>NC_043000.1:83019870-83232370 GCF_006345805.1 Octopus sinensis
ATAATATTTCAATAAGTGACTGGAGAGAAAAGATAAGTTGTCTACTAGGACATCGATAGTGATCAGAAAATAAATGCATATCAGGGATGATATCTTGAGTCAGAAAATTATCACCTACATTGTACATAGCAAATTTTATATCAACATTTGGATGTTGCAAGGAACCACAGAAAATTGCCTGAAATAAAGAAAGAAAGAAATCAAAACCATGCCTTGTGAAAAGAATGAGTTGTTATATTTGGAAATTTTTTTTAAATGGCTGGATGCTGAAATCTATGAATATATGTGAAGGCACAAGACTTTTAAACAGACTAAAGCAGTGGTACACATAACTGCAATCAATACATTTGTTATTACTGAATTTATAACTGTTAAGATTGCACAGTCTAGTAAATTAGTGCTTCAGTCTACTATTACCAAATATATTTGAAATGTAGTTGTTATAAAGTAGAAATGCATTTGAACATAAAGTAATTCTTTTTATTTGTCATTAACAAATTCTGTTTTAGGCATAGATGACTGAATAAGCACTGAAAAATGAAAGATTCTATATTAGCAAGATGACAATTTGAAAGCAGTTGTTTGGAGAACTACATCTATAATACTGATAAAGAAATTCTTTCCCAATGTATATACCAAGAGTATTATACAATACTGCAATAAAATATGGACAGTAAGAATCTTTAATGACTTGGAAATACCTCAGTATGATTTACTAAATGTACAATAGGTACTTTGAAGAAAACTAAAGAAAGGCTTAGTACATGCCTTTATGAATTATAAATACATTATCTCCTTATATCATTTATTGGCTGGACTATCAGATGTTCTTATACATCACTGGTCACAAAGCACTTTCATCCTTCCCTTAATTGGGCTCTTCTATTCTTCTTGAGCCTAAATTATTTGATTATGCCATCTTCCTATAATCTTGGAGGTCTTCTGATATCTTAAATCAGTTTTAAAGCAGTCTCATTTTCACCGATTAGGTAGTCCTCAGTCTCTCTTTTGCCTATCACTGTGATCCCATCTTTGTTCTTGAATGCTGTCACCTCCAATTCATGTAAATTTATATTTGAAACTGATGAAAGGAAATAAAGCCTCTGGAAAGGATGGTATAACAATGGAAATGTTGAGGGTGGAAAATAATTACTGTAGAAAATCCTTGCACACTAAGTTATAATGTTCTCAGTCACTTCTGTTGTTTATAGCAGTGCTTGAAAGTAAAGTGAGTAAAGTGTGGTCATCTCAGAAAGAACATTGGGTTTCAACTGTGCAGGATCTCCTTGACTGTGTTGAGGAAGATGATAATGTTTTGAAAACAGTCATAACAGGTGACAAATCATGAATCTATAGCTATGACCCTGAAACCAAAGTTCAGTCTTCATAATGGAAGAACCCAACAAGATTTCAAAATATCAAGGAAATCTAAAAGAATGCAACAAGGCAGCTGCTTGTTATTCCTAAAAAGGAGTTTCATCAATGGAAATGCCTCTAGATGGTTTTGAAAAGGATTAAATGCCGAATCAATATGTGTTATAGTTTTCTTTTTACAACAATAGTCCCAATAATTTTTGACCTTGTATACATTATTACATGTATATCATTATATATATTATCATATGTATCATCTATGTTATTATTATTTCAAACATATATAATTTAACTATTGTATAGAATTAATATATATATATATACTTTATTTAAGGCAGCAGAAAATTCAACAAAACCTGTTACTCTGAGTTTCCCATTGCCGTTCATCAGACAGTTTTTGCAATTCTAGCAAAAACTGTCCGATGAACGGCAATGGGAAACTCAGAGTAACAGGTTTTGTTGAATTTTCTGCTGCTTTAAATAAAGCATATTACTCTACCACTGGTATTTGAGTACTCTTTTTTCCACCTTGTTTCACATTTATGTGTTTACTCTGGTATATATATATATATATATATATATATATATATATATATATATATATATATATATATATATATATTACCATATAATAGTTAAATTTCATGAAATGATCCTTCAGTGTAATTACAACCATTCTTATGTAAAAATAACATTTATTCCCACACAAATCCACAAATTTCAGAAAAACATGTTATATGGCTTGTTAAATAGTTACACAACCTACCTTGTACATATGATAAGCTAAGAAGCAGAACTCCAACTGAAGACTGGTGTCAGTTACTATACAGTATCTGTAGATTAAGAGCAATAGCCAAAATTTTAGAAGTTACATAGTCATAATTACAAAGTAACAATCTGAAGCTGTTCAAGTTTTTAAGAGTGAAAATTAGAAAATGTAACAATTTCTGTTGTTAAAATACTACCAATTCAGTTGTAGAAACAGAATTCTTTGATGATGGTTACTTGGAAATAGAGAATACAGTTGGTACATGCATGAATGGCAAAATGGATTAGAGTGTTATTAGTCTTAGTTTCTCAAAATCTATATTCAGAAATAAGCTTAATGATCATCAAAGATCAGACTGATTGAAACAGAGTGTATTTGTAAATATTAAAAGTTTTTTCATCTCTGAAGATGAAGCTAATAATTTGAAAGATTATTTCCAAACTCTCCCATGTTGACAGAGTGATGCACCTGATATGTAGCCTGAAGTGAAAGTCTAAAGGAAATACATTGCAAGAATCCAAACCAAACTCCATTTCCTTCTCCAACCATACAGTAAACTTTGCTTCAGGATTTCATGAAACAAATGATGGCATTAAACTTGCCAGCTTGTTAGAGATCAAATATTGTGGGCCTATAAAATCATTTGAAACAAAAATACATTTTATAAGAAAAAATAAACATCTGTAAGAAGTAAATGAAAATGCTATTGTTTCTAAACTTAATTTTTAATTAAAAAAGTTGGGTTGTCATCATTAAAATTTATTTTAATAAGCTAAGGGAAAAAGAGCAGGGCTGATGATCTTTGCAAGCTCTCCAAGACAATTTAGAATAACGAACCTGCTGTACAGTCTGAAAACATGAGAAGGCAAATGTCTGAAAGGAATATCTAAATGGGGAAGTAATTTGGAGCAAATGGTGATATCAACCCTTTAACATTTAAATCAATAATATCCAGCCCAAATATTTTGCCTGTCTTGCATTCAAACTAGCCAGATTTGGCCTTTCACTCCTACCTTACAATGTAATTCTAAAATTAAACAATCACACCATCAAAATCCCCAAACTATGAAATAATGCACAATTAATTCAAAACAGTGTGAATGCATAATCATTGCATTTGGCAGATTAATCTAAACACTAAAGGGTTAAACTGGGTAAACATGTGAGGCCTCCCTTGTGGTAAATTTTTAGGTAGATTTAAAAAAAAAAGAGTTAGAAAAAGAATATTCAATTCTATACGAAACATAAAGGACATATTGATAGCCATTCAGCAAATCTTTATGATTACCTTGCAATGAATACTGCAACAGTGCCTCCAAGGAGACAACCCCAGATTCCACAGGTCTTCAATAAGTGAGCATCAGTATCATCTTGGTAGACACTTCTCCATTTGTTTACAGATTTTTTGTTTAATCGAAGAATTAGTTCAAGAGAATTATTCCAAGATTGGAAAGCTGCTCTAGTAGACAATTCACAGAAAGGTATTATTATTAAAAAAAAATGCAAAAACATGTCATTTATTTGCTGTCTAGTTTCTTTTAACAAATATTTTATTTAAAAACAGCTTAGATACAGTCCCAAAGTAGTGGGGAGAAGGAAAACTAATATTTAATTTTCCTTTTTTCACTTTTGCACTTTCAGTCATTGGACTATAGCCATGTTGGGATACCACATTGAAAGGTTATTTTTTTAGTTGAACAAGTCAACCCCAGTACTTACTCTTTAAAGCCTAGTTCTTAATCTATTGAAATTTATTTTACCAAAGTGCTAAGTTATAGGAACATAAACAAACCAACATTAGTTGTCATGCAGTGGAGGTAAGGATAAACTCAGACACAAACACACATATATACACGACAGGCTTCCAAACAGTTCCCATTTACCAAATTCACTCACGAGGCATCAGTTTAATAACACTGTATGACTGGGGTTCGTACAGTACCAGATAGAAACATCCTCTTGACAACTTCAGAATATAATAATATCTGTCAGAGCAATAACCCTCATACAAAGACAGATACAAGAGTGGCAAAAGATGATTTTATAACAGTGGCGACAAGGATAAACAATTCATGTAGAGTTAATAGAAACTCGAAGAGGATTTAAACAACTCATGAGAAATTGATAAACTCAACGAAGATTAGTCAATTCATGTGGAGTTAATAGAAACTCATTGAGGAGTTAACAAACTCACAAAGTTCTTGTGTAAATTTTATGAAAAATTGTAAAATCATGGAAGATTTATTAGCCGATTTGCTTGAGTGGTAAAAACAACAGCAGTTGAAAGAACAACAACAGCAGATACAACTGCAAGAGCAACAACAATTAATATTACAGCAACAAGTGCGGCAATTACTGAAGTTGTCAGGAAAGCCAGAAAAAGTGTTGTTGCGAGACTAAGTTGCGAATTCAATAACTGAATTCAAATACAAACTTGATGAAGGAGTTACCTTCAAAGCATACTACAGAAGGTAAGAACAAATCTTTGAGGAAGAATGTAAAGATTGGGATGACAAGATAAAAACTCATTTAATCTTGAGAAAACTGGTACCAGCAAAACATGAATGATACAGTAATTTTGTACTCCCAAGAAAACCATCAAACAAAGTTTAGTGATACAATAGATATATTGTGTAAGATTTTCAATGAAAAAAGCTCCTTGTTCAGCACACAGTAGAAGTATCTGAACATAGAGGAAAATAGTAATAAGGACTACATTACATATGTTGGTAGAGTAAACAGGGAACGCGAGAAGTTTAAGCTGGATGAATTAACTCCAGATATCTTCAAATGCCTGATTTTTACACAAGGACTAATTGCTGAAAAAGATGCAGAAATCAGAACTAGAATTCTTGCAAAGCTGGAGCAAAGCCAGGATGTAACCCTGCATAAGGATAACTAAATTAAAACACAACACAGAGGAAGTTGAACATAAAGATGGTTTCCAAGTAAAACCAGTGCGGAAGAGTCTGAATTGAGATAAAATGTTTTCTAAAAAGCACGACAAACATCAGGATATAAACCCATATTTTGCATGTGATGCACCTGAGGAAAAATTGTCCAGTTAAAAAGTGGAGTGTTTTCATTGTGGAAATATAGGACATATAAAGTTGCAATGTAAAATGAAAATGACAAAACGTCAGAACAATGAAAAATAAAATAGTATACCATTGGGAACAGAAAATTCATACATGTGAAAATTAAAAATACAAATGTAAAATTGAAGTTCAACACAGGGAGTGATGTGACTATTATAAACGAAAATATGTGGAAACATATCGGTAAGCTGAAATTAATTAAATCTAAAAAGGTAGCATATGGTATTATGAGAAAAAAATTATATTTTATCAGTGAATGTGTGTGTAACATAACATTTCAAGGTAAAACAAAAAAGGCTAAAGGCTAAGATGTATGTATTAAAACATTCACTTAATCTATTTGGCACAGAGTGGACAGAATTATTCAATTTATGGAATACATCAATAAGTGTTTTGTGTAGAAATATAGTTGCTTCAGTCAAAGGTTCAAATGAGGCCGAAAGATTGAAACAAAAAATTGCAGTAAAACACAATACACCTGTATGCAAGCCAAAATGAAATGAAAAATTGTCCGCAATAAAAGGTAAACATTGTTCAAAAGTAGATGTTCCATGGTTGAGACTATACATCGATGTAGTGAGTCCTTTAAATGGTTCTTACTACTTAGTGGCAGTTGATAGTTTTTCAAAATGGCCTGAAATTGTGTTAAAGACCAACTTCTCAACTGTGATAAATTTTTCACACATATTGTTTGCAAGATTTGGCATCCCACTCAAGATAGTGTTTGACGATGGAAAACAATTTGTGTCAAGTAGATTTTTTTAATTTTGTGAAATGTTTGTAGTAGAACATATAACTACAGTGCCATATCATCCCAGATCAAATGGACAGGCAGAACACTTTGTTGATACTTTCAAAAGAGCTTTAAGAAAAGCAAATAAGGAAAGCATGGATGAGGTAGCTTTTCAACAATTTTTAAGAGTGTACCATGTAACATCAAATCCGAATACACCAGCAGGTAGCTCACCAGTGGCGCTGATGTTTGCAAGGAAAGTAAAGTCAGTTTTTTTATAAATTGCTACCTAGCAAGAAAAGAAAAAGTGCCAGGGAAGACATAGCAGGATTTTTTAAAGTTGGTGACAAGGTGTATCTGAGGACATACACAAACAGAAAGCAGAACTGGGAAGAGAGTGAAATAATTAATACATGGGTAAAATGATGTATTGGGTAAAAAGTAGAAAAGGCATACAAAAAAGGCACAGGAACCAACTGAAAAAGGGAGTTACGGAAAGTGAACCAAAGAAGTTAGAGGAACCTATGGAATAGTTGTACAATACATTCCAAGTACCAGTGCCACTGCAAGTGATTGAACTCAGGTGTACAAGTGAAGGAAAAGAAAACATACAGAGTTCCTGAAAATAGATGCCAAGGGAAAAAAATATTGAATTGTACAAAACAAAAACCTCAAAATAGGGAGATGGGGTGAATAAAAATATTATCGCTAAATAAAATGATACTTCCTAAGAAAAACTTAAAAGGGGAGATGTTGTAGAGAATTAGTAATGATGGTAAACCCCTCCCAAGTGACAAGTGATATGAGTTAGTCACTATAAATAGGAGAATACATAGAGTATGTGTAGACTGTGTTGATATTCATGTATGTGCTGATATAGCAATTATACTGTGGTACCGAGTGGATGCTATAATGATCCAACCTTTTGAGGATAATAACGCTGTATGACTGGGGTTCATACAGTAACAGATAGAACCATCCTATCGATGACTTCGGAATATGACAATATTTGTCAGATTAACAACCATCGTACAAAGACAGATACAACAGTGGCAAAAGACTGCTTTATAACATACATACAACCTTTGAGTATTAAAAGTAAGTGTTACTTTCTGAGAAATACACTAATCTTACACTACAAGCAAAGAGTGCTGAGTTAAGGCTATGAGTTTATAGCCCAAGTGTGTGTGTCTGTCTGTGCTTTGTTTGTCTCCCATCACTGCTTGACAACTAGTGTTGGTTTATTTACATCCCTGTAACTTAGCAGTTCAGCAAAAGAAACTGACAGAAAGTACTAGGTTTAAAAAAAATAAGATCTGGGGTTCATTTACTTGACTAAACCTTTTGATGCAGTGCCCCAGCATGGATGCAGTGCAATGACTGAAACAAATAAAAGATAAAAAAGAAATACTAAATGACTTAAGAAAATTTGATTAATTCAAAGTGATATATTATCTTTAATCTTTTCCTTGTTTGAGTCATTTGACTGCAGTTATGCTGGGGCACTGCCTTGAAGAATTTTATAGTAGAGGACAGTTGCCCAAGGTGTCACACAGTGGGACTGAACCTGGAACCATGTGGTTGGGAAGCAAGCTTCTTATCACAGTCACACCTGCACCTATATCATTACTACTAAATAATAATATACTTTTAAAAAAGAGTTCTCAGCTAGAGGAGGACATAAATTCAAAGAATTTTCATGAAGACTTACTTCCTATCTCCAGATACCAATTGGACGTGACCCATCTCAGATAACAATTGGGCAGCAAGATCCTTCTCATTTTTATGCAATAAAAGTTCTGAAGGTAAAAAAACATTGTAAGTCATATAAAAATTAATTATAAAAATAAAATCAATCTATATTCTAGAGGAAAATAAACTAAATTTCTTTACTTGATATATAAAATTGTATCACATTAGCCTTTAATGCTCATAGACATAGAGCAAATGAGACCAAATAAACTTCTTTGGAGTAGGACAGTAGGCAGGTAGGCATAAGTAACATTCCCATAAAAACTGGTGATGCTAAGTTTTAACAGAGAAGTTAACTGAAGCATATAGAAATAAATGTTCTGGCAAGAGACAATAAAACACAGCAGTGGATATGAACTAACTCTCAATGGACAATTTGCATTGCCCGAGAGGGAGCACACACAAACACATGTATTAATGTGTATGTCTATTTATAAAGGATGCATCAGTTTTTTGAGGATACCTCTATCAAGAACTTTCTTCTAACTTGTTTTTTGTCTTACTTTGCAGATAAATGCCAGTTAACTCAGCAAATAAAAAGACACACAATAATTGTTGCCTTAAAAACACCACATAGTGATACAGAGATAGCTCGTTACCAGAAAGTTGCCCGATCCTTTATTGTCAAAGTCTAAAGGAAGCTGAAAGCCACTAATAGGAATCCAATAAAAGCAGCCAAGTGCAAAACATGCACATAATCCTAATACTACCTAATACAAAATGTCCAAGAAATAATCAACAAAACTCTAGAAAGCCAATCAAAGCCATTGCAAAGGACTCCAAGGTTTCGGAATGCATCATCAGAAGAGTTCTGCATAAGAGTATATGGTACAAGTCATGTGATATAGAGGGGTCAGATTATGGTTGAATGTGGCAAGAAAGAATCATTTGATCTGTGCAAAGCACTTGTTAAACAAGTGAAAACACAAAAGGCTGGAATGCTTTGGTTTTTCTCCAATGAGAAAAACTTTGATCATTTCCAAAAGATAAACTGAAAGAACAATAGATAGTTATGCAGGGACCTGAATGAGGTTCCAACAGTTATGCATATTAAGTTCCCAGCAATCATGATGGTTCTAGGAATCATCAGCAACGAGGGAGGTGTCATAACTCCTCACTCTCTTCACAAGGCTTAACAGTCAATGCCATTGTCTACAGAGAGGTACTGCAGAAAGTTGTGAGACCATAGACAGACAGACTATGAAATGGAGGACCATATGTCTTCCAACAAAACTCTGCACTGTCTCACAAGGCTAGGATAACCCAACTGTGGATGTGTGCCAATCTCTAAGATCCTGTTCTTCCAGACACATGACCGCCTAGCTTGCCAGACCTCAATCCATTGGACTATTACATATTGGTTGTAGTCAAGAGGGAGGTCAATCAATATCCTCATAACACTATACCATCTCTCAAGTCTGCCAAAGTCAGTACTATGTCCAAAATTGATAATGGTGATCTTATTCAGGCATGTCAACTCTTCCAATCTTATATTGAAGCAGCCATTGATGCTAACAGTGGATTCATTGAATAGGTGTAATAAAAGTATTCTCAGGATTATTTGTACCAATTTCTTTTTAAATACAGCCTTTCTTTGATGAGCTATGTGTCTTTTTCTAAATTCATACAAATGACCTTAGAAAAGAGATGCACCATATTTGTTTGTTTGTTTGTTTGTTTGTTGTTTGTTGTTTGTATGTATGTATGTATGTATGTATGTATGTATGTATGTGTGTGCATGTGTGTGTGAGTGTGTGTGTGTATGTGTGTGTGTGTGTATGTGTGGATGGATGGATGGATGGATGGAAATAAGCTCTCATCAAACCTTCCCCAACAACTCATTTTCCATTGCTCCATCAACCTTCAAACTGTTGTACTACTCATTCAGGTGGAATGTACGATACCATTTATCCTTTTACACTTTACATTGCATTGTCTCCCTATCACTGACCCTCATCATCTCCTCCACCTTCATGACTCATTCATATTTCCTTCACTTTCTACATAACTTTCCTACATTGCAAAGTTTGTCCTGGTAGGATTTAAGGTCAGAACTGAAAGTTACTACTGTGGCAACATATATTGTTGCAACTATCTGGAAAATTTCCCCAACAATCATGATACAAGCCTAGTACTTATGTAAGTGTGGGAGATGAGATGTTGTAGTATTAAAGAATTTTTCAGTAATACTAACAGGCTTCAACTGGAAAATGAAACAGGATCAAAGGCTTGGTTAACTGAGAGCTATGGTATCCCTAAATAATAGTGAGTAGATGTGGTTAAGTGTGTATGAAGGATACTATGGCTTTTACAGTTTAAGATATTTCAATAGTAAAATAAATCAAATTTCTACATTATTTACAATGAAGAAGTTAATGGTAATGGCATATTACGAATATGATAACAATATCTAATAGAGAGTGCAGAAGAAGGGTGTTAATGAATGATCCAACATACCTATGGTTTGTGAATATGATGTAATGACAGTGTCACTTAAGTTACTTGCATCAAAGCAGGATATTGTATCAGTAGGTGAGTCGAAATTTAAATGAAGATCAGGTGAAGGTAATGGCTCTAAAATATTTTCCAGAAATACATGTGGACATTTTATTTCAATTTCCTCTCCAGTTACCCTGCTGCTCTGTGCTGGAAAAAAAATAATCATCATCATCATTGGTGGAGGCAGGGCTAGTCAATTATATTGACCCCGGTCCTCAACTGAAATTTATTTTATCAACCCGAAGAGGATAAAAAACACTTCATTTGCATCTTCAAAATATACCATAAATGTTGAACTATATAACTGATCCAGAGATGTTCTTAATAAAGGTATATCTAGTATATATGAGGTGGTATCAAAAAGTTCCCAGACTAGTTCTGTAGCATGCCAACAGATGGCAGCATATGGTTGTGTGCACAGTGAGAGCTAATAGTGACCTTCATGAGGCAGTGTGCCAAGTGACATTGCTGCATGAAAATTTGTGCTTTTGTGATCATGTGTATGCTGTAGTCTGTGATTTTGTTATGGACAAGAACAAAGGGTCAACATGAAATTTTGCGTTAAGCTTGGGCAGTCTGCTACAGAGACATTGATCATGCTTCAACAAGCTTACAGTAATGTGGCAATGGGTTGTACGTAATGTATTGAATGGCACAAGCACTTCAAAAGCAAAAGAAAGTCCTTGGAAAGTGATGAATGATCTGTCAAAAGTGTCACCTCTGGAAATGTGGTATTGTGCATTGAGAATTTATCCCCAGGGCCAGACTGTCAATCAAGTGTTCTACTGTAATGTTTTAAAGCATTTGAGGGAGGACATTTGGTGAAAGCAACTGGATCCGTAGAGTAAAAAGAATAGGATTCTTCATGATGACAATGCACCCTGTCACTGAGCTCTCCTCACTTGAGAGTTTCTCACCCAAAACAACATGGTATTGCTTCCGCACCCATCCAATTCACCAGATTTAGTACCTGCAGACTTCCATCACTTCCCCAAGATGAAAATGTAGCTCAAAGGTCCCTGTTTTAACACCATTGTCAAGATGCAGAGTAAATCACAGAAGGTCCTCAACTCATTTACGGAAAACGACTGCCAGGCTGGATTCCAAAAGTGGCAGGAATGTGTATTGCTGCACAAGGTGACTATTTCAAAGGAGATAATGTAAAAACTTAGATAAATAAGTTATTTTTTTTATTAAACATAACTAGTCCAGGAACCTTTTGACACCACCTCATTTAATAAAGTATTGTTTGGTCTCTCTTGAAAATTTAATTTTCAAGAAAGAAATTAAATTATTTTTCACTGTTTATAAGCAATTTAGTGTGTAATGGAAGCACTGTCCAACAGATACATGCTTAATGCCTTTAGCCTTCATTGTTTTATTTTTTGTTTTCAGTTATTGGACATGGCCATGCTGAGGCACTACCCTGACAAATAAACAATTTGACCTCATTACTTATTTTTTAAAAATCTGGCACTTATATTCTCTTTTGTTGAACTGCTAATATACAGGAACAGAGAGAGAGAGAGAGAGAGAGAGAGAGAGTAGGTTTCTTTTAGTTTCTGTCTACCAAATCCATTCATAAGGCTTTGGTCAGTCAGCAACTACAGTAGAAGACATTTGGCCAAGGTAACATGAAGTGGAACCATGTGATTGGGATGTAAACTTCCTATCACAAAGTTATGCCTGCACCTATTTTTATGATGATGATGATGGTGATATATATATATATATATACAATCTTAATCATAGAATTGATCTCTAGCAGTTGATTCTTTTATTTAATATGTGATGATTCTTTAATACAGTATGGCTAGATGTACACAAGTCATATTCATGGCTTTTTACCAAAACCCATACCTGGATCTCAAAACAAATCATACAATAACAATGATTTTGGTCTTCTCCAAGCTTTTAGCAAAACCTGAGGAACTATCAACACTGCAATCTAACAAAGCTTATCAAATTGTACAGTACTCCTGTATCTTATAAAAATTATTGTACCAATATTTGTACCCTTTAATTCATCTGCTACAGATAGATTTTTGCATTATTTTATATCCTGGTGTTGGATAGATAATTTAACAAAGCAGTGGGAAGGAAAGTATTCACACAATGCAATACAATTATTGTTACACAAGGTTAAACGCTCTCAGTCATGGCTCACAGTGAACTGCTTGCCCTTCAATTGCTCACAGTTCTTTACTTTATAGCAATGTGTCTGTTCACTTTTAGTCACTTAAGGGTAGTCAGAATCCTTCCAAGACACATTAACAGTCCATAAGAGATATCTCCGGACAACTCCTATAATTAACTTGGCTTGCCTCTGTGGTTTTGCATTAAGTGTGATACACGTATTGCTATTTTCATTAAATAGTACTTTAGTTGTACATAACTGATTGTCTCTGATTGATTATCTGTCACCCTTGTATGTCAGCATACTATACTCATATACAATATTCATTAGAAGGTTTCATATTGTTTCTAGTCAAAGATTTGGGTTTTATGAAATCTTAAATATATGATTAAAATTTTTTAAATATATAAATAATGAATGGAAAGATGAACACAGCAATCCAGTTTTGTAAGATATACACCATCATTATCATCATTATTTTTACAGCTAGTTTTCCATGCTTGCATGGGTTGGATGGTTTTTGTTTGAAGCATATTTTTCAACAGCCCTTCCTCTCACAAACTCTCATCTTTTTCCAAGTAAGATAATATTTCTCCATGACCAGCCATGTTTCTAGGGTAGATTAGAAATGAAGAGCAGCACTTGCATGACGGTGACACTCATTTACAAAATATCAAATGAAATCAAGGCAAGGAGACAGTAAAAAAAAACAAAAAACATACACACACAGCAGGCATCTTTCAGTTTCCATCTACTAAATCTACTCACAAGGCTTTAGTCAGCTCAGAGCTATATTAGAAGACACTTGCAAGAGGTACCATGAAGAAGGACTGAAACTAAAACCATGTGGTTGGGAAGCAAACTTTTTACCAAACAGTAATACCTGCAGTTATTCACAAAAACATAATTTGACTTTGAGCTAAATCCAAGATCTCAAAATTTAGTTTTATAATGTTCAGCTAAAGAACACACCAATATATACAAGAAGAATATTTCAACTTACAATAAAATCTTCCAGCAATGTACAGATGCAGAAGTTGTCGACTATGATACACTGAGCGCACTGTATAATCACTTACTTCTACAACTGATTGAATGTACTTCCAACTGCTGTCAATATCTATCGGCACAGATATCAAGTTGAGTGCATCACCTTTAGTTTGTCAGCATTAAAGAAAACAATCATTGTTGAGTAAAAGTATCACAAAGAAAATAGATAGATATGTAAAGAGATCACTAAGAAAGAAAATGGAATAAAAATACTTTTATAACTGCTTTGAACATTATATTTTTACTCTTGTAAAGATATATTCATAACTCCAATGGAAGACTGCAATGAGGAGATTAATGAGAGCAAGAGGAGAAATTATACTGAGGTAGTGGTTTAGTGGTTTGAGTGTTGGACTCATGGTCGTATGATTGTGGTTTTCATTCTTGGGCCAGGTGACGCGCTGTGTTCTTGAACAAAACACTTCATTTCATCTTGCTCAAGTCCACTCAGCTGGTAAAAATGAGTCATCCTGCACTGGATCAATGTCCCATCCAGGCGGGGAATGAAACTGGGAAACTGGCCCTTATGAGTTGGTATGACTTAAGAAGGTAACTTTACCTTTTTTTAAATTATGCCAAAGCAATGGCTGGCAAGCAAGGTGTGATCCCATCAAGGTCATCAGTTTGGTTGTAGAGGTCATCAGAGATTGCTTCAAGGTGACTATGGAATGGGTAGTGCTACTAGGGATAATGCTAACTGGACACAAGCTAGGGTCTAGGAAACATCACCAATGATGTGTCTGGGTTCATCATAGAATGCTTTATGGCAAAACACTTTAGTTGGTGAGTCAATTCAGTCTGACAGAGCCCATTTCTCTCAATAACACATTTAAACATACAAAATATTATTTTATATTCCCACAGATTAGCTTCATGATGTTCATAACAAATATCAAATTAGTTGTTAGTCATACTATTTTATTAGTTTTGTAGATAATTAAAGCAATTTTAGCAAAGTACAATTTATATAATTTAAAATTTGTTCTAGCAACATAATTCAAGGTTGGCAACTAAATACTACCCTCAATTAACAACAGAGTTTAAAAAATTGAAATGTTTGTTTATCAAATTTAGTTTGTTAATTCAATATTTTTATTTCTTTTTAATATAAATAATTACAATTGAACTTTTGGCAAAAACTCAGTTTACTTATTTCGAAATTCTGTTTACACATATATCATCATCATCATCATCATCATCATCATCATTTAACGTCCGCTTTCCATGCTGGCATGGGTTGGACGATTTTGACTGAGGGCTGGTGAGCCAGATGGCTGCACCAGGCTCCAATCTTGATCTGGTAGAGTTTCTACAGCTGGATGCCCTTCCTAACACCAACCACTCCGAGAGTGTAGTGGGTGCTTTTTACGTGCCACCTGCATGGGGGCCAGTCAGGCGGCACTGGCAATGACCTCGTTCGAATCTTTTTACACGTGCCACTGGCACAGGTGCCTGTGAATCGATGTTGGTAACAATCACGCTCGAATGGTGCCCTTTTACGTGCCATGGGTATGGAAGCCAGTTGGCTGCTCTGGCAACGATCACGCTCGGAAAGTTCTCTTGGCACCCTACTAGCACAGGCATAAGTGCCAGTAAGGCGACGCTGGTAACGATCATACTCGAGTAGCCGCTCTGTCAATGATCACACTCGTATGGTGCTCTTTGCACCCCACTAGCACCAGTGCCAGTTATCTAATTGATTTTGATTTTGATTTTGATTTCACTTGCCTCAACAGGTCTTCGCAAGCAGAGTATAGTTACCAAAGAAGGAAAGGTATGCATAAGTGGGCTGGTTATGTTCCTGGCATAGGCCACAGGTTATGGTCTCATTTGGCTTGCCGGGTCTTCTCGAACATAGCATATTTCCAAAAGTCTCGGTTGCTAGTCATTTCCTTGGTGAGGCCTAATGTTCGAAGGTTGTGCTTCACTACTTCATCCCAGGTCTTCCTGGGTCTACCTCTTCCACAGGTTCCCTCAACTGCTAAGGTGTGGCACTTTTTCACGCAGCTATCCTTATCCTTTCTTGTCACATGACCATACAAGTGCAGTCGTCTCTCTTGCACACCACATCTAATGCTTCTTAGGTCCAACTTTTCTCTCAAGGTACTTACACTCTATCAAGTATGCACACTGACATTACACATCCATCGGATCATACTGGCTTCATTCCTTGCGAGCTTACACATGTCCTCAGCAGTCACAGCCCATGTTTCACTGCCGTGTAGCATGGCTGTTCATACACATGCATCATACAGTCTACCTTTTACTCTGAGCGAGAGGCCCTTTGTCACCAGCAGAGGTAAGAGCTCTCTGAACTTTGCCCAAGCTATTCTTATTCTAGCAGCTACACTTTCAGCGCACCCTCTTTCGCTATTAATTTGGTCACCTAGATAACGGAAGCTATCAACTACTTCTAGTTTTTCTCCCTGGAAGTCCTACTTATTAGGACTTTGGTTTTAGCTAGGTTGATTTTAAGGCCCTTCGATTCTAATCCTTGTTTCTACACTTAAAACTTCTCCTCTAGTTCTGATAGTGACTCAGCAATTAGAGCAAGGTCATCAGCATAGTGGAGCTCCCAGGGGCATCCTGTCTTGAATTCCTCCGTTATTGCCTGGAGGACTACGATAAATAGGAGGGGGCTAAGGACTGAACCTTGGTAGACCCCAACCTCCACCCGGAATTCTTCACTGTACTCATTGCCAACCCTCACCTTACTAACAGCATCCCTGTACAGGGCACGCACAGCTCTCACTAACCATTCATCTATCCCTAGTTTCCTCATTGACCACCAGATAAGGGATCGGGGGACCCTGTCAAAGGCTTTCTCCATGTCAACGAAAGCCAGGTACAGGGGCTTATCTTTGGCTAGGTATTTCTCCTGCAGCTGTCTCACCAGAAATATGGCATCAGTGGTGCTTTCCCTGGCACGAAACCAAACTGCATCTCATCCAAGTTGATTCTCTCCCTAATCGGTTGGGCTATGACCCTCTCCGTAACCTTCATTACCTGATCCAACAGCTTGATACCTCTGTAATTATTTGTATCTAGGGCATCACCTTTACCTTTGTAGCAGTTGACTATTATGCTGCTACACCAGTCATTGGGTATGACTCCTTCGTGTATCACCTGGCTAACTATACAGGTGACTAGGATATAGCCAACACTACCAGATATTTTGAGCATCTCTGCAGTAATTCCTGATGGGCTTGGGGCTTTCCCTGTCTTCATGATTATAATTGCCTTAACTACCAAAGAACTATCAACTCGGATAGCTGGTCCCTCTGTTGGGTCGACATTTGGCAGACTCTCTTTATCCTATTCATTTTCTTTATTCAGCAACCTTTCATAGTGGCATCTCCAAACCTCTCTCTTTGTATCCTCATTTAGCGCAAGTGAACCATCATCCATGCGAACACATTTCTCACCAACCACATCACGATTCTCTCTCACACACTGTCTTGCAACGCGAAATACCTCAAGTCTTCGGTCCTCACGGCGCAGAACATTGGCAAATTTTTTCTTATCTGCTTCCCCTCTGGCTAAATAAACCTGCCTCCTAGCTTCTCTTCTGGCAGTCTGATACACTTTCTGCTACCACCGTTCTTCCAGTCCTTCCAAGCCTGTTTCTTTTGTCTAATAGCCTTGTCAACAACATTGTTCCACCACCACCACGTTATTTTGGGTTGAGAGGGAGCTTTGCACCATCCACAGAGCTGGACGGTGGCCCTTAGCAGGTTGTCCCGTAGGAACCTCCAGTTGTCTTCTATACCATGTGAAGCTATATCCCCTTCTATTTCATCAAAGGCTCTGAGTAATATGTCTCTAAATCTCTGTCTGTTAGCAGGTTCTTTAAGTCTCCAGACCCGTCTTCTCCTTGCGGGTCATCTTCTGGGCATCCATTTAGCCCTGATCCTGAAGTCACTAACTACCAGTCTATGTTGTGGGGTACATTCTTTGCCAGGGAAGGTTTTGGCATTATAAGCAGCCATCTTTCCCTTTTTCTGGTGAGGATGTAGTCAATCTGACTAGTGTGTCTGCCAGATCGGTTGGTGACTATATGGCTGGCAGGTTTTCTGAAGTTAGTATTGCAAACCATAAGATCATTTGCATCACAGAACTACAGCAGCCTGGTTCCCTCCTCATTGTGAGAGCCAAAACCGTAGCCTCCATGTATGCCATGGAAGCCCCCAACATGTTGTCCTGCATGTCCATTGAAGTCACCAGCCACAAAGAGAAGGTCCCTGTTATTCGTCAATGTGGTAGTCTGCAAGAGGGTGTCATAGTATCGGTCTTTCTGTCCATCGGGTAGCCCTGGCTGAGGGGCATAGGCCGAGATAATGGTTGCTAACCCATGATGGAGCACTAATCTAATCTTAAGTATTCTGCCGCATACTCTGACTACCTCAATTACCTTATCTACCCATTTCTCTGCAAGAAGTATACCCACACCCCCAACCCCGTCAGTGTTCCCTGCCCAGAAAATCTTGTACCTGTGTTTTTTGCCTGTGAGGAATGTAGCAGAACCTCCTCTCCACCTTACTTCTTGGATGCAGCACATATTGACACATCTCCGTTCAAGCAACTCAACAATCTCACCGGACCTACCTTTCAGTATGCCGACATTGAGAGTGCCAACCCTGAGGGTGTGGGAGGTATAGGCCCTAGAGACCCTGGGACGGCGGACAGAGCCGTCATGTACCTGAAAAGAGAGCTCGCATTTGGCAGAATTCATAACAACGATAGTCTTAAGCTCAACCTGCATACACTACACTATTATATTTTGCACTGTATGATCACTACCTTATATAGTAGGGGTGGGTATGGCGTAAGGACTTCAGAAGTGTTCATGGGAGGCAACCAAAGATGACAAAATAAGGATTTCCGGTATAGGTGGAGGGGGTGGGAAGGTGGGCGAACCGCAAACTAACAAACATGTGCTAGGAGTTGTAAGAGAGAGATAGAGAGGCAGACAGGGTGACGTGGGAGTTATGGCTTCAGGGATTTTTGGAGAAAGATAAAATTTGAGACGTGTGGTTGTTATCTCAGCCATCAACAAGTAAGAACAAAAAAAATAGAACTGAAATGAAATGCGTGAGCTAAAGTTAAGACAGAAGAATAGAACTATATTTACAGACAGAATAAGATAGAAGAGAGGGGAGATGATAATAATAAGGGTTTACAATGAAAAATACTGACAGAAATACAATGAAATGTAATTAATGACAAGTTGAATTTAAATCGCTTATCTGGGGTTTTTCATCCTCTGAGATACGTATTTCACAGCCAAGGAATTGAGGTGTAGTAGAGAGGGTCCGTGGCAAGCTTTAGTTTATATAGGATGGTAGGTGGGGAAGTAGGAAGTAGGTCTTGGCTAAACTAAAGTAATCAAAGGAGAGGGAGAAAGACACATAGTGATACAGAGAGGGGAAGTTATAAGACTTATAAATTGACTTACTTTGTCTAAGCTTTATTTCAAACCATACCTGTATGATGTAACAACACACTTATTACAACTGATAGGAAAGGCAATATTGGAGCCTCTACAAAACTGCTCAACCTCCTTAAAATAGCAGCCTCAAACTACATTCTACCTTCTTGAAAAAAGAAAGAACATAATGGATAATGTAATCATGGATACATTGTCTTTCATTTTTTATGTCTTTGTTTGGTGAAGAAGATTTATTCATGGATACTCCATGACTAGTTATGAAGTATTTCATCATATTTATGTAAGTTGTATATTATTCTAAAGTATTCCATCATTCAATTCAATAAGGACAATATGTAAAAATGGAAATAACTTTATTCTGATATCTTACCTTTGTTGGTATTATAACTGCGTGCATCAAGATAAGTACCCAAAGGAACAGGCTTAGGTTTAGTTGCAGAGACTTTTAGCTGTAGATTCAAATATTTCTTGGTATTGAGACTCCCATCAGGGTTGTTAACAAGTTGTTCTAAACCAGCTGCTACAAAGGCCTTTTCAGAATTACACTGTTTCTCAAGGTGAAGTTGAGCATTAACTAACAGAGGAAATGTAAATTCAGCAAATTTCTCACTGAAAACCATAAAGATGAATAATTGCACTGAATAGAATAATTAACTGTTTCTTTTATATTTTCATAAAACAATGAATTTAGAATGGTCATTATGATGTTCATTCACATTCACAAATTCCATCACTTGTTTCATAAGTTTTACCAGTTTTTCACATGTGGAAAACCGATCTTATTAAAATGGGCATCTAATCCTTATTTGAATGTGAAACCATAAAACAAACATGATAATGTTTTATTGAATTATTTCTTCTATGACCTACATCATCATACAAAAACCTTTCTTCTTTATGTATAGGTAGATTCTTCAGTTAAATATTACAAAAGTACATCACAAGAAAAGAAATTTGACATTATTAAATAGTCAAATAATAATTATTTTTCCTAAACTTAAAATATTTCATGTAGAAAACGGAAGCTGTGTAACTGTAGCTGTTTCAGCTTACATGTCAAATGATTTTGCATGTTTAGCTACCTCCTCTGAGATTACATCATTCAGATGAACATGCTTTTGGGGTGGTGGTTGTTGGATGGTTTTCACAAGAGGGCCCCTGGTCCCCTCAAGTCATATATTCTAGTCATCAGAATATTGTGAAACTGGACAGTGATTAACTTGCAGTAGGTATTCACCTACATAGCTAGAAAGGCTAAGATTACCAGCAGCTGTCACATTCCACACTAATTGAGTACTGGATTTGAGTAAGCAACAAGGGCCTATCACTCCCAAATTACTCTTAACAGTGCTCACATTCACTATCTCCAATATTTCTATGTCTCCATGCACTGTTGCTAGATAGTTGTTAACCCTGTATTAGGTTAAACAAGTTATTTATCTGATCTTGCTTCTTGTCCCACTCAGTTTCTTACAATACTCCTCACCAGGTTGATGGGTGTGAGCAAATTTAATTGATGATGACTATGGGACAAGTACTGAATTACATGTTTTTGGTAGTACTCAGAGTGGTACATTTAGAATGACCACAATTGTGGCTATGTAAGTAATTCTGGGGCCAGACTTGTGACAGAGATTTACATTTACAAGTGGAAACATTCAAGCTAAATGAAAATATCAACTGAATTACTCAGTGAAACTATTTCCCATTTTATCTATAGTTAATGCATTGTTGTTTTATTTAATAATTTTTAATAAACAATTTTTGTGGGGTTCATTCTTAAATAATGTGATCTTGTTTTGATTAAAACTGTAATTCTTCTCATTACAACACATTCAAAATTAATGTGATTTCTAATTTTTCTTTGTTTTTAACTATTTTCTCAGCAAACTATATTTTCCAATGCTTAGTTTTTTTCTCAAATATTGCAAATTTTTCTATAATCGCAAAGAAACTCATATTGAAAATGTTAACTAAAAAATTGTGGAGGTTTTTAAAGTACTATTCTGATTATCAAAAGTTATTCATGAATATGGGTAATACCAGTTACTTGTTACCAGTGCAAAATTAATTACAGAAAATAATATTAAAATATTTTTACATATTTATTTTGCAAGATTTCTGATGTGAAATTGCATGTTGAAACAGATATTTCGGGATGGTCATTTTCTTTTTTTTTTTGGGGGGCAAATAAACACACACACACAGTATATTTGTTCTTCACTTGTTTATTATTGTTCATATTTTGTATCCTTTGCCAAGAAATCTTTAGTCACATATCCTGTGACCTCTTCAGGGGCTCTCCATCCCATGTGTCTCCTCCTGTTCTGTTTAGTCCACGTGGAATATACAGAATGAATGATTTCCAGACAAAGGGCATAAAATAAGAACAATAATAAACCTGAAGTAAAAAACAAAAGTATGGTGTGTGTGTTTATTTGGCATGTATGCATGCATACATACATACATGCATGATAGTCTTCTTTCAGTTTCTGCCTACCAAATCCACTCACAAGGCTTTAGTTGGCTAAGACTATAGTAAAAGACACTTACCCAAGATACAATGTGGTGGGACTGAACCCAGAATCATGTGGTTGGGAAGCAAGCTTCTTACTACACAGCCACATCTGTGTCATAAAATGTTTATGTTATGCTATGAAGTTTTACATATATTATTCTATCATACATAGAGTTATGCTATATAAAACAATAAATTATATCATAATCAATTTCCAGCATGCTGGCCTTGTTTGGCAAAAGCAGATGCAAAGTTAATTCAAATATCATGCTGTAGATACCATGAGAGAAACTTACATACAGGCTTTTGGTGCAAAATGCACTCTTGTTTATACCATTAGTGGCGAAATAAATCCCCTCAACCTTCAGTGCTGAAACCACCCATCACATGTATTCAACCTTCTTTGGCCTTATCAATAATGGACATTCAACTGTTAGAGATAGTAGCAACCTATCTCCCTGCCAGCGGTATATATAGGAAAACAGTGCCAGAACAGGTGCTGGTGTCACAATTAGCCAGTGAACACTCATGGTGTTTACCTTTGTGTAGTTTGTTCTCACAGAACATCCACATTTAAGTGGGGATAAATATTACCTCTTGGTATTAACACTGCATCTGTTAGTAACATATGTAACTATTCAATACTCATGATACTGAGCTCTTGAGTTGTTTCAAAGTATAGGGCACCTTTTATTTTATTATTAAGTAATGCAACCTAACTACACACCATGTGGCCTATATATCCAGTGGCTTATATAGCCAGTGACCTATATAGCCTGTAGCTTTCTTTAATTTTTTACTCGTTTCAATCATTAGACTGCAGCCATGCTTCGGCACCACTTTGAAGAAATTTTGGTCAAATGGCTCAACCCCAGTAATTATGTTTTTTAAGCCTGGTATTTATTCTGTCAGTCTCTTTTGTCAAATCACTAAATTATGGGAACATAAGCACACCAGCACCAATTGTCAAGCAAACACACACACATACACATATATACTATGGGCTTCTTTCAGTTTCCATCTACCAAATCCACTCAGAAGGCTTTGGTCTGTTAAAGTAGAAGCCACTTACCCAAGTTATGAAACAGTGAGACGGAACCAGAAACCATGTGGTTGGGAAGCAAACTTCTTACCACACAGTCATACATGTGCCTATATAATCTATAACGCTAAGAGAGGAAGATTTTTGATTATAAGCAAAGTAGAATTTGAACAACAATCTTCTGGTGGGCAGGGGTCTATATAATAAGGGGAGTTCATATCATAATCTATAAAGACTTATAAAAGAATTATTAAAGACGGTACAAACATTTGAATAATGATTACAATAAAAAAAGATAAAATGAAATACAAATTATGTTTACTTTGTCAAAGCATTGAAGCGAAGAATAATATCAACAAGAGTCTCCCATTTTTGCTTATACTGAAGAACAATTATGGCTCTTTTGCAGATTTTCTCAATAATACGACCATCAACAACAGTGACATCATCAAGAACTGGATCAAAATGGAGATTGCAACTCCCTTTAAGGTCAGTCTGTGTATTAGACCAAGGGTCAGCTTTAAAAGAATCATTTTCTGTTGACTGTAAATGATAAAAAATAATGTAGTAATGAGAACGGTGGGTGAGTATCGTTGTAGTAACAATAATAATGATAGTAGTAATAGAAGTTACAATAGCCCAAGGGACGAGTTGAGACAATACAATATCTTGAGGAGGGGGGGGGTTAAATGTTTTCTCTAGAAATCTTGAAGTTGTTAGTCAGTCAGAAATTCTTATTCTATAAACATGCTTTTTACAAATGAACCAATTAATTGGTATTAGCAAATGATATAAAGACAATTAATTAGTATTAGTAAATAATAGAATGTGATTTGAAACTTAATGAACACTGACTTTGACTAATTATCAAAAGTAAGGTATACGTAGTTTGTGTGTATATATGTTTATACATTTATGTGTGTGTGTGTGTGTGTATTTAGAGAGAGAGAGAGAGAGATAACTTCTACAAGTTATATTTCTAAAAACAACTAAGCTAAATATTGCAAACTGATGACATATCACTCCCACACTAAGAGTTTGTGTCATTTATAACAGTATTGCTCTGTTGTGGTACCTATTAATTTTCAGTTGAGAAGAGACAGCAAATTGAGGAGTCCTGACTGTGGACAACCAAATAGCACTGCTGATAATATTAACCATCAATAATGCAGTATTATTAGCACACCAGGCAAAATGCTTAGTGGCATTTCACTCATCCTTATGCTCTGAGTTCAAATTCCATCAAGGTCAACTTTACCTTTCATCCTTTCAGGGTTGATAAAATAAGTACCAGTTGAACACTGGGGTTGATGACATCGACTTACCCTCCCCAAAATTACAGGCCTTGTGCTAAAGTTTGATACTATTATTAACTATCAACGCTTCAAACAGAAAGGGACACAGTATAAGCCAGATAACAGTAACTAGATGAATAAATATATATGTATATATATTAATGTTTTGTTTTCATGTAAAGTTATATATAAAAACAATTAGCATTAAACTGAAGGATTACTCAATATTTTTTAGAAGAGTACATGTTTATTAAACTTTTACAAGGAATAGGCTGACAGTGAGTTCAAAGTGAGCAAGCTGAAACTTCAATCACTGTCAACATTTTCCTTGTAAAAGTTGAATAAATATAGAGCCATTTCTCAATGAATCATCAAACAAATGTAGTTTGCTATTCCAAAAGAATTGGCTGGAAGTATATAAACTAAAACAATTACATTTTAAAGCTTTGTTTTACATATCTGCTATTAAGACACTTTATTCTAGATCTATTCCTAGCCAGATTTCTTGTTAGCTTTCAGTTCATCCTTGTCTATAAATGACTTCTTAAATAACCACAAAGTCTCTAATTTAATGAGATTGAGAAATGACATTTATGAATGTCATAATTTCAGATTGCTGAAACCGAACTTTTAGATAATATCCTTATTTGACCGAAAACAAAATGTATGTTACATGTATATACAAAAGAATGGAAGTAAACAGGAACAAAATAGAAAAGTATTTTGGGTACTTGAATTGGTACTTATGCTAAAATCTTCCTAAGTGACAAGTCTAAATGTACTCATGATGTTTAGATATCACAGGAACAGATTTCATTTTGATTTTCTTCTTTTAAATAAAGAATTTGAAGATGTTCTGCAGAAGACTCAATCTAGCAGATTGGAAGTTGTATCGTAGACTATTCAAATGGAAAATAATGTGCAGTTCTGATTGAGGTTAATATAGGCCTTTATTACTTAAAACAGTGATATATTTTACAGTCAAGTAAAAGAACGAGCCATTAACCTTTTGGAAGATGACATGGCTACTCTTTACAAAGAAATAAATTAATGTGTGAAGATGCACTGAAGTTAGGTTGAACCAGTCACATTTTCAGAGAATATACTATCAACAATTTGGTCAGCATAATATCAAGAAACATTTAGGAATCTAAATTGTTTTCCACAATTCAGTCATACTTAAAATACACAAGCTTACAATCTACATTTCACTTATACTGAGTGTGATGGGTAAATTGTTGCCATTTTATATTTTTAATTTTGTGCATGCACATTGTCTGTTTTTGATTTGTTGATTATAGAGTATAGTAGAGTCGGTTGGGCACCATCTGTGAGAAAAACAGCACCTTGACGCAATTCACTCTGCCAAAAATTTGGAAACACGCTGT
The DNA here is from genome assembly GCF_006345805.1 of Octopus sinensis. Taxonomy (NCBI): domain Eukaryota; kingdom Metazoa; phylum Mollusca; class Cephalopoda; order Octopoda; family Octopodidae; genus Octopus; species Octopus sinensis. Next base: position 83,044,975 of record NC_043000.1, read on the forward strand.
ACTGCTTGGCATTCATGCCAGAAGCTCCAACACAAACATTTCAGAGTGTTTGGGTGTCAATCTGAGGACAGTGCAGAAGATTCGGAAACAGTTGAATGAGTCAAATGGTAATTATGAAGGTACAGCAGCTTAAAAAATTCCCTCTTATCGTTCTGATAAGAAAAGAACTCCTGAATTTGTTGGTGAGATCTAGGCTATGATTGACAATGATCCCTTCAAGTCAATTAGGTTGATTGTCAAGGACATAAGAGTGTCTGAGTTTCTTATCAGGCAGGTATTGCATGAAGCCATTCAGTATTCCTTATACAAGTTGAGAAAGGGCCAATTTTTATCCCAAGCTATCAAGGACAAGATGAAAGACCATGCTACAAAGCTTTTGAACAAACTCAAGCATCCCCTCCAATCAAACATGCTTTGGTTTTTCTCAGACAAGAAAAATTTCTGCCAAGATCAGATGGTGAGCACACAGAACTACCATTGGTTTACCATGTCCCCAAAACATGTACTGAGAGTGATAAAAAAATCAACCATCCAGTCAACATTATGGTGTCTAGAGGGATCACTAGTAATGGCAACATTATATCTCCATTCATCTTCCCACACGGCCTCAGACTCAACACAGAAGCCTACATTAAGTGCCTGGAGGAAGTAGTGCGGCCCTGGGTCAAGAGGGTAGCTGCTGGAAGACCCTATATCTAGTAACAAGACTCTGCACCATGCCACACAAGCAGGACAACCCAGTCATGGCTGTCACACAATTTCTGTGTTCACATCACTCTTAACATCCCAGCCACATAACTCCCCAGACTGCAACTTCCTTGGTTATTATGTGTGGGGTGCAGTTGAGTGAGAGACTGACAAAACTCCTTGTGACACCAAAGATGAACTGAAAGCAAGGATTATGGCAGCATTCACCAACTTAAACAAGGAGACCTTCTAGAAGAGTTGCAGGAGATTCTGAAGTTGTCTGGAGGCCGTGGTTGAAGCCAATGGCAATTTTATTGAATAAATTTATTCTTTAGTATTTCAAGATATTTTAATGCAATTTTAGTAAATACGTCTGTTAAAATGAGATGTCAGTGTTATTTTCATTTTTGCGTAATTTAAACAACAATTTATTCACCACACCCTGTATTCAGAGAAAAGAAAATTATAATGTATTTTTATTTTTGAGGAAGTAACACAAATTAGAAGTTCAATAATTGACTACTATATACAATATAATAATATTATATATACTATATAATAATCAGTTTTAAAAATAAATGAAAGAAAATTACTGCTGAGCTAGATTCTTCAGTGGTTTTCTTAAATCTCTTTAACATATCCAATAATAAATCAGCTGCTGTTGCCAATACTGGATAAATCAAGGTTTGATAGCATTCCAAAGTAATAAAGATACTATTAGGTGTAGGTTCCAGATGAATTCTTACAAGCCGTAATTTCATTGCTTGGATAATATCCCACAATAATTTGTTCATATTTTGGAAACTTGACCACAGTTCTCCACGGTGTGACAAAATCTGAAATGTTCAAAAAGTATAGTGTTATATTGTTAATTATAATTTTAAAAATTGAGCCAGTGCTATTCAGTGAACTATATATATATATACATACATATATATATATTTATACACACACACACACACACACACACACACACACACACACATATATATTTATACATATTTTTTCACTTCCTGAGTGTTATACTAATACATCTGTATGTTGTCTACACCACCTGCCTTCGTCTTTTGCTTTTTTGTGAATTCTCCCTATATATATATATATATATATATATAGATATAGATAGATAGATAAATAGATAGAAATGGTAAGACAACAAAAGAATGAAAGAGACCTCGATATTATGTAAATAGAGGAATTTATCTGTAAATATAGTATGTGACAATTATTCGGTAGCCATGATAAAACTCCGAGTTTCAGATGTCGGGGTGGAAACCCACACTACCATCTTTTCAGTTATCCAGCCATTGAAAAATCGCTATGAAAATGACCATTAAACAAAGGGAAATTACTGTGTGATTGACCATTATTAAGAAAAAAGAGCTATTAGAATGACCACTAAGTAAGGGAGTAAAAATCTTCCTAGCAATCATGTAAGCATGCATGTCCATACCTACACATGCACGCCCGCACACCCACGTACATGCGCCTATAAGTATATACCCATTCACCCTCACTTGAAACACACACATACTCACCCACACATTCGCCAAAAAATATATACATACCCGTATACCTGCTCACACACACACACACATATGCACAAAAAATGTTCATGCACACGTCTACATGCACACATGCACAAGAAAAACAGAGCTAAAGGCAAAATACAGAAAAATGTGTAAAGGAGTATAAAAAAATAAGCAATAAGAGTAAAACACGTCTATATACGCACATGCTCGTAAGCATACACACACACACGTCTATATACATGCATACCCACACACATCTATATACGCACACATGATGGCTCATCTGGAAAAGCAGCTTAGACCCCGCCACATGTCTGAATTCAAGAACTGAACATTTTGGATCATGTCCATATGTAGCTAAATATTTGTTATGATTTTGTTCCTACCGAGATTACAGATAGGACTTGCTTTCTATATTGTGTCCACGTACAAGCTTTTTATCTCTCTATACTTTTTACTTATATTTCTTATATATTTTTGATATATATATTTATATATTTTTCATATATATATTTTTTACATATTTATAGAGATATTGTTTTATAGGTTTATTGCTCATATATTTTTTACACATATTTTTCTGTATTCTACCTTCCACCCCGCATTTTCCCTGTGTGTATATAGACATGTATATGGAATCTTTTGTGCGCACGTGTGGATGTGTGTGGGTTTGTGTGTATATAGACGTGTGTGTGGGCGTGCATGTGAGTATGTGCATGAACCTTTTTTGTGTGCTGTGTGTGTGCAAGCATGTATGCAGGTATGCATATATTTTTTGGCGAATGCGTGGGTGAGCATGTGTGTGTTTCAAGTGAGGGTGGATGAGTAAATACTTATAGGCGCATGTAAGTGGGTGTGTGGGTGCGCATGTGTAGGTATGGACATACGCGCTTACGTGATTGCTATGAACATTTTTACTCCCTTACCTTTACTCCCTCTCCTTACTTAGCAGTCATTCTAAAAGCTCTTTTTTCTTAATAATGGTCAATCACACAGTAATTTCCCTTTGTTTAACGGTCATTTTCATAGCATTTTTTCAATAGCCAGATAACTGAAGATGTGGCGGCGTGGGTTTCCGCCTCGACATCCAAAACTCAGAATTTTATGGCTACCGAATAATTGTCACATATTATATTTACATATATATATTTAAAAATTTTTCTCCCATGTGCTCCCTTCCATTCCATTCCATTCATCTGGTTCTGTTTACACACACCTCCTACATATTCTTGCCCAGTCGCAAAATGATGCTAAGTTAAGATTTTCTCTTTTCGATCTTTCATACATTCATTCGCCATTAACACTTTAAATGTATTAGCTACTAACAGCTAGTTTTTCAGAAGCTAACCATTTAAGCTGACCCCTCAATATATAACTTCTTCATCTCTCATGTAATTTCACGAAGATAATTACTCATTTCTTGGTTTGTTTAAAATTTCTTGTTCTTTGGTTTAATTTCTCATTTCTGTGATCTCAGTTCTCATCCACCATGAACACTCTGAATGTATATTATTATTATTATTACTATTATTTTCGTTCCTCATACCATCTCTCCAAATTAAACTTTGCTTGTTCATAGTGTGCCTGCCCTTTCCCGCCCCCACCACCAATACCGGATATCTCTATCTCTATCTTCCCACCATCTACACCGGATATATCTCTCTCTCCTCCCACCACCATTACCTGATCTCTTTTCTCCCAACCCTTCCTCCTCACTGGGCTGTTCTCTATGCATTACCTGAACTCTTTCTTTCTTTCTCTCTCTCTCCTGGGACAAATGCAACTAGCTCAGCCGCTCACCTACTTAACCAGCTATCTTTCATTTTGTTTTGTTCTGTCTAGAAATTTGTCACCACCATTACCAGATATCTCTTCTCAATCCTCCCCACTAGTGCTGTTCTCTATATTACCTGCACTTTCTCTCTCTCTCCTGGGACAAATGCAACTAGATTAGCTGCCCACCCACTTAACCAGCTATGTTTCATTTCGTTCCATCTAGAAATATGCCAACAACTACCTGATAATTTTTCATGGACATATCAAGTGAAGGAGAAAGCTAATGGGCTGTACATGTGTGTTTGTTCCTCTGTGTGTGTGTGAGTGTGTGTGTGTGTGCATGCATGCGTGCTTGTGTGTATGGTTGAGCTTGTTTCCTCTCTTTCTCTGTCTGAAACATCCCCTCACCACCGGTGGTACCCTCCATCATACCTACAATCCCCTCTCCCTGGAAAAACTCAACCAGTTTAGCTGACTCCCTACTTAATCTAACATTGGAATATCCATATTTGCAACATCGCTTAAATTTACATTTTTACGATGACCATAATACTTATACTTACAATGCCTCTAACACCTACTCCTACCTCCAGTAGGGGCAACAATCTGAACACGCTTGAATGTTTGTATGATGTCAGGTCGGATGTGAGAACAGGTGAAGCATGCCTAAAATACAAACACGACATCCACCCTCTTCTTTTCAGGTGCTGAATAACATCTCTCCTCCCCAAGCCTCACCCCAGATTCATTTCCCAGTTTTCAGAGTTGGTACTGAAAGGTAGGTCTAGTGAGATTGTAGAGATGTTTGAAAGGAGATGTGTCATTGTATGCTGCATACAAAAGGTAAGATGGAGAGGAGCTTCAGCTAGGATCCTCACAGGCAAAGCATATAGATATAAAATCTTCTGGCAAGGAAACATGGATGGAGTAGAGGATGTAGACATAGTCCTTGCAGAGAAATGGGTGGATAAGGTCATAGAGGTTGTCAAGGTATGTGATAAAGTGCTTAAGCTTAGGCTAGTCCTGCAGAACAGCACAGCTACAATTATCTCTGCCTATGCCCTACAAGTGGGCCTACCAAATGATCAGAAGGACCACTTTTATGATACCCTTCTACAGGTTACCTCAAAGATGAGTGGCAGTGACCTCATTATTGCGGCTGGAGATTTTAATGGGCATGTTGGGTGGCAATCTGGTATATCACTGGTATGCATGGGGGCCATAATATTGGTTCCTGAAATGATGAGGGAACTAAGCTACTGGAGTTCTGTGATGCATGCAACCTTTTAATCTCCAACACTAACTTCAGGAAGACAGACAGCAACCTGGTAACCTATTAATCAGGTGATTGATTTCATCATCACCAGACTGTGGGACACAGGGCTGCTCTTAAATACAAAGACCCTCCCAGGTGAAGAATGTACCCACCTAGTCATTAGTGATTCTAGACTCGAGGCCAGAAGGATGCCAAGAAGCAGACCAATCCAGAAAAGAAGAATTTGGAAGCTAAAGAACCCTTCACATGATCAGAGATTTAGGGATATCCTCATCAAGAAATTTGATGAGAAGGAGGAGGAGCTACAGAACTCGGACATAGAAGGTAGCTGGAAATTCCTATGGGACAGTTTACTGAGTACCACAGACCAAATCTGTGGATGGTACAAAGTCCCTTCCAGACCTAAAGTGACGTGGTGGAATAATATGGTAGACAAAGCCATTAAAGCAAAGAAACAGGCCTGGAAAGGCTGGAAGGGTGGGGGTAGCAGGGAATTGTACCAGATAGCCAGAAGGGAGGCTGGGCGACAGGTATACATAGCCAAGGGTGAAGCAGAAAAGAAGAAGTTTGTCAATGTCCAGTGACATGAGGACCAAAGAACTAAAGTATTTCTGATTGCAAGACAGTGTGTGAGAGAAAATTGTGATGTCACAGGAGAGAAATGTGTCCACATGGATGAAAGTGCACTTGCTTTTAATGATTCTGAAAAGAAAGAGGCTTGGAGAAGCCATTATGAAAGACTGCTGAATGTGGAGAATGAATGGGAGGAGGAGAGCCTGCCAAATGTTGACCCAGTAGAAGGACCAGCTATTCGAACAGACAGAAATTGGGTAGATAAAGCAATTAAGGTTATGAAGCCAGGAAAAGCCCCAAGCCCATCAGGAATCACTTCTGAGATGCTTAAAACATATGGTGGTGTGGGCTATGGCCTAGTCACCCGTTTTGTAAACCAGGTAGTTCATGATGGAGTCATACCCAATGACTGGCATAGCAGCACCATAGTCAACTGCTACAAGGGGAAAGATGATGCTTTAGATAGTAATAACTAGGTAGAAGCACTACTGATGCTATATTCCTGGTACGGCAACTGCAGGAGAAATACCTAGCCAAAGATAAACCCCTATACTTAGTTTTTATTGACTTGGAACAAGCCTTTGACAGGGTTCCCCAATCCCTTACCTTGTGGTCAATGAGGAAACTTGTAGCAGGTTGCGTTTGAAGTGGATGCTTGTTATATATGTATATATATATACATATATATATATCATCATCGTTTAATGTCCAGTTTCTATGCTGGCATGGGTTAGATGGTTTGACTGAGGACTGGTGACCCAGAAGGCTGCACCAGACTCAATTTGATGATGATGATAACGATGATATATGACGATGATATATGTACGTATATCATCGTCTCTATATATGTGTGTGTGTATATATATATATATATGTATGTATGTATATATTTATGGGTGTGTGTTTGTGTTTTTCCTGCCACCATCACTTGACAACTGATACTGGTGTGTTTATGTCCCCATGACTTAGCGGTTCAGCTAAGAGACCAATAGAATAAGTACTAGGCTTACAGAGAATAAGTCCTGGGGGTCAATATTTTCAACTAAAACCCTTTAAGGCAGTGCTCCAGCATGGCTGCAGTCAAAAGACTGAAACAAGTAAAAGAATAAAAGAATAAAACATTATGCTTCAATGTGGCTGAGTAGTAAGACATATGCTTCGCAGCCACTTAGTTCTGGGATCAATTCTACTGCATGGCACCTTGGGCAAGTGTCTTCTATCATAGCCTTGGGCAAACCAAAACCTTGTAAGTGGATTTCATCAACAGAAACTTGTTGTGCATATGTGTGTATGCATGCATGCTTGTGTGTGTGTGTGTGTGTGTGTGTGTGTGTGTGTGTGTGTGTGTGTGTGTGTGTCTGTCTGTGTGTGTGTGTGTATCACTGTCTCTTTGCCTTGACATTGCGTGATGACTGTAAATGAATGTCATCATCATGCAAGCAGTGCATTTTATTCCTAATCTTCCACAAAAACATGTCTAGGTATGGGAAAATAGTACTATACATGGAAACAAGTGAAGGCTGACCACAGGAAGGGCACCCAGCTGTATGAAAGTCATGTCAACAAATCTCCAGCTGACCCATGTGTGCCTGGAAAAGTGAATGTTGAAACAATGATAATAAATTTATCTGAATTATTACAGATCAAAGGCATTCCAATCATAGCCATTACATCTTTTCTTATGGGTATCCCAGATAAAATTATTTGATATGTCCTTTCCCCCACACAACCCTTTTTTTTTAAAAAAAAGAATAGTATTTGAAAGATATTTGGCTGTTATTTCGTGCAGATTGAACACAAATGTAGAAGTAAAAAGTATGGAATAATACTCACAAGTGCTGTTCTGAAGAGAATGAACATTTTACCTAAGCATTCATAAGTGCTTTCAGGATTTATTTCAATATGAGGTTTGGAATGAGCTGATGAGTACTTTGTGGAGTGAGGTTTTTCTTCTATTTAGGAAAATATAAATATAAGACTTTATTTTTGTGTCTGGTTTGCAAGATTCTTTATATGAATTCATGTGTTAAAGCAAATTTTGTTGTCTGAGGAGAGTTATATTGTCTTTATACCTTATTATCTAACACACTCACTGATTCAATTTCCACTCATTTATTATTTATATTTTTTCTTCTAAAATTTTCATTGCCTTTGCATCCTTGTCAATGGATGCTGATTCTGTCTGTTATTGGAGCTGTAATAGTGGACATCCATGACAAGGTGGCAAAAGCAATGAAAATGTTGAAAGAAAAAATATATATAGATAATAAATGAGTGGAAATTGAACAGGTGAGTATGATAGATAATAAGGCATTAAGAAAATATGACTCTCCTCAGACACAACAAAATAAATATAAAAACAAACATTTAATAACAGACATTTGATAACAAGTAAAGCTTTTTAAAAATCACTTTAAATCTATTTCATGAGGTATCAAAAGTTTCATTACACAACTAAAAGCTGATATCACTGACTTGTACCACTACTGTTTCAAAGTCTAACAGACAGATTTATATATATATATATATATATATATATATATATATATATATATATATATATAATATATATAGATAGATAGATAGATAGAGAGAGAGAGAGAGAGAGAGAGAGAAGAGAGAGAGAGAGAGAGAGAGAGAGAGAGAGAGCAGTGATGAATTAAATTAGCAGCATGATAAACAACCTAAGTTGCAGATTTGTGCTTTTGACAGCATGTCGTTAATGAAACAACATCTATTTTATGCACAATGTAAACCAGAAGGGCCTCAATCTCCCATTTGTAACTATCTTTCACACTCCTTTCACACTCTTGAAAACTTCTCTAGCCATCCACTCACCCTTTCTGTTCCTCTACCACTATTCTCTTTTTTATATTCATCTTGTACATTGAGGGTGCATGCTCACCATCTCTCTCTCTCTCTCTCTCTCTCTCTCTCTCTCTCTCTCTCTCTCTCTCTCTCTCTCTCTTTCCAGTTGGGAAATCATGTATCTCCTCTTCAGCAAGATACCTGTTTCTGTCCCAGTACACCCTGTAAAGTGGTTGGTGTTAGGAACGGTATCTGTCTGCAGAAACCATGACAAAACAGACACTGAAGCCCAGCACAGCCTTCTGAGTCATTGGTTCCTGTTGAACCATCCAAACCATGCAAGTATAGAAAACAGACATTAAACAATGAGGATGGTAATGATCATGAAAATATAATGGATGAAAATGTACCGCAAAGTTTAAACGATTGCCAAAATCTTTTTTTGATGAAATACAAGGCAACAGATGTTGTATTTCATTTAGGTATATTAAATATTCTATATCACATTTCAACCAGTTTCCACTCTATAAGTTCTTCAAAGGCAAATGAGAAAAGTAGGTTTTTAAGCAATACTGCCCAAAGGACACTGACAGACAGGTATAGTAGTAAGAATCAGATCCAATAGCAATTAAAATATATAAAGAAGTAAAAGTATTGTAGGTGGATGGTGAAAGATGGTATCAGAGATTGATGGGCAGATACAGCAATGAGAATCAGATAGATAGATGAGTATGGAGGTCAAAGTGTTGTGGATGGAAAAAGAATGAGGGTACCAGATTACAAGGCAAGGAATGTTTAGTAAATAATTATTTAAATGCTTAGCATTACCATTTAGCTTAAGATAGAATGGTATTCAGATAAGTATAGAAATTTAATAGCGTATACAAGACATGCAATGACACACACAAACCATTTATTTATGTAGACCATATTTACATTCACCAATGATATATTGCATATCTTCAACTAGAATATGAACATATGCATGCATGTATGTGTGTCTAAAATGCCCATCATTGTATGCTAGTGTTCTTTATATCACTATTCATAGAAATTGTTTGTCAAATGTTCAGATAAGGCTTATATTTCATAATGAATTATTCTTGTTTGTTTATTTATTGTTGTTCATTGTTTGTTCATTGTTTGTGAAATGAAAATATTTTAAAATTGGGCATTTCCATTCTGGCACATATTACCATATATTCACTTGATGGAACCTACCTGACTTTTCATTATTAATCTGTTGTTTATGTACCATATTAACTTCCACTTTTTACATTTTCATACTGGCAAGGGACAGACAGAATTTGCTGAGGCAGATTTTTTACAGCTGGATACCCTTCCTGTCACCAACCCTCAACAGTTTTGAAGTATGCTAATATTTCCTCGTGGCTAGACATGTTTTTCACAGAAGGAAAATCTTACTTGCATGATGCTCAGTTCATTTAAACCACCACATGATGTCAAAACAAGCGTGTGTACACACACACACACACACACACACACACACACACACAACACACACACAGAGCAGACTTTTTTGAGTTTCCACCTATCAAATCCACTCACAAAGCTTTTGTTCTCCACAGGCAAGAGCAGAAGAAACTTTCCCAAATGAATGATGATAACAATTGAAAAGAACCAATTACTGGGCAAAAAAATTGTGGTCTTGGGAACTATGCTTCTTAACCACACCATCACATTGGTGTGAGTATGTCTGTTTTTCTATTGCAATGTAAAATGGTGTCTCAAGTTGTTTCTTTTCACACATAAAATACAACATAGCCATTTGGTGGATTAGAAATTGATGCAATAGGTACCATACTTTAATAAATATTTAAAATGAGAAAGCAACAAAAGTCTTGAGTGGCTGAAACCAGTAAGAGAATAAAAGAAAATGTCAGAAAGTATGAGCTTTAAACATTAAAAATGCCAAATTATGATTACATATGCAGTTAAAGAGAAAAAAACCCAAACTATTTGACAATGAACATTAGCTTCACCTCAGCAAATATGGGAGGCAACTCTATGCATGCTTTTTTCTATTTGCAACTCTCCTGCAAAATGCAGAATTATCATGACTTGCTAAAGTATTAGAGATCAAATAGCTTAGTAAACATACAGGAATATATTAGCATAGAATAATGAAAGTGATCAAAACAAAATTTATCTAGTTGAAATTAAAATACATTATCTTAGCTTGAATAATAAAAATGTACCTTGTTTCAATACTATCGTATCTGTCGTTTTATTTATCATTGTATAATTGAGGAAGAGGCCACTGTTTTCAAACGAAATCCACTCGTAATCAAAACTTTTGCCACTAAAAATTTGCAAATAAGGAAAAAATAATGTATGAATATTCATTACAATTGATTCAAAATCAATGTTTTACTTCAAAATTTATAAAGCATTTAGATTCCAAGTATAAACAACATTTTCTTTAGCCAGTCAATCAAGAAAATACAAGCAAACCACTAATTTATATCTATTTGTGAGTAGAATTTCTGTTTAAGAAAAACTAAAAAAATGATGTAACACACTAAACAACATATAAACTAACAGGTTTTTCTATTATCAGACAAGGCCTGAAATTATGGCAGGAGGGGACAATCAATTACATCAACCCCAATGCTCAATTGGTACTTATTTTATCAATCCTAAAGAGATGAAAGATGAAGTCAAGCTCAGCTGAATTTGAACCTGTAGTGTGATGGAGGAAAAGGACAATAGAAAAAGCAAACAGGAGAAAGAAATACAAAGACCTTACCTGTTGACCTAGGCAGGATGAGCAATCACTGTCAAGAAATAAACACATCCTTGCCTGCTGCCATTTCTGCTTGAACTGACTACATGTGCTTCCTGCCAATGCATGCCCCATGGCTGTCCCACAAGCCCCTGCAGTCTTCACTTCCATCTACCTCATCTACAATCACCTCCACCAGAACCACATAGCTCATCACAGCCCATAACACCACACGCCCATCCTGATCTACAGATCATTCAACTAGCTTTCCCACTCACTCCTCGCTCCTGAACTCACACCTTAACTGGTTTCATAATCAGCCAACCAGGGAGGAGGGTTCCACTCCCTCTGTGATTGCCGTGCGACCCTGGGACTGGCCTGAGTTCCTGGCATACTGCTGCTGGTTTCATCATCTTGTCTACTGATGCTGTCTTCAAATTCTTGCCTACTGTTGCTGTCTTCATCTTCTTGCCCACTGCTGCTGGTTCCATCCTCTGAAGCATGGACAATCTTCCGTACATCAAAAATGTGGCATGGCATACCATCAACAGAGACGTTGTTCTTCGAATTGATGGAGGTTATTCTTCCCTCTCCCCATTGTGCGTTTGGGGGTTTTACCCAAACTTCTTCCCTGACCTGCACAAAGGCATGCTCTTCTTCTGCCCCGGGTTGCATTGATGCAGTACACAGATGCCTCCACTCATACCTGAATATTGCCCTGTGTGGCACCAACACCTCAGCCTGTCCTGACCTGGGCGACATATTGTACCAAAATACGGCCTCGATTGGTGAAATGTGGCCCCTCTCTGCCATGGTCTTGATGGTACAATGATGCCTTTCCACCACCCCATTTCCACTTAGCCGATATGCTGCCCTGCTGCCATTTCTGCTCGAACTGACCACACGTGCTTCCTGCCCACGCATGGCTGTCCCACAGGCCCCTGAAGTCTTCATTTCTGTCTACTTCATCTGCAATCCCCTCCACCAACACCACATAGCTCATCACAGCCCATACCACCACTAACACCACAGAACCCACAATATAAAGATGGATGAAATGCCACATAGCATTGTGTCTGGAATGCTAATAATTCTGCCAGCTCACCAGCTTTCATATAAACTAATATTAAAAATATTTTGCAGTTATAAACTTTAATCAAGTAAAGGCCAGCTATTCTAATCCAGTTGGATCTCCTTGAGCTTCAATGTTTGATTTTTTCAGTCAGCTCTATATGTTCATAACTTATATTAGCTTCTTCACATAAGTTAATTATCATGAAGTGTAGATTTAACCATAAGAGTACAAAATAATTACATAAGATGCTTTAAAACATGAATAAATAAATTGTATATAACTAGGTTATATTCAATTAGGAAACATTTGCATGGTCATTATTATTTTAAAACAAAGATTAACTATCAATGTTATATAGAAACAAAAATCTTCAGTTGTTTAAACATTATTAATATATATTCAAATCCTATTTTATATAATTATTAATTATTAATCTGTATCTGGCAGGTTAGCCAAAATACTGGAAAAATGGATTTAATGCATTTCAGGACTTAGTTTTGTTTCATATTTAAAATCAAAACTACCAAATGGTTTGATTTTGAATTTTCAGTTGCCCAGAATCAATAAACTAAATACCAATATTATTATTGATATATTGTAGTCAAATAAATCAAATTCAGCTCTTCTTTGGGAAACTTACCCATATATCATTGTAAGAAATCAATATTTGTTATTGTTAAGAGAACAGAAGTACTAGATAATTATTTCTTGATAATACTTTCTTGTTATTGTTTATGATTTCTTAAGATCTGTTCTGCACATATTAATTGACTTTTAACAATTAATTGTGCAGTTTATATTTGTAATTAATATTTATTAAAGTAGAGGTGGTTGACACAAGTAAGCATCAGCTCAAAATATGTAGTTTTCAATGAAATGTTTATTCTGGGTTAAGATATTGCCAACTCTGTGTTTGCCTTTTATCTGTCCAGAGTAAATAAAGCAGACAGCAATGATTTGATCAAAAGAATTTCATAATTGCAATGTTTTATATTTTAGCTGGTACTTACAAGTTTTCAGTTGTCACATTGGTTTGAATTCTTAGATATTGTTCATACTTATCCAATAAGGAATTAAATAGTGCAATAGCTTGCAACATGTTGAGCTGAAAATCATAGAGCATTATGTTAATTAGGTAATTTATTACACAAAAGTAAAGGTAAATAAAAAACCAAAAATGCGTGAAAAGAGGAAATATATTATAGCCACGTTCAATTCTATTCATTCACATCTGTTTCTATAGAACATGAGTACTAGAATAGTGTTGTTTGCTCTGAGCAGAGATATAAGATTTTCATTTTATGATTTTAGTCAAAAGGAAGTTGGCAACAGGCCCTCTATGAATGGTGAAATTGATCCTGCAGATGTGAGTGTGAGTAGCAAAGACTAATTCTTCAGGTCCAGAAAATATGTCAGTCTCCAATAGTTGCTGACAAAGCTCAAGGGAGGTCCACATCTGAGATAGAACAGCTGCTATGCAGACAGACATCCAAAACTGTATCCAGAGAAGGGTCACTCAACTGATTGACAATAAATCACTAACACACATACTCTAGCCTCATGCTCACAGGCAAACTGTCTCTTCTCTCTGTCTTTTCTGTCACTACTATAATAGTGTTTGTTCCTTAGAGTTGGCTGGTCTTGTACCTCCTCCATTTAAGCACACCTGATCCAATTATCTCTCAACCTCTAATTACTTCTGTTGTGTCCACTCCTCCCTGGGCTGACACTAACTGCTTTTCCCAGCCCTTTCTCCCCAGAACATTGACCGACTGGAATCTTGTCCCTGTTCATGTCCTTCCTGCATCTGTTGAATTGCAACAATTTAAATGGAACATTAACAACATCAAAATCACCAGTCTTGGAAAACTTACAAAGGTCTTAGGCAATGCCAGTTCCTCCAGACTCAGCAAGTAAAAAGTAAATAACTCTCAATAAAGACTGTGAGGAGGTGGTATTGTTTGAGTTATCATTGCTTCATCAATGGTAGAAACTGTTGGTATTTACTTTGGTCCTCTGTGGTAACCCTCTCAGCATTGTACCAGTCAGTCTTCATCTCAGCAAGAAACCTCCTTATCAACCATGACCATGTGGCCAACCAACACGAGCCATCATCCCAACCAGATCCTCAGAGAAGAATGTATGATATGCAGAGAATGATCAGAGAAAATTTTAAACTTTCATTTAATATTTCTTCACATCAGTTAAAAACTGAAGAGAGCAAACTGGCCAAATCTCATCCTCAACAAATGTCATAGTAGTAGTAGCAGAAGAGCAGCATTAAGTCAAGTTAGAACCACTGTAGTTGTTAAAGCTGGTATAAGTTACAGCAGAGACAGATGTGTTGTTAGTAGTGGTGGTGATGGTGGTGCTGCTGCTGCTACTGCTGCTGCTGCTGGTGTTAGCAGCAGTAATAGCAATGTTCTGGTTAAATTAGTCATTTGGCCAATTCTTGTGTATTGTCAGTTTGTGCTGTTTAATTAGGACCACTTCAATAATTCATAGATTCCCTACATTGCATTCTGTGACCAAGGCAGTGGAAGCTATGAACTTGTTGGTGTTCACATACTTCACAATATGTTTCCAAAGATGATGCATTTAGAGCATTGTATTTTATATATTATGTAGTGCACAGGCACCTGGCTGTGTTATAGAACAGGTAGTTGGCTAGTGTGCATAGTTTCCTGTCATTGTGGGGGCTGCTTTCTGAGGGAAAGTTCTAAGTGGGATTCCTGTGTATTGAGTTATTTCCTATGAATAACTGGTCTCATTACAGTTTCCATCTGGCAAATTCATCCACAAAGCTTTGGTCAGCTTGAGGCTGTAGTAGAAGATACTTAACCAAGGTTCCACACAGTGGAGATAAACCCAAGACCACATGGTTGTGAAGCAGGCTTCTTACCCATACATACTTACTAACTCCCAGTTTCATGATCTTGACAATCTATTTAGCAATAATTCATCAAGTGAGGCTCAGAGTTAAGAGAGTGAATTTTTGGCTTCAGTTAAATGAATAAGCTCTTCAACATGTATTGGGTTATCTATTCTAATATCATATTGTAGGCCTGTAAATATCTCTTTTACTTGTTTCAGTCACTTGACTGCAGCCATTCGGGGGAACTGCCTTGAAGAGTTTTAGTTGAACAAATCGACCCCAGGACTTATTATATTTTTTAAAGCCTAGTACTTATTCTATCAGTATCTTTTGCCGAACCATTAAGTTATGGGGACATAATCACATCAACACTAGCTATCAAGTGGTGATGTGGAACAAACACAGGCATGAAGACACATACACATAGATATATACATAAATATGTATGTGTGTGTGTGTGTGTGTTTGTGTATAAGATGGGCTTCTTTCAGTTTCTGTCTACCAAATCCATTCACAAGACTTTGGTTGGCCTGTGGCTATAGTAGAAGATACTTGTCCAAGGTGCCATGCAATGGGACTGAACCCAGAACCATGTGGTTCAAACACACACACACACACACACAACACACACACACACTTACATACATACAATGAGCCTCTCTTAGTTTTATGTCCATCAAAATCCACTCACAAGGATTCTGTTCATCTGGGAATATAGTAGAAGACACATGTCTAAGGTGCCATGTAGTGGGACTGAACCTGAAACAATTTGGTTTGGAAGCAAACTTCTCAACCACATAACAGTTCTTGTGCCAAGTCATGCCTGTAAGTGTGTGGCTGTGTGTATACAGATTAATATAGATATCTCTTTACTCTTTTATTTGTTTCAGTCATTTGACTGTGGCCATCCTGGAGCACCGCCTTTAGTCGAGCAAATCAACCCCAGGACTTATTCTTTGTAAGCCTAGTACTTACTCTATCGGTCTCCTTTGCTGAACCACTAAGTGACGGGAACATAAACGCACCAGCATTGGTTGTCAAGTGATGTTGGGGGGACAAACACACACAAACACACACACACACACACACATACATATATATATATATATAATATATATATATATATATATACATACATATATACGACGGGCTTCTTTCAGTTTCCGTCTACCAAATCCACTCACAAGGCTTTGGTCGGCTCGAGGCTATAGTAGAAAACACTTGCCCAAGATGCCACGCAGTGGGACTGAAACCGGAACCATGTGGTTGGTAAGCAAGCTACATACCATTCAGCCACTCATATTTATAATTAAAAATTTATCATCTGAAAGTCTCCACTTTTTGCTTTCTCTCATTTTGCATGCATACATATATACATATTAGTATTTCATACATAAACTAACATATTTAATATATTTGATATATCTAATTTGTTTATCTGCATAATTACCTCTCTTTGTCTACACAGGCACACACACACACACACACACAGAATGAGAAAAGGCAAAATAGTTATAGCAAGAATACTTTTGATCATAAGCTTTCACAATCAGAGCTGACCTGGAGTGAAATAACAATGATGACATGTTAATAAAGTTTATTAAAAACTAACACAGAAAAGCTACATTCACAGCATATTTAAATCTTTAGTTTCCAGTACTTTTCTCTTTTCATTCTTATTGGCTTGTTCTGAAAGAATTGCTGTGCCCATGGCCCTCTGAGACCAGCAAGATCATTGCAGCTACACACTCCCTGCTGAGCTGGAATAATTTCACTTGCAACAAATTCATTGTTATTACCAACTTCAGATTTAATCATGATCCTTAACAACCATACAATTGTCTCAAAGACACTGCTTATTGCTCAGTGAACCATAAGAATTAAAACTTCTGACTCTTCAGTCACTGATCTGACATCTTTTATTATTTGTTCATTCTTTCCAACATTTCATTGAGGCTTGCTTCTTTTAAAATTCCATTTTGAATAAGTTTTATTGGTGTATTTGGATTGTAAGATTCTTGATGTGAATCTGTGTGTTGAAACAGTTTTTATTGTATCTTAGCAAGGTTATTATGCCAATACAAAACACATTCACTAGTTCTATTTCACCTCTTTATTATTCCTCAATTGGTTAACCAATTAACTGACCAATGTTTTTGATTAATCATTCAGTTAATCAATCAGTTTTACTTTGTAGTCTTGTGTGTAAGAGTGTGTGTGTGGTAAATGTAAAGCAATCCAAGAATTTGACAATATAATTCACTACCATAACTACACTGATAAGGGTGATCTAACTTGCTACAAATTTACTAACTGAAAAGAAATTCATTGGAAATAACTCTATGGCACAATGTTTTATGAGATCGTCATCCTACCATCACTGTCTTCTTCCCAGCTATTCCCACTCACCCTTGAATAATGTTATGCAGCCATGTATCTCCTGTGCCTGTCCCTCAGTCATACTTTAACTTCTCAACATCTGGCATAAAGCCACCTCCCTCTCAACAACAATCTCACTCAGTCGAGGGGTCTTTTTCTTTGTCTTGCAAGTTACTTCACTTGTGGTCAGTGCCACAAAAAAAGCACCCAGATAACACTCTGTAAAGGGGTTGGTGTTAGAAAAGACATCCATCTATAGAAACCATGTCAAAATTGACATTGGATTTCAAGGTCCTCTAGGTTGTTGGATCCTGTCAAACCATCCAACCTATGTCAGCATGGAAGACAGACATTAAATGATGATGATGATGATGATAGTGGTGGTGGTGATGATGATGATGATGATCATGATGATGTTGCTCACCTGACATTTATATGGTAGTTCTTTTTCCAGGACTTGTCTGGTATGCTTTCTATTCAGATAGTTCTTGACACATTTAGGTACAAATTTAGTGAGAACCGATAAGGCCTGGAGATAAACAATAAAACATACAAGTTGATAAACTACCACACAAATATATTAAAGTTTATAATATTAATAATTCTTTCTACTATAGGCTCAAGGCCTGAAATTTTGGAGGAGAGGGATAGGTCAAATACATCAACCCCAGTGTTCAAATGGTACTTATGTTTTTGACTCTTAAAAGATGAAAGGCAAAGTAGACCTCAGCAATGAACTCAGAACATACAGCCAGAAGAAATGTTGCTAAGAATTTTGTCTGGTATGCTAATGATTCTGCCAGCTCCCCACTTTCATAATTTTAATAATACTCAATAAATAGAAAAGATTATCTTGAAAAAAAATCTAAGAAATTTTTGCATGGCATTTAATGTTAAATATACACTTGTAAATAATGAATTCTAGATTTGCATGTTCTAACCTTTACACATATCTTTATGCATCTGTGCAGATCAGAGTGAAGTTCAGTCTCCATTTATCCTTAAGAAAGCTTTACAAAGTGGAAAAACAAATAAACTTTTAGATCAGTTCAAATACGTTTGTAACATATTTCACCTGCAAAATGGCTATTTTCACTGCAATTTGTCAAGAAGAAAAATTCACACTTTAAACAAAAAGTGAAAAACACCAAAGCCATTCAGAATGCTCCTTATGAACAGATATATGCATTTCATGTTATTTACACTCTCATCAGTATCAGATACCTAATGGAACAACTCCAAAATGATGAGAGATGAAGAAAAAGCAGTGTATATATTTTTTTAAACTTACCTTCAATTTGACAGCTTCAACATCAGGTGGGTCATTTGCAAAAATTCGCTTCTAAAATAACAAAAGAAACAAAATAATTTTACTGAAAGTGAAGTTTGTAATGTACAATGGAACATAAGGGGACATTTTATAAAAAAAATCTCTTAGGGCAGTGCAGTGCTCATGCAATATTTTTCTCTCATTTGTTGCAAGGTCTGCAAAAATGGAAGGAAGATCTTGAAATGAAGATGTGATGTGAAAGTTCATATCGTTTGCTAATTGCAAACCCAGTGATGCTGGAGCTGCAAAATCTTGCTAACTGCAAACCTAGTGGATGTGTGGCACTGTTTTTCT
This sequence comes from Octopus sinensis, assembly GCF_006345805.1. Taxonomy (NCBI): domain Eukaryota; kingdom Metazoa; phylum Mollusca; class Cephalopoda; order Octopoda; family Octopodidae; genus Octopus; species Octopus sinensis. The sequence continues at coordinate 83,064,326 of NC_043000.1, forward strand.
ATATATTGCAAGCTGGAGTGAACTGCTGCAATGTCAAGCAGTTGAGTACCTATCACTGAAGATTATCAAAATGAGGTTGAAATCACATTATCAGGTGGTCTCAGTGCTAGATTAGTAGGGAGTACTCTCCCCACTTACAATATATATTGAGTGTGAAGTATGTTGAATAACCAGCTGAAGGAGGCATCCTCCTGGAGTTAAAATAGTAGTATTGTCTGTTTTTATAGAACACTCACATTTATGTGGCAATAAACATTACTTCTCAGCATAAACACTGCTTTCATTTCTAATAGAAATTTTCTTAAAGAGCTAGTTTACTGTGTGTGTGTGTGTGTGTACATACACAACTGGCACTCTGTTGGTTATAATATGTGCTCCAGTTGATCTGATCAACAGAACAGCTCGCTCCTGAAATTAACATGCAAGTGGCTGAGTACTACACAGACACATGTAACCTTAACATAGTTCTCAAGAGATTCAGCATGACACAGAATGGGACATGACCGGACCTTTGAATTACAGGGACAACTCATTCTTACCAGCTGACTGGACAGGAGCAATGTGAAATAAAGTGTCTTGTTCAAGGACACATGTGCCACCAGGAATTGAAGTCATGACCTTATAACTGTGGGCCAAATACCCTAACTACCAAGCCATGTGTCTTCATCATCATCATCATCATCATCATATATATATATGAGGTAGACTCAGGAAGACATGGGATGAGGTGGTGAAGCATGACCATTGATAATTGGGCCTCATAAAGGCAATGACAGGAGACCGAGACCTTTGGAGATATGCTGTGATTGAGAAGACCCAGCAACTAAAGTGAGATCACAGCCACGCATATCCGGCCTAGTTAAGAGTATTCCTGATGCATTGTGCTATATGATATGCTTGAGAAGACCTGTTAAGTCAAGTAAAACCAATATCATAGCTGTGGCTCCCATGCCAGTGGTATGTAAAAGGCACCATCCAAACGTGGCAAATGCCAGTACCCACTGACTGGTTCCCATCCTGGAGGCACATAAAAGGCACTATCCAAACATGATTGACACTAGGACCACTTGACTGGCCTCTGTGCCGGTGGCATGTAAAAAGCACCATCCAAATGTGGTTGATGCTAGGTTTGCCTGACTGGCTCCTGTGCTGGTGGCATGTAAAAAGCACCATCCAAACATGGCTGATGACAGTACCCCATGACTGGCTCTGGTGCCAGTGGCATGTAAAAAGCACCAACCAAGCCTGGCCGATGCCCATACCCCTTGACTGGCCCCCACGCCAGTAGCATGTAAAAAGTAGTTACTGGATGTGATCAATGCCAGGCCCACCTGACTGGCTCCTGTACCAATGGAATGTAAAAAGCACCCACTACACTCTCGGAGTGGTTGGCATTAGGAAGGGCATCCAGCTGTAGACACATTACCAGATCAGATTGGAGCCTGTTGCTGCCACTGGCTCTCCAGACCTCAGTCAAACTGTCCAACCACACACGTTAGATGATGATGATGATGATATATATATATATATATATATATATATATATATATATATATACACATACACATTTATGAATATGTGTTGCAAGATTCCTGATGTGAAACTGTGTGTTGAAACAGATATTGTTATATTTTGGGGTGGTCATTTTTTTTTTTTTTGCCAAATAAAGACATGTACTAAGCAGAGAATGGATTAAGTGGTGAATGGACCAAGCAGAGTGGGAGAATACATTTGGACAGAAAAGGTCATTGAAGAGGTCATAGATATGTGACAAAAGATTTCCAGACAATGGACATAAGATAAAAATAAGAACAGAAATAAATGAGTGAAGACTGAATATACAGTGTGTGTTTATTTGACAAAAGGAAAATGACCATCCTGAAATATAACATATATATATATATATATATATATATATATATATATAGCAAATAAGAAAATGGAGAAGCACATTAGTCGGTTCATCAAGTTTAGGATATTAAAATGTTGACTTATTTATTTGTGTATTAAAAAGTTAATAGCCTGAATATGAAGGAGTATTGCTGAAGCTTCAAAATCTTACATCCATTAATTTCAATGTTTCTTATTAACAATTGTATTGTTTCTTTCCACCTAAACTGACATCTGATTCTTCAAAGATTTCAAAAGTGACTAGTAGAGGCTTCTCTTGAAAATCAACAAAATTTAGCATTGTGGTATAGCACTCAACAACGTTCATGCCAACATAGTTGTTATATTAGAGGAAGATGGTCCAGCTTTATCAACAACGCAAAAGTGGGCAGCTGAATTTAGGAGGAGCAGGGAGAGTCATTAAGATGACCTAAGGTCTGGACATCCTGCAACTGTCACAACTGAGGAAAATATTGCATGTGTTCATCACATGGTGACAGATGACAGGCAATTGACTATAAATCAAATAGCCAATGGCATTAGTATATCTTGTGAGAGAGTTAAGAATATTCTGCATAAGGAACTTGGCCTAATGAAGGTTTCTGTTGGGTGGGTGCCATGTCTTCTGAGACCTGATCAAAAGTACATGGCTGATCATATCATGGGAAAATCTGACATTGTTTGTAACAGATTTAGTTGGTTTCTTTGAACATTTCCTAACCCAGGATGAGCTTTGGGTTCATCACTTTGAGTCAGAGACAATGAGACAATCCATGCAATGGAAACACCCCTCCTCACCTGCTCCAAAGAAGGCCAAGGTCTTTTCATCTACAGGGAAGGCAATGGCCTCAGTTTTTTGTGATGCAAAAGGCATTGTGTTTATTGACTATCTTGAAAAGGGTCACACCATCAATGGAGAGTACTGTGCCAACTTGCTGAGGCAGTTACAAAGGGCTATCAAGACCAAATACCCATGAAAACTGATGGAAGGGGTCGTGTTTCATCAGGGCAATGATCCTGCACACAAGTCCTTGGTTTCAATGGCTGCTGAGCATGACTGTGGCTTTGAACTGGTTGATCAGCCTCCCTATACTCTTGATTTGGCCTCATCTGACTATCCTCTGTTCTCCAATATGAGAAAACATTTGGTTGGGAACCAGTATTGCAGGGATGATTATGTTATAGCTGCTGTTGATGGCTTTCTTGAGCAACAGGATGAAAGCTTCTTCACCAATGGGATCCAAGTGCTGCAACACCAATGTGTGGACCACAAGGGGTGTATGATGAAAAATAAACCTCATTTGGTCAGCCTATGAACTTTTCAGCCAACCCTTGTATGTATAGCATCAGCTTTAGTAGGATTTATATGGTCCTTAAAAGATAAAAACACAAAATTTGATACTAAATGGCAAATAATACGTAGGGTGTTACCTTATATAACTAGGAATAGAAAATGAAATTCATGTTTGGAAGAAATTTTCCACATCTTTACCTCTAAACACAAATTATTGAATAATAGTCAAGAATTAGCTCTAGAATGCTTGCATTATCTCAAAATAGTGTTCAAATGTTTCCCCAATAAAAATTTTTATTAAGACATTACTTACATAAGAGACTCTTCAAAATTTACCTGAGCAAAGTTTGTAGATTTACTACGTTATAAGGCCCAAAAAGAAAATGACCCTCCCCAGACACAACAGAATATGCTTCCACACACACACTCATATAAAGAATCTTGCAAACCAAATCTAAAAACGAGATTTAGTGCAGTTATCCTTTAATAATCTAGTAGTAATTTTTACCCTTCCTCCCATACCTTTACTCAATTATTTCTTGATCTTCAATTCATAAATTTATTAATTCCTCATAATATATATATTTATCATTAAAGTTCTTGGTTTGTGGGTGATTCTTTTCTTGACCTAGTCTGGACTTCAACAGCTACTAATTCCTTTCCATGCTTAATATTTCCTACATAAAATATTTACTAAAATACTTAGTAAAAATATTTATTAGGATCTAGCAAAGTATGGTTTGCTGTATGTGATAATGGTTCGCTGAAGGTCACCAGTGTAACGGTTAGTGGAATACCACCACCTTAACATAGTTCATTAGTTATTAGTTTGACAGAAGTTGTTCTCACGTTAGGTTGACTCCATGCTGGTTGAAGATGACGATATCGGCAACGGAGTTGTTGATAGTCATGTGCAACAGACAGACATCGTTAACAGTATTCATTCAACGGTGATGATATACAATAACAACTCACTTTAAGATTAAAAGTTTTAATTGTAGTAGTGAGTTACACATGAATTGCCTTGCATAGAGTTCTGTATAGAGATGTGCAGTGTTTGTGTGAAATGTCTATGAAGGAACGTGTGAAGACATTAGTTATGCTTTGTATATATAAAAAGAAGACTTGATAGAAGTGTTTCTAGATAGCTTGAGATAACGACATTGAGTTTGGTCTATTCTGTCAGTGCATGTGGATGAAGAATAAGGTCTGCTTTAATGTGATAGAACAAAACTACATGCCAGGAGTCCTTTAGAAAAACAAGACCAGGAACTGAAAGGAACTCCATCAAACATGGCAGCAGGCTACACTATATAAGTGACAATCGGGTATAGCAGAGAATACCTGTCCGAAGGAGCTTGTTAATTCAGCCAATCACAGACTGAGTAGAGCTGTAAACCAACAGTGTCGTTTGAACCTACCCTAAGATCCAAAAATGCATGTTTTAACTTAAGCTAATGCAGACATGCTACAGAGCCACCCTCAAAGAATAAACTGGTAGGCAAAATAAATGATACAAATGAACAATACAAACGAAAGAAATGTAGCATGGAAAGATGGATAATGAAATAAGTGTGAGAGCACTGTGCTTCAAATGAGTAATGCAAAAGAGTATGAAAGAACTTTCGTAATACTGCCTGACCTCTGAGTTGGTCTTATGGGAGTCTAAAGCCCAAAGAGAGATGAACAAGGTCATGTAGTCAGCAAAACTTGATGTGCAAGCATGGTTAACTTACATCTAGCTAAGTGGAAATCATGGGAATACAAAAAATCAAGTTACATGAGAGAAGAATATTGGCTGCTGTGAGAATGAGCACAGCTAAGAATTTGCCTGCAAAACAGAGAGTCATTTGCAGTGGCAAAGGCAGTAGGTGCTAGAAAAGTGACAGTAACTAATAGAAGCTGGGCAAAAATCTCACAGGAGAGGCAATACAAAATACTAGCAAAGCAAGTCAGGTCATGAAGATAGTGGCAAAAGAAAGAAGTTCCAACATGCAAGAAATTTGGTGTTGATCAGGCACTAAAAGAAGAAAATGCATGAAAAAATGCAAGGAATGCTATGTGAAGCCAAGAAAAATGCATTGATAAGAGGTGGTGTGTGCATCCTACAAACCAGTGAAGAAAACGCATGTCATAACATGCAAAACAGCTTTTGCCGGATGAGAAAAGGCTTGAGAAAAATTTTCAGTTAGAATAACCCACATATGTTATATGTTGTGTAATGTGTCATTATGTTGAGTGAATGCGTGTGAATAAATGAAATATAACAATATAGGCATGTACAAACATAACATAGCAAATAAATGCAACATACTGAAATAAATGGAGCAAAACAGAGAAAAAAAAATGCAAACAAAAAGATGAAAAGTCTATGAAGAAGAGTTTATACAGTCTGAAAAGAAAAAGTTCATGTGTGACGAACACACAGATACATCTTGACATTGCCATTAGGAGAAAACTGCACGTGGTGAAGGAAAATGGCCGTAGATGCATGTTCTAACTTGGGTTCACCACTGTGGCATGGGACGACTGCTCAGGGTCATCAACTAGACTATATTTATAGCTGTACTATAGTTATATTGTAACTAACATAATATGAACCCCTTTCCCTGGTTACTAGAAATAAATTTTTGCATCTCCTATGTAATTTCTTACTAACATAGCCAATCTTAACGTATCTATTTGTCCTGGAAGTTCTATCTGTCTATATCGTTTGCAGCCAATGAGCAAGCACACTTTGACCTAGTTTGCACTTTCATGACTACTAAACTCTTTCGAGATAACCCTTTAAAACATTAGTGTCACTCTAGGGTTAAATCATAATAATCTTTACAACCATATTGTATTTCTCAACTACCTTTGCTAAACACATGTATCCTCCACCAAAGATATACATAGAATAAGACCATCAAAATCCCTTATACTTCAGTTTGCTTCAATGACCTGTAATAGTAACACCTTCAACTTGGATGAAGTCATAATGCGACTGAAACAACAGGATGCTACTGGATACCACAACCTAGGATACCTACACAGTTGAAACACATATTGGACAGAGATTTAAAGAGAATATCTTGTATACATGTACAATTCTCCATCCTTATTTTAGATCTTGTGTGTGTGTGTGTGTGTTTATATATGTATGTATCTATGTGCTTAACAATCATTGTTGGTTTGTTTATGTCTCCATAACTTATTTCAGCAAAAGAGACTGGTAGAATATGTACCTTGTTTTAGAAAAATAAGTTCTGGAATAGATTTGTTCGACTAAAATAAACTGATCAAAGTAGTGCTCCAGCATGGCCACAGTCCAATGACTGGAAAATTTTAAAAAAATAAAAGATAGCGTAGCTCAAACCAAACATTTTGGTATTTTTTTCTTTTTAAATAGAAGTCAGTCAAAGTATTCATAATTTTGAATCCTTTAAAAAGAAACACAAGAAGTAAATGACAGAGGAACCAACCAGCCACTTCAGAATCTATTCCATACATACTTATCATGCAATGGATCATATAAAATATGAACTATAAATCAACAAACTAACTTCTTGTACAAAGGAGGTGTTGTAACTGTAAAAGATTTTTTCTTACTAGAATATAAAGAAAAAAAAATTAAAGCAAACATCAATCTTACTTTAGTTTGTGGCTTCTTTTCTTTCGGCTTCGATTTTCCACCCTGAAATATAAATAACATAAACCAAATAATTTAAATTTAGAATATTTTTCTCCAATTATCATGAAAATGTCTTAAAATCAAATTTATAAATTTGTTTTTATGAAGAGGTGTTTATACATATATATATATATATATATATATATATATATATATATATATATATATATATGTATGTATGTATGTATGTATAAACATTACTTAAAGCAGTGATTCTCAACAAGAGTCTATATGGCCCTTGGGGGTCCACATAAGATTTTGATGATAAATTTATGCCCAATAAATTGGTTATATTTCTACAATACACAATATGTTTCAACACCGTTTTTTAAGAGACAGATGGTATAGGTAGAATTATTGGGGTGGGAATGGGAGGGTAGAAGTGGACAGGACATAAGAGGGACAAAACAAAGAGGTCCAGATTGGAGAGAGAGAGAGAGAGAGAGAGAGAGAGAGAGAGAGAGAGAGAGAGAGAAGGAGATGAAGAATGTACAGATAAGGGAAGGTAGAGTGTATTGGGCACGGACTGTTTGATGTAGTCTCAGCAAGTCTTCTGCACTCAAGGCCCGTGTCTCACTCACTACCATTCATCATTGAGGTTGAATACAAGTTTCATACAATCTATAACTTTGAGTGAGAAAACCTTTGTTGCTTGCAAAGATAATAAGCACTTGAACTTTTTCCAGTTTGTTCTTACCCTAGCTACTAAACTTTCAGAGCAACCACTTCTTTTATTAATTATGCTCCCTTAGAAATAGAAGCTGTCAACTACTCTTAGTAATAATGCTCAAACATTTATCACAATTTGTCATTCCAGTTTTCAAAATGGAAGCAGGCCCAAAGTCACTCGCCTCTCTTAAAGTATTTGAAAGTATTTGAAAGGATGGTGAAATCAAGAACAACTGGCTTCCTGGTGAGTAACAGTCTCCTAAATTACAACCAACATGATTTTTGTTGCGACAGAGACTGACTACCTTAAACAGCTTCTGCATTAATTTGATGACATCCTTAACCCTTTAGTATTCAGATTTCTCTGGCAAATCTAATGCTTTTTTATTCACATTGTCTTGAATTAATCATACATTACCTCATAGCTTTGAGATTTCAGTGATATGATTGTTTATTTTTACTATGACATTGTAAGGCAGGTGTGAAATGTTGGATCTGTCCAGTTTGAACATAAAAGAGGCAGAATATTTTGGTCAGATATGGCCAGTTTGAACACTAAAAGGTTTTAAAGTTTTGATTGAGGACTCAAACTCTGACATTATATTTCTTGACTTCATCAAAACCTTTGACAGAGTCAACCACAATTTCCTACTGTTAAAATTGCCCTACATTGAAATCTGTAGAAAACTGCTGCACTGGTTCAAGTATTTCTTGGTGAGCAGAATCCAACAGCCTATATTCAATGGAACCCACTCAAACCCAGCAAAAGTTACCAGTGGTGTCTCCCAAGGAACTGCAGTAGGCCCGCTTCTCTTCATAGGCTATACAGACACATATCAAATGTCATCAAGCTCAGTGAAATAAAAATATTCACAAATGACTCAAGCTTCAAAAAATTATTAATGGAGAAGAAGATCAAATAAAACTTCTCCAGCCTAATCTACATGCTGTAAGCCAATGGGTGAACAAACGAAAACAACATGCTGCTAAATTAGGGAAAATTTGAATTCATGCACTTTGGAAAAGAGAATGTTTTCAAATAGCCATGCTCTCTTTCTTCACAAGAACCAATGACAATAACCAACAATATAAGAGATTTAGGAGGAACTGTGACAACCTCAGCTGAAGCAACCACATCAACTATAAAGTCAATATGGCTTGCAAGATGAGTTTCTAGATCCTCAGAACTTTCTGGTCCAGAGATATGAGTGTCATCATCCCCTTTTCTCTGCCTTTGTATGGTCATAGCAAGAATACTGTTTCCCACTGGGATCTATTCATATCAAATAAAACATAATGAAAATTGAGATACCCCAGAAAACAAAACAAAAAAAAAATTAATAGAATATTAAATAGCATTCAGATTTCGAACATCTCTCAAAAGCCTCAACTGTAGGCATACTTTTCTAATGGTACTGAACTGTGTTCCATTCTCAATTTCCAGAAATTCTAAAGATGTAGGAACTTTCATATGTTGAAACAATTAAACAAAAGGCTCATTAAAAATAAACTTATTTGGGTAGATTGTGTCAATGCATCTGAGAGTATCACTTGATCAAACAACCAGATACCTAGGTATGAATAAACCTCCATTTTCTTTGGTCCTACCAAATGTAATATCTTGGAAGATTGCAGTATAGAAGAGCTTGGGCAAATTGATCAATTTAACATACTTGAAAGAGCACTGTGAACTTGGAATAGGTCTTCGCTGGATGCAGTTATAGGTATTTTCCTAAGTAAATTAAACCTTTTCACTATTTTTTAGATAAACATTGAAATGCATCACACTCAGGTGCTGTTCATGGGTAATTTCAAGATTCTTTACCCTCTGTCATTGATATTGGTTTCAAAATTTGACACAAGGGTAGCAATTTCAGGGGAAGAGGCTAAGTCAATTACATCGACTCCTGTGTTCAACTGGTACTTAATTTATCAACCTCAAAAAGATGAAAGACAAAGTCAATCTCAGCAGAATTTGAACTCAGAACGTAAGGATGTATGAAATGCTACTAAGCATTCTGCCTGGCATGCTAATGATTCTACTAGCTTGCCATCTTACCCTCTGTTATCAATATTGATATAACTTCCTATTGGTAAGGCATAATTTCATCAAGATGGTTTCAGTCTGATTTTTGGACTGAGAAACATAACCTGACCACTTCTACCAATAAAGTCAACTGGATCAGATTCATAAGTTGTGTTTTTGCTATATTCAAATGATGCTATATTCAAATGATGGTCTTTCTTCAACTTTCCACTCTTCTTTTCTTGTTGTTTGATTTCATGGCTTGGCTTCTGGAAGACAATTTCCTTCTTCAACATTTTCATTTTGTCTTGATCTTTTGTTGACTGTCCCTATCCATTCAGCATGATTCATATTACGAGGGGCGTTCAATAAGTAATGCCCCTGACCCACTTCCCATAGCAGTAGAGCAACGAAACTTGGCACAGTTATTAGTCTTTTTCTACATAGGAACCACCCAGAGTTACGCATTTCTCCTATCATTTGATGCGGCTCTGGAGACCGTTTTTGTAGAAGAACCCAGCTTGGTCCTCCAACCTCAACGTGACTTCAGAAATCAAGGCTGCATCATCTGGGAAACGCTTTCCTTTCAAAAACAACTTCATGATTGGGAAGAGGTGAAAATCAGAGGGTGCAAGGTCAGGAAAGTAGGGGGGATGGGAGGAGTTCATAGCCATACGCCTGTGCTTCTGATCTGGCGACAAGCGAGTTGTGGACGGAGCATTGTCCTGTAGGAGGAGGATGCCTTTGCTGATCTTACCCCACCTCTTGATTTTGATAACTTCTCTTAATTTCCTCAAAAGTGAAGCATAATAAGCTCCTGCAATCGTGGTACCCTTTGTCAAGAAATCTGTCATCACTACTCCGTCCTGGTCCCAGAAGACTGTGAGCATGACCTTGCCAGCGGAGGGCTGCACCCTTGCCTTCTTTGGAGGAGGTGAGTCATGGTGCTTCCACTGCATTGACTGGGCTTTGGTCTCTGGATCATCGTGATGGACCCAGGTTTCATCTTGTGTAATCAGTCTTTTGAAAAATTTTGACTCATCTTCTTGGCACATCTCCAAATTCACCCTCGAGCACTCGACGCGTTCTTGCTTCTGGAAAGGCGTGAGCAACCTGGGAATCCATCTGGCAGACACCTTTTGCATATGCAAATGGTCATGAATGATAGTTTCCACAGACCCGTTACTAATCTTGACCTCATGGGCTATTTCGCGAATAATTATGCATCGATCTTCCAAAATGGCAGCCTCAACTTGACGGACAGATGCCTCATCAATGGCAGAAGGGGGCGACCAGATCTGGGAGCTGTTTCCACAGAGTTCCGACCATGTTTGAATTCACGATGCTAGCGTTTTACAAGGTCATATGATGGGGCATCATCACCATAAGTTACTTTCATTTCATCAAAAGTCTCCCGTGGTGTGCGTCCTTTCAAATACAAAAACCGGATCACTGCTCGACACTCAACAGGCTCCATTTCACACTTGACTCGGTTCAAACACCTGTAAATCAGAAACCACAATTAATTCAGAGCTGTAATTTGCCACTTATTCTATAGAGATATAAATGATTGCACATGCAAAATTTCAGCTAGATCAAACAACTGCAAGTGGGTCAGAGGCATTACTTATTGAACGTCCCTCGTACCTAGCCATTGCAAAAATGCTCTTCTCATTTTTAAATTCTGGAAACTTTTAATGCTCAAACTTTTGAAGATGAACAGCTTAAGATTTTCTTTTTAGTCTTACACTAAAAGTAAAATTTTGAACTTTTGAGAGACAAACATTTTATTGCAATAAGAATAGGAAATAAATATATCTGTACCTTTTTCCGTTGTGCCATTGACTCAGTCAGACTCTAAAAATACAAAGATATTTATTTTAAGAATACTTAGAGAATTTTGTTTACTACCCACAGTTATCAACACAAAATCTACTTTTAGTCTCACACAGAAAGTAAAATTTTTAACTATTCTGGGACAAATGCTTTATTACAATAAAAATGAGAAATAAATATCCCTGGAAAGACTGGAAAAATTATGGAAGCAGAGAATTATGTCAGGTAACCAAAAGGGAAGCTAGGCGACATGGTTACATAGTGAAAGGAATAGCAGAGATTTGCAAATGTTCTACAGCATGAGGATCAGAGGCATGAGGTGTTCAGGATTGCAAAGCAGTGTATCAGAGAGAATAGAAATGTGGTGGATGAGAAATGTGCATGAATGGATAATGGTATGCTTGCACTTAGTGACTCAGAAAAGAAAGATGCATGGAGGTGCCACTATGAAAGGTTATTAACTGTGGAAAATGAATGAAACAGGGAGAGTCTTTCAATTATTGAACCAATTGAGGGACCAGTCATCAGAATTGATAGTAGTATAATAGATATGGCAATTAAGGATGTGAAGACAAGGAAATCCCCTATGTCATTGGGTATCACTGCTGAGATGATTAAAATATCCGGTGGTGTGGGATACAGCCTAGTCACTCACATAGTTAATCAGGTTACTCAGGAAGGTGTCATCCCCAATGATTGGTGTAGTAGTATTATAGTTAGCTGCTACAAGGGTAAAGGTGATGCCTTAGATAGAAACAAGTACAGTGGTATCAAACTGCTTGACCAGGTCATGAAATTTATTGAGGGAGTTGGAGCTCAATTGATTAGGAATAGAATTAAACTAGATGAGATGTTGTGTAGTTTTGTTCCTGGGAAGAGTACTAAAGATACCATCTTCCTAGTGAGACAGTTACAAGAAAAGTATTTGGCCAAAAGTAAACCATTGTACTTAGCTTTCATTGACCTGGAGAAAGCTTTTGACAGAGTTCCCTGCTGTTATCTGGTGGTCTCTAAGGAAGTTAGGAGTGGCTTGTTAGAGCTGTAAAAGCCATGTACAGCAATGCTGTTAGTAAGGTGAGAGTCAGCCATGAATACAGTGATAAATTTAGCATACAGGTAGGGGTTCACCAGGGCTCGGTTCTTAGAACACTCTTATTCATCATAGTCCTCCAGGTCATAACAGAGGAATTCAAAACTGGATTCCAAGTATGGAAGCAAAACCTAGAATCAAAGGGCCTTAAAGTTAACCTAGCAAATAACGAAGTTGTTGTCAGCGAGAAAGCAGATAAGACTCTCTTTCCATCAAGTAAATGGCCCTGCTCAATATGTAGGAAAGGAGTGGGAAGTAATTCCATATACTGCACCCAGTGTAAGCAATGGACACATAAGGGAATCACAGGCAGATTAACAGATAATGTCACCTGCATGTGTGGCAGATGTGCAGGAACAACAAGCACTAAGAGAACTCTAGACTTAGACCCTCTCAAATGCCCAGAAGGCTCTCTTGAGGTGGTAGATAGTTTCTGTTACTTAGGTGACCAGATTAGTAATGGTGGTAGATGCTTTGAAAGTATTGTTTCTAGAATAAGAATAAGATGGAACAAGTTCAGAGAGCTATTACTTCTGTTGGCAACAAAAGGACTCTCTCTCAGAGTGAAAGATACATTGTATGATGCTTGTGTATGATCGGCTTTACTCCATGGTAGTGAAACATAGGCTCAGAATGCAGAAGACATGCATAGACTAGAGAGGAATGAAGGCAGTATGCTTCGCTAAGATGTGCAACATCAGTGTACAAGATAAAGTGCAAATGTGTTGAGAGAAAAGTTAGGTATAACAGAAATTAAATGTGGCATGTAGGAGAGGAGACTACTTTGATTTGGACATGTAATGCATATGAATAAAGACAGTTATATAAAGAAGTGCCAGTGACTAAAAGTGGATGGTACCTGTGGAAGAGGGAGACCCAGGAAGATCTCAGGACTGTTGCAGGTCATGTAGAAAAGACAATGGCCTGAGATGTTTGGTGATATGAGCTTCTAGAGAAGACCTGCCTATGTCAGTGAAATTGAGTGCTAGAAAAATTATGTCCCACCCATATGTAAGGATAAAATTTTCACACACCCTACCTCAAGAAACCAATCAACATCTCCTCTTCCAAACTGAATCTTTTCTCTTCCTCACATTTCCTCTTCATACATTATGATTATCTCCCACTTGCCATCCCTGCCCTCCCTGCACTGCTCACTGTTTCCCCTCCCCCACTTTATACCCAGGTTCTCACCAGTCACTGCAATCCCCACCACTACTCCCAACTCATGCCTTCTTGGCAATACCTGGCCACATATATTATGACCTCCATACCTTGAAGGCATTCACTGGCAATTGCTACAATTTATCTCTCTGTTTCTGTCTCTGTCTCACTATAACCTTTCATCATCTGACATATGGTCACCTCCTCCAATGCCTCCTCCCCTCTCAAAAATTCCTTGTCTTGGTGACCTTGCCGGTGCCATGTAAAAAGTATCCAGTCTATATTGTGAAGTGGTAGGGCATCCAGCTGTAAAAATCATGCCAAAACCAACCTTGCTTGTGCTGGTGGTACATAAAAACCACTGAGTCCACTCTGTGGGGTGGTTGGTGTTAGGAAGGGCATCCAACCATAAACACCATGCCAAAACAGACACAGAAACCTGGTGTAGTCTTCTACCTGCCTGCCTCCTGTCAAACCATCCAACCCATACTGGCATGGAAGGTGGATATTAAACAATGATGATGTATCTTTTTCTGATGTGTAACAGACTCGGACAGAAAATATATGAATTCTGTAGACAAGGCCAGAACAGTACTGCAGGAGTATTTTTCATCACAGATGAGTGAATTTTGGAAGAGGGGCCTTGCAAGTCTACCAGATAGATGTAATAGCATTGTATAAAATGAAGGAGAGTATATTTTAGATGAAAAAAAACTTTCTTAATTATGAAAAATAAAAGAAGTATAAAAAAAACTGCATTATTTATGGGATGACCCAATATATATATATATATATATATAGACATATCTTTATTACTGTCACACTGCCTTCTGCACATGCACGCTTATAGTTGGTACTATTGTGGTCACATGATTGAAGTTTGAGCCAGACTATGCTGTTTTTCTTTCTGGTTTTACAGTGTAAACATGCTCGCTCCACTAGCAATGTGCACCAAAGAAGAACAAAGATCAATGATCTGATTTCTCTGGTCAGAAGGTGTGTCAGGTGCTGAAATTCATAGGAAGCTTTTAGCACAATAAAGAGACAGTGCTCAAACTTCAATCACAGGACCACAAAAGTGCCAAATATAAGCGCATATGCCCAAAAAACAGTATAACAATAATAAAGATATATAATGGCAAAAGTGTAAATAATTTTTGACTTCCCCTCACATATATATATCATCATCATCATCATCGTTTAGCGTCCGCTTTCCATGCTGGCATGGGTTGGACGGTGCAACTGGGGTCTTGGAAGCCAGAAGGCTGCACCAGGCCCAGTCTGATCTGGCAATGTTTCTACGGCTGGATGCCCTTCCTAACGCCAACCACTCCATGAGTGTAGTGGGTGCTTTTTACGTGCCACCTGCACAGGTGCCAGACAAGTCTGGCAAACGGTCATGGTCGGATGGTGCTTTTTACGTGCCACCAGCACAGAGGCCAGGCAAGGCTGGCAACGGCCACGATCGGATGGTGCTTTTTACGTGCCACTGGCACGGAAGCCAGTCAGGGCAGCACTGGCAACGGCCACGTTCGGATGGTTCTCTTATGTGCCACCAACACTGATATCACAGCGACAATTTCCATTCATGTTGATCAATTTTGATTTTTGATTTTTTGATTTTTTGATTTTCACACAACTATCTTCATTCATTCTCGCCACATGGCCATACCAGCACAAACGTCTCTCTAGCACACAGCAAATGATGCTTCTTAGGTCCAACTTCTCTCTCAAGGTACTTACACTCTGTCAAGTATGAACACTGACATTACACATCCATCGGAACATACTGGCTTCATTTCTTGCGAGATTACGCATATCCTCAGCAGTCACGTCCCATGTTTCACTGCCATGTAGCATGGCTGTTCGTACACAAGCATCATACAGTCTACCTTTTACTCTGAGCGAGAGGCTTTTTGTCCCTAGCAGAGGTAAGAGCTCTCTGAACTTTGCCCAAGCTATTCTTACTCTAGCAGTTACACTTGCAACACATCTGCCCCCACTACTGACTTGGTCACCTAGGTAACGGAAGCTATCAACTATTTCTAGTTTTTCTCCCTGGAAAGTGACGGGAGTTGGTCTCAGAGCATTTTCGGTGTTTGTTGCTCCTGAGCATCTGCCACATACAAAAACTATCTTCCTAGTTAGCCTTCCCTTGACGTTGCTGCACCTCTTGTGTGTCCATAGCTTATACTTGGTGCATCTTATAGAGTTTCTACCTACGCCTTTCCTACAGATCGAGCAAGGCCATCTACCTAAAGGCGTTTGTGACTTGTCTACCTTCCTACTTATTAGGACTTTGGTTTTAGCTAGGTTGACTCTAAGGCCCTTCGATTCTAATCCTTGCTTCCACACCTGAAACTTCTCCTCCAGTTCTGATAGTGACTCAGCAATTAGAGCAAGGTCATCAGCATAGAGGAGCTCCCAGGGGCATCCTGTCTTGAATTCCTCCGTTATTGCCTGGAGGACTACGATAAATAGGAGGGGGCTGAGGACTGAACCTTGGTGGACCCCTACCTCTACCCGGAATTCTTCACTGTACTCGTAGCCAACCCTCACCTTACTAGCAGCGTCCCTATACATGGCTTGCACAGCTCTCACTAACCATTCATCTATCCCTAATGTCCTCATTGACCACCAGATAAGAGATCGGGGGACCCTGTCGAAAGCTTTCTACATGTCAACGAAAGCCAGGTACAGGGGCTTATCTTTGGTTAGATATTTCTCCTGCAGCTGTCTTACCAGGAATATGGCATCAGTGGTGCTTTTCCCTGGCATGAATCCAAACTGCATCTCATCTAAACTAACTCTCTCTCTAAATAGTTGGGCTATGACCCTCTCCATAACCTTCATTACCTGATCCAACAGCTTGATACCTGTAATTATTTGTATCTAGGGCGTCACCTTTACCTTTGTAGCAGTTGACTATTATGCTGCTACACCAGTCATTGGGTATGACTCCTTCGTGTATTACCTGGTTAACTATACGGGTGACTAGGCTATAGCCTGGGCTTTCCCTGTCTTCATGCTTCTAATTGCCTCAATTACCAAGAAACTGTCAACTCGGATAGCTGGTCCCTCTGTTGGGTCGACATTCGGCAGACTCTCTTTATCCCATTCATTTTCTTCATTCAGCAACCTTTCATAGTGGCGTCTCCACACCTCTCTCTTTGCATCCTCATTTAGCGCAAGTGAACCATCATCCATGCGAACACATTTCTCTCCTACCACATCATGATTCTCTCTCACACACTGTCTTGCAACGCGAAATACCTCAAGTCTTTGGTCCTCACGGCGCAGAACATTGGCAAATTTTTTCTTATCTGCTTCCTCTCTGGCTAAATAAACCTGTCTCCTAGCTTCTCTTTTGGCAGTCTGATACAATTCCCTGCTACCCCCATTTTTCCAGTCCTTCCAAGCCTGTCTCTTTTCTCTAATAGCCCTGTCTACAACATTGTTCCACCACCACGTTATTCTAGGTCGAGAGGGGACTTTGCACCAGACACAGATCTGGTCAGTGGCTCTCAGCAGGTTGTCCCTTAGAAACGTCCAGTTGTCTTCTACCCCCTGTGATGCTCTATCCCCTTCTACTTCGTCAAAGGTTTCAAGTAATATGTCCCTAAATCTCTGTCCATTTGCAGGATCTTTAAGCTTCTAGATCCTTCTTCTCCATGTTGGTCGTCTTCTGGTCATCCTCTTAGTCCTGATCCTAAAGTCACTAACTACCAGTCTATGTTGTGGGGTACATTTTTCGCCTGGGAAGGTTTTGGCATTTATAAGCAGCCATCTTTCCCTTTTCCTGGCAAGGATGTAGTCAATTTGGCTGGTATGTCGACCCGATCGGTAGGTGACTAGGTGGCTGGTAGGTTTCCTGAAGTTAGTGTTGCAAACCATGAGATCATTTGCGTCGCAGAACTCCAGGAGCCTGGTTCCCTCCTTGTTGCGGGAACCATAGCCATAGCCTCCAGGTACACCATGGAAGCCCCCAGCATGTTTTCCAACATGCCCATTGAAATCACCAGCCACAAAGAGAAGGTCTCTGTTGTTCGTCAACGAGGTAGTCTGCAGTAAGGCGTCATAGAATTGGTCTTTCTGTCCATCAGGTAGCCCTGGCTGAGGGGCATAGGCCGATATAATGGTTGCTAATCCATGATGAAGCACTATTCTAATCTTAAGTATTCTGTCACTTACTCTGATTACCTCAAGTACCTTATCTACCCATTTTTCAGCAAGAAGTATACCCACGCCTCCAACCCCGTCAGTGTTTCATATATATATATATATATATATGTACTAGGAGAAACATGTAGCATTGCTTGGGATTAAAATGGCATAGTTTTTTATTGTTTTAATTGATTCAGTCATGTGACTGTAGCCAAGCTAGAACACCACTTTTAGTCAAAGAAATCGACACCAGGATTTATTCTTTGCAAGCCTGGTACATATTCTATCGGTATGTGTTGCCGAACGGCTAAGTTATGGAGACATAAACACAGCAACATCAGTTATTAAGTGATGGTGGGGGTACAAACATAGACACACATGCACACACACGCAGACACACACACACACACACGTATACATATACATACATATATTAATTTATATATATACATATATATATATTTATACATATACATATATACATACATATACATGTATATACATATGTACACATATATATATATATATATATATATATATATATATATATAAATATATACTGTTGTGTCTGGGGAGAGTCATTCTCTTTTGGTGCCTTATAATTTAACACACTCACCAGTAAAATTTCCAATCATTTCTTTTTCATTTTTCTAAAATTTTCATTGCGTCTTGCAACCTTTTCAATAGTTTTGTTATATATATATATATATATATATATATATATAACAAGAAATAATATTTGTCTCTTCTAATAGAAACAAAAAGGTTTATAGGACTTAAAGAAGGGCTCAAATATAAATGAGATGAAGATAAAGAAGAATCGGTTATAGAACAAATATTAAGTTTGGGTCAACGACTTTACATACAACACCACCCCTCAAACATTTAACCATATATAAAAATCACCATGGTTCCAAAACACATAAAAAATAATACATATAAAATCACAGAAAGTAAAAGTATATAATCGAATAAAATACTAATAGAACAGCCTATCAAAAATTTTAAATATAAACGGCTAAACATTCAAACAAAAACTACCAAAAAACCTAATAGACAAATATGAAATAAGTAAAGGTAAAAATAAAAATAAAATAAATATCTACCGACTAAAAAAGTTTTAGAGGCAATTAAAATATTTTTTAAAAATTAAAAAAAAATTTTTTTAAATATTTATTCTGCTGATGGAAACCCCGGTTCTGAGCAGGTAAGTTCTGATACGTCTAAGGTTAGTAATGCCAACATGTTGCTCCCGCTGGGTGTATCGAACCCCAGTAATGAGAGACGTGAAGGAGTGAATGTGGGAAATCGGACAAGTAATATTGGTAGTAGAAATAATGTTAGGAATGGCCCTGGGAAACCATGTAATTGTAGAAACCATGGATTATGTCCCCTTGATGGGGGTCTAACTAATTACTAATGCAATTTATAAATGCGTTGTTAAGGATGAGGATAATTTAGATAAGTTTTATATAGGTTGTACAGTAAATTTTAAGGTAGGTTATATATATATATATATATATATATATATATATATGTGTATATATATATATGTATATATATATATATGTTGGAACACTGTGGTTGACAGGGCTATTAGACAAAAGAGACAGGCTTGGAAGGACTGGAAGAACGGTGGTAGCAGGGAATGGTATCAGACAGCCAGAAGGGAAGCTAGGAGACAGGTTTATTTAGCCAGAGGGGAAGCGGATAAGAAAAATTTGCCAATGTTCTGAGCCGTGAGGATGAAAGACTTGAGGTATTTCGTATTGCAAGACAGTGTGTGAGAGAGAATCGTGATGTGGTAGGAGAGAAGTGTGTTCGCATGGATGATGGTTCACTTGCGCTAAATGAGGATGCAAAGAGAGAGGTTTGGAGATGCCACTATGAAAGGTTGCTGAATAAAGAAAATGAATGGGATAAAGAGAGTCTGCCGAATGTTGACCCAACAGAGGGACCAGCTATCCGAGTTGATAGTTCCGTGGTAGCTAAGGCAATTAGAAGCATGAAGACAGGGAAAGCCCCAAGCCCATCAGGAATTACTGCAGAGATGCTCAAAATATCTGGCAGTGTCGGCTATAACCTAGTCACCCGTATAGTCAACCAGGTGATACACGAAGGAGTCATACCCAATGACTGGTGCAGCAGCATACTCGTCAACTGCTACAAAGGTAAAGGTGATGCCCTAGATACAAATAATTACAGAGGTATCAAGCTGTTGGATCAAGTAATGAAGGTTACGGAGAGGGTCATAGCCCAACTAATTAGAGAGAGAGTTAGTTTAGATGAGATGCAGTTTGGGTTCGTGCCAGGGAAAAGTACCACTGATGCTATATTCCTGGTAAGGCAGCTGCAGGAGAAATACCTAGCCAAAGATAAGCCCCTTACCTGGCTTTCGTTGACATGGAGAAAGCTTTTGATAGGGTCCCCCGATCCCTCATCTGGTGGTCAATGAGGAAATTAGGGATAGATGAATGGCTGGTGAGGACTGTGCAAGCCATGTACAGAGATGCCGTAAGTAAGGTTAGGGTTGGCAACATGTACACAGAAGAATTCAAAGTAGAGGTTGGGGTCCACCAGGGTTCAGTACTCAGCCCCCTCCTATTTATCATAGTACTCCAAGCAATTACGGAGGAATTCAAGACAGGCTGTCCCTGGGAGCTCCTCTATGCTGACGACCTTGCTCTTATTGCTGAGTCACTATCAGAACTGGAGGAGAAGTTCCAGGTGTGGAAGGAGGGTTTAGAATCGAGGGGCCTTAGAGTCAACCTAGCTAAAACCAAAGTACTAATAAGTAGGAAGATAGACAATCCACAAATGTCTTCAGGAAGATGGCCCTGCTCGATCTGTAGAAAAGGTGTAGGTAGAAACTCTATAAGATGTACCCAGTGTAAGCTATGGACATATAAGAGGTGCAGCAATGTCAAAGGTAGGCTAACTGGGAAGATAGTTTTTGTATGTGGCAGATGCTCGGGAGCATTAACCTCCGAAAATCTGCAGAAAACAACTTCCGTCACTTTCCAGGGGGAAAAACTAGAAGTAGTTGATAGCTTCCGTTATCTAGGTGACCAAGTCAGTAGTGGGGGTGGGTGCGCTGAAAGTGTAACTGCTAGAATAAGAATAGCCTGGGCAAAGTTTAGGGAGCTCTTACCTCTGCTGGTGACTAAAGGCCTCTTGCCCAGAGTAAAAGGTAGACTGTATGACGCATATGTACGAACAGCCATGCTACATGGCAGTGAAACATGGGCTGTGACTGCTGAGGACATGCGTAAGCTCGTGAGGAATGAAGCCAGTATGCTCCGATGGATGTGTAATGTCAGTGTACATACTCGACAGAGCGTTAGCACCTTGAGAGAAATGTTGTACCTAAGAAGCATCAGTTGTGGTGTGCAAGAGAGACGATTGCGCTGGTATGGTCATGTGGCGAGAATGGATGAAGATAGGTGTGTGAGAAAGTGCCAATCCCTAGCAGTTGAGGGAACCCGTGGAAGAGGTAGACCCAGGAAAACCTGGGACGAGGTGGTGAAGCACGACCTTCGAACTTTAGGCCTCACTGAGGAAATGACCAGCGACCGAGACCTTTGGAAATATTCTGTACGTGAGAAGACCAGGCAGGACAAGTGAGCCCAGCCCACTTATGAATGCCTTTCCTCCCTTGGACACAAAGACCTGTTGAGGCAAGCGAAGTCGATATAGAACCTCATCCGACGACAGACACCCATGCCAACCCCCCCTGCTTGCGAAGACATGTTGGGGCAAGCGAAATCGAAACCGAATTGAACCAGCCAGGATCCCTGGTCTGGTGGTACGTAAAAAGCACTATCCGACTCGTGGCCGATGCCAGTGCCGCTTCGACTGGCTTCCGTGTCGGTGGCACGTAAAATACTCCAATCCGACCGTACGACAGGCACCCATGCCAACCCCCTTTGCTTGTGAAGACATGTTGGGGCAAGCAAAATCGAAATCGAATTGAACCAGCCAGGATCCCTGGTCTGGTGGTACGTAAAAAGCACTATTCGACTCGTGGCCGATGCCAGCACCGCCTCGACTGGCTTCCGTGCCGGTGGCACATAAAATACACCAATCCGACCGTGGCCGTTGCCAGCCTCGCCTGGCACCTGTGCAGGTGGCACGTAAAAAGCACCCACTACACTCACGGAGTGGTTGGCGTTAGGAAGGGCATCCAGCTGTAGAAACATTGCCAGATTAGACTGGAGCCTGGTGCAGCCTTCTGGCTTCCCAGAACCCCGGTCGAACCGTCCAACCCATGCTAGCATGGAGAACGGACGTTAAACGATGATGATGATGATGATGATGATGATATATATGTATATATACACACAGTATATATATGTATATATACATATATAACTCATCAGAGTTATGGAGATGTACTTGCATAGCAAGTGATTTGACCTGAGATCGAGTGCTGAAATGAAAACAATTGCAGCGTAGAAGGTGTTTGTAAGCCATTTAAGAAACATACAAAAGCCATTCGATTCACTTCAACATTTAGCACGGATTTTTGTCAGTGAACAGGTCCCAGTCTTAAAGCGATGAAAATATTTTGACAAATTAAACTTAAATGTTGAAGGGAATCGAACGGCTTTTGTGTGTTTCTTAAATGGCTTACAAACACCTTCCACGCTGCAATTCTTCATCAGAGTTAGCCGATATGGAAAGGAATATGGCAACTGCTCTCTATTGTTGGAGGTGGATTAGCACAACCGATCAGTGGCAGCTGTGAAAAAGGTGGTGAAACAAAAAAAAGGGCTAGGGGATTAGGTTAAGAGTTATGTTCCTTGGTTAGCTGTGCTGTTAAGCAGGCATGAGTTATCTTGAATTGGGGAAGGTGTGTATTATTAATGTGGTGCTCATGCAAGGATGGGGTGTGTGATATGTGAAGTGGTGTCTTATGCATAATTCTATCTGGGGGTGTAGGTATATATAGCTGTGTTCATTGATTTGTTTTCTTTGTATAAAGGATAAAGTCGTGGTTTTTTTTTGTTAGCATGCTGTGTGTAATTTGTGTGTAATGTAAATGTTGGGGGTCTGTGCATGTGTGGGGATCCAATTTGTTTGCAGGGGTAGTGGGAGACACTCTATTTTGAGGGGTGTCTGCCTTACAGAGATGTGTTCCCCAGATGGACGGGATGCCAGTCCATCGCAGCGTTACTCATTTTTGCCAGCTGAGTGGACTGGAGCAACATGAAATGAAGTGTTTTGCTCAAGAACACAACGCGTCACCCAGTCCAGGAATCGAAACCACAATCTTACAATCATGATGCTGACACCCTAACCACTAAGCCATGCACCTCCACATTTCGTAAAATATAAACTTAATTTACTTTACCTGTTTTTTATTGTATTCCACCATAGTTGCAGCTCCTTTACCTTTAATTGGAGGTTTTGGAGAAAGATTTAATTTCCTAAAATGAGAATAATTCAATATTAGTAAGATAGTATCATTTTACAAAATTGCTTACATATACCAAAATTATAGTGAAAAACCTTTAGAATTAGAAATTAACCTAATAACAAGTAAATGAAGTAAAGGAATCTTGAAACTCTAGGGGAAACTCTAGGCGTTGACGATAACGAGCTAAACAGTCTGTTCGGGAAAACTTTCGGGCCGGGGGCCAATGGATAATTTCCAAAGGTCCCTCGCCTGGCAGTGCTACCAAGGGGCTCTGCCTGTTCGAGATAAACTCTACTGGCATGGAAGTGCCATCAGACGGGCCTGCCCGAGGTGCACCCAGGATGACGAAACCATTCTGCACGCACTCGTCCAGTGCCCGAGTATTGCTAAACTATGGGTTTATGTTCAGCTACTGTCGCATAAAGGACGGATCCGGCTATCAGCTGAATCCATAGTGAGGATTGCCCCGCCGACCTCCTTTAACCAGGAGGGCAAGACAGTTTTCCTTTGCCTAGTGGCTGTAGCGAAAGAGGTGATATGGTGGACCCGTTTGAAAGGGCTAAGGTCAGACACTTTCCTCTTTGGCCAAGGCCTCATCAACTTTTTCAAGTTTCACTTGAAAAGGAAGATGAGAGTAGAGAGGGAAGTGATGTCTGGTAGCAAGTTTATTGAAAGGTGGGTGAATGTCGCAAGAATGGCCAGTATGAACGGACCAATTCTGAGGATACACCTGTGAAAAATTAAAAGGAAATATAAAAGGAGAAAGGGGCTCTCTACCCCCCCTTTTGACCAGGCTCCCGTGGCTTTTATGGGTTTTTCCACATGTAACCTTTCGAAGTGCCTCCCTCTATTGGGAGTTTTAATTGTTACTTACATTTCGTTGTTATCCTGCTTTTGTACACGGATTTTTTCAAACAGACAAAACCCTTTATAACTTTCGTCCTGTGTTTTTGTCCCTTTATGTTTTAATTGATTTTTGTTAGCCCTTGTGGCCAATAAACGAACAAATTATTATTATTATTATTATTATTATTATTTTTATTTTTATTATTTTTATTATTATTATTTTTTCCTTCTTTCTTCAAATTTTCTTCTGTTTCTCGCTGAGTGTTTTCTGTACACCTAGGGCAGAGAAGCTCATTGTATGCATTCCCAGATTACGCAAATTCACAGGTAAAATATGTATTTAAAAAATTAATGAATAAATAAATTCATGAATGGATGTTGTTTTCACAGTGATAATGCTTTTCTCTGTACATGAGCTGTTCCAGTTAACACAATTTTTGCACTTCCTGTAAGGATGGTAAGCCTGGTATCATCTTCAAATAGGTTTCAGTACCTTTTTTTATCATTCCTAGAGATCCTACAATCACTGATACTTTAGTCGCCTTGAGATGCCACATTTTTTCAATTTCTATTAGCAAGTCTTTATATTTACTGATCTTGTCAAATTCTTTCGCCGCTATATTGTGATCACAAGGAATACCCATGTCAATTAATAAACACATCCTTTTTGTCTGATCTTTTATGATAATATCTGGTTCATTAGCTTTTATAGTTTTGTCGGTATGTATGGGTAAGTCCCATAGAATCGACACATTTTCTCTTTCAGTCACAGTTTCAGGATGGTGTTTATACCATTTGTCAGCGGTTTTGATTTTATAATGCTGACATATTGTCCAGTGTAAATACTGGCCGACTCTGTCATGGCTTGCTTTATATTCTACTTATTATTATTATTATTATTATTATTATTATTATTATTATTATTATTGAGTGAGAGAGCAGCGCATGCCATCAAAGTAACACTGGGGTAAAATATATGAAGTCCAGTATACCCATCATGCCTACCTATCTGATAAGGATACACCAGGCACATGTACTGCAACCATATGTGCATGACATGGTGATCCTATATCAAGATAAACAGCACATGACTTTGTAGGTGGGACCCAGTATGAATTTTCTTCAGGTCAAGTAGCCCATCCCACTCAAAAGCTCTCTGAATAAGGTTTGTTTAAGAATGTTGAACGAAACATCTCTGTTTCCAAAGGTGAACTGTGCCTACAGTAGAAATAATAATAATAATAATAATAATAATAATATAATGATAATAATAATAATAATAATAAACATAATTGTTTATCCTTAATACCTCTCTCAAAGCTGCTCAATGACGCGCAGTACGGGTATAAAATGTTTGATAAAAATATAAATCATCTCGTTTACATGGATGATTTAAAGCTTTTTGCTAAAAATGACGAACAACTCAAGGGCTTACTAGCGATAGTCAAACAATTCAGTGACGACATCAGAATGCAATTCGGCCTCGATAAATGTGCAAAGGCTACCTTTATCAAAGGAAAAATGACAGAAACATCTAACGTTAACCTTGACCAACAGAATGTCATAAAAGAACTAGACCCAGCGGAGAGCTACAAGTACCTAGGGGTAATTGAAGGGAACGGAATAAGGCATTCAGAGATGAAGGAAAGGATCAGGAGAGAATGCTATCGAAGAGTGAGAGCAATACTCAAGACAGAGCTGAATGCAAGAAACAGGATCGAAGCGATCAATGCATTAGCCACACCAGTCGTGACTTACAGTTTCAATATTGTTAACTGGTCAATTACTGAAATATGTCAGCTCGACAGAAAAATAAGGAAACTGTTGACAATGCATAGAATGCACCACCCTAAGGCAGATACAGAACGACTCTATCTGCCAAGAAAAGAGGGAGGCCGTGGTCTTTTGCAACTGGCAATAACAATGAAGATTGCTACAATTGGCCTAGACACCTACCTGAAAAACTCTGAGGACTGGATGTTAAAACTTGTCTCAAAACATGAAAACAAGAAAGCATCATACTCAGTCACAAAACAGGCAAAGGAATATCTAAGTGAATTCCGAATACAACCAATTTCGGAATTAGAGATAAATATACAAGAAACAAGCACAGAAAAAGCTAGGCGCATGAAAACCCGTGCCAAAACTGCGGCCTTAGATATTCTGAATAATAAATGGCAAGAAAAACCTCTCTATGGCAAATACCCAAAGAGAGCGAATAATGCAGATATCGACAAAGCCCTGACCCATCAATGGCTAATGGCCTCTGGCTTAAAATCTGAAACAGAGGGGTTTATCATAGCAGCTCAAGATCAATGCCTACCAACAAGAAACTACCAGGCCAACATATTAAAGAACGGCAGTAGCCCAACATGTCGTGTATGCCGACAACAAAATGAAACCATTGACCATGTTGTCTCCAAATGCAGTCTTCTAGCGCCTACAGAGTACCTCAGTAGGCATGATAGAGCTGCACAATATATTCACTGGGTAATTTGCAAAAACCTGGATTTGCCCCATGAAAAAAACTGGTGGGAACACAATCCACCTCCTGTGCTTGAAAATGACCACATCTCACTCCTCTGGAACTTCACCATTCAAACTGACAGGAAGATAGATGCAAATAGGCCAGACATTATATTGAAAGACTTCAGACAAAGAACATGCCTCCTCATTGATATGACTGTCCCAATCGATATAAACGTATCTGTCATGACCTACCAAAAACTGAGCAAATATAAAGATCTTGAAATAGAAATCAGCAAAATGTGGAAGCTGAAGACTAAAACAATACCTGTTGTCATAGGTGCCCTGGGAATGATAGCGAAAGGGACTGATTGCTACCTAACTCAGATACCAGGAAACCCCAAAATGGCAGAAATTCAAAAGATAGTGCTCATGGGAACTGCTCATATCCTACGCAAAATACTCTCTATGTAATCCCAAGGTTTAAAACAAACTTTTTTTTATTTATTTATTTATTTTTTTTTATGTATTAGACATTCACTAGTACAACACCAGAAAAAAAAAAAGAAAAAAACCCCCAAATATATGGCACAGAACTTCTAACCTGTTGTCTCTTGAGGTCTCTGGGTGAGACTTGGAGCCAACTTGTACAGACATAAAGCAAAAGTCAAACATAGAATAATAATAATAATAATAATAATAATAATATTATTATTATTATTATTATTATTATTATTATTATTATAAAATTTAACTTCTCAGAACACTCCATCTTACTTATTCTGGTTAATTCAGTGAGAGTGGACAGCAACCTATTGTCTCTCTCAGAGTCTCTTTCCACAAATTATAAGACTTGGCACTTAGATGCTAAGTATTGTGAAAGATACCTAACACCCAAGCACCAATCTCAAACTCCTCACAATCCTCAGCAGAGCAGTTTTTTGAGCATGTCCTATTATTATTTTCATATACACTCAACAGATGAGACTGTTTGAAAAGCAAAACATTGGGCTACAACAAGTAACCTTAGGTGGCAAGAACCCTCCTAAGTATTCTAGCTGTCCTTAATAACACTGTTTTCTAGAGCTGTACTAAACTGGATTTTATGCCTATTTTTCTCTATTCATCTGTTCAGATCTTTAGGGTAGTTTTCAATGCACCTATAACTATTGTGATACATTTTACCTGCATATTCCATAGTCTCTGTCATGCAATAGCTAGGTCCTGGTACTTTGCTATTTTTTTCCATACTTCTCATATTAATGTTTTCATCATTTGGGACTATAAAGTCAGTTATCTGGCACTTTCTATTCTCTTTATCTACTGCTACCAAATCAAGCCTTCTAGCTTCTATTACTCTGTCTGTATGAATGTTCAAGTCCCACAACATCTTATATTTCTTACTTTCTAGTACTTTACTGGGTCCATGTTCATACTATTTATCAGTAAGTTCAAATCCTAGCTCTCTACTTAGCTCTCAGTGGATTACTCTCCCTAGATTGTCATGTCTTTACTTGTATTCTTTCTGTGCCAGCATGCTACATTCACTTACTATAATGGTAATGCTTTCCTCTTTTGATCTGCATAACCTACATTGGGAATCTACTTGGTTTTTGTCTATCTTGGCTTATATCCAATTAGTCCTTAATGCTTGATTTTGTACAGCTACTAACAAAATGACTGTCTCCCTCTTTATCTTTCCTTTCTGCTACTATAACCATGTCTCACTACTACTATCTGCTGCAACTATCTTTGGGAATCTACCATGAAACGCCTTTTCTTTCTAGTTAGATAATTTCTGTTCTTTTTTTCTGGTTTTTAACTTCATTTAGGTTTTTAGTTTCCCTATGTCTTGCTGTGACTCTAGCAGCTTTTAATAAACTTTTTTCACTATTACCTACATAGGAGTCTACATCTACTCTAGCTAACTCCATGCAGTCTTCTACTGATATTAACCCTCTTCCACCTTCCTTTCTAGGTAGGTATAATCTTGCTACAATCTTCTATTATTATTATTATTATTATTATTATTATTATTATTATTATATTTTACTTCTCAAAGTTCTTAATTTTACTTGTTCCAGTTAATTGTGTGAGAGCAGACAGCCATCTGTTGTCAAATGTCTTACAGGGTCTCTTTCTCATGAACTATATGACTTGGTACCTAGATGTTAAGTATCATGGAAGATACCTAACATCCAAATACCAATCTCAAACTCTTTGCTATCCCCAATAGAGCATGCTCTATCCTCTTGTCAATTCCAAGTTCTCTGACATATTTCTCAAACTTAGTTGTTAGTGCTCCAAGTATCCCATGTTTCTTGCCATTCTCAATTGAAATCCAGGTAGATGACTTTGCTCAGGAATTCAGTTGACTATGCCTTCTTCTACAAATATGCAGTGGCCTCATACCAATGTAAGTATTATTCAGATGGGTGGAGGTGTAAGATGAAATGGTAAATGCTGTTAACATACCAGTAACATAATATTCAAACCAGCTGCCAAGAAAGTGTTAAATATACAATTATCTATTTACCTTAGCCACTAATTTCAATGGGTTTATAAGCAGTGTGTTTGTAGATAATTAAGGAAGGTGCACAGTTACTGACAAAGGTGCACAGTTACTGACAAAACTTCAACTAGAATTGAAATAAGCAGCATGTACAGTTGTTTCTTCATTTTATCTCCATAACATATTGTATATACAGATGTAACATTTACTTTCATTGTAACATACAGTGCTGGTTAAAAATTCTACAGATATGTTTTACATTATATTTATTATAGCTTACAGTAATGTTTATTTTTCATTTTACACAAAGACTCCTCTTCACAGGAAATTAACTAGTAAAACAGAAATCAATAATTTAGCCTAATTTTATGAACAGGATTAAGGACTCATGTCAAAGTCAGGCAGAACTGTAATTTATTTCAATTTAAGATGAAATTTCAAACATCTTAACTCTAATAAAGATAAATATCTATTCACTTTACATACTAAGTAGTAAGTAAGTAAAATCCCTAGTTAGTGACTGGAGGGGGAGGCTGTCCTCTCAGCCAATATGCTGCTGTGGGTGCCATCTTCATCATCATCATCATCATTATTATTATTATTATTATTATTATTATTATTATTATTATTATTTTTATTATTATTATTATTATTAAACATCTGCTTTCAATTCTGGCATAGGTAGAACAGTTTGACAGGGAACCAGTAAGCTGCAGGGCTGCACCAAGTTCCAATGTCATCTTTGGCATAATTTCTACAACTGGATGCCCTACCTAACACCAACCTCCTTACAGAGTGTACTGAATGCTTAGTAGTTTTACCTGCCATAAAAATTATGCAACTCATCACAAAGACTTTCAATAGAAGCATATTCTCTTTCATGAATGGCTTGGTGGAGGACACGGATTAGGAATTCATGATAACTCATTTTCTTTTTGTGTTTGCTTGCTGTAAAAAACAAAAAAAAACAAAAACAAAAAAAGCCTATTAACCAAATATCTTTATGGTAAACGATAATTAACAACAAATAGAAAAATGCACAGAAATAGGGTTTGTAAGTTAAATAGCTATATTTTGTCCCAGGCAATTGAAAAATTTGATAATTTAATTACCAACACCCAGAGAAATGAAAATAACATGAGATGTGGTAAATATTGCTTAACAAACCTTGTTACACATTGTAATATTAAATTAAAAGATTCAGTAGAAAGGAGGCTTGGTCAGTAGTAAGGGTGAATGCACATATTTCTCTCAGACCATCAAACATATGGTCGGTATGTTTTATATTCTGGAGTTAGATATGTAATTTAACAAAGCAGGGGGAAAGAAGTATTTACACAACGCACTAATGTTACTGTTACACGAGGTTAAATGCTCTCTGCCAACGGCTCATAGCAAACTGCTTCCTGAATTGCTGACAGTTCTTTATTTTATAGCAATGTGTCAGTCCGATTTTAGTCATATGTGGGTGGTCAGAATACTTTCACAACAGTATGTCATCCTCCCCCTCCTCCTGCTCCTGCTCCTCCTCATCATCACCATCATCATCCTCACCAACATCATCACTATCTAATGTCTGTTTTCCATCCTGGCATGGGTTGGACAGTTTGACTGAAACTGGTAAGGCCAGGGGCCCACACCATACTCTACTGTCTATTCTGGCATGGTTTCTATGGCTGGATGCCCTTCCTAACACCAACCACTTTACAGTGTATATTGGGTGCTTTTTTTTTGTGGAATCAGCACAGTGCTTTTAGCATAGCACCAGTACAAAACATGGTACCAGAATGAATGTGGCACCAGCACACATGTTTCTTAACCAGAACGTGTAATTAAATTCCTATTTCTCCCTTTGCAAATATTCACAATTACACTATATGATTAAAAGTATCCGGACACCCTGTGAAACGTGTGTTTACCATAGAGGCTGCCACAATACTACTATTTACTATGCAGAACACATGCTCAGAGATCTTAGTAGCTGGCAGACAGTGCTAGGCAGCAGAATTCAGGCCGACCTCCCATGTTAGCCCCTAGAGACTGTCAAGTGTTGAAACCTTTCACCACCTGATTGAAAGTATGCCTGCAAGAGTGGAGGCTGTCATCAAAGCTAAGGGTGGGCCAACACTGTAGTGACTGCCAGTGTTCCTGATGGAGGTTGGCCCAAACTTGTACTTCATTATCAGGTGGGTGTCTGGATACTTTTGATCACATGGTGTATATGTATCTATAATTAGACACTGAAACATAAATTTATGTACTTATTTAGACAAGTTGTATTGGCCAAAAGTCTTTCATAAATCTTTCTACATCATGTTCTGGCCCCTTCTTTCATACACTAACCTCTCATCTCTTCACATAAAGCAGCCTCTCTCTTCACTGTTGCCCCATTCAATCAAATGGGATTTTAATCTTGTGAGCTGTATAATGACATCAGTAGTGCTGGTGCCATAAAAAAATGCACCCATTACACCATATAAGTCATCAGCATTAAGAAAGGTATCACTGCAGAGACCCTGCCGAAGTAGACACTGGAACACAAAGTCCTCAGACTCGATCCTCTAATGGAAGATGGATATTAAAAGATGGTGCTGGTGTGGAAGATGAATCCTTTACTTTCGTCAACTCTTTACACACACTCTTCTACTCACACTCCAGACACCCCCAAGTGTCTCAAAATGTAACCCCTACTAAATTCACTACTGTCTCTGCACCTATTGGATCATCTAATCAGTACCTCATTGCAACTGCCCAACAAGCAACCACACATTATGCAGTGCTTCTTGTAGCTGATAACAAGAAATTAGCAGCAGCATGAAAGGCAGTAAATGAAATCAGTTGAAGGAAGAAATGAAATATTTGCAGACTGAAGGCTCATAGTCAACAAGAGAGGATTGAATCATGGAAGAAGCACTTTGAAGATCTAGACAAAGTTCCAGCCATATTCAAATTGAATTTTTTCAAGTGATTGGTCAAGGAGAAAAGTGTAATGAAGGCAGAAGGTAAAGTTACCTTCTTGAATCATAAGGGCTGGTTTTCCTGTTTCATGGTGTATATATTCCCCACCTGGATGAGATGCCAGTCCATTGCAGGATTACTCATTTTTGCCAGCTTAGTGGACTGGAGCAACATGAAATGTATTGTTTTGCTCAAGAGCACAACATATCACCTGGTCCAGGAATCAAAACTACAATCTTACAATCATGAGTCCAATACCATAACCACTAAGCCATGCATCTCCACTAATGAAAACAGAAGGGGTTTTAGAGGAATGCAATTTTGAGGTAGAAGATCTTGAAGGAGTCAAATATAATGAGAAAAGCAAGAATCAGTGAGCAGGTTTGTAAAGGGATTGCATGCAAATAGCTTTCACTCAGACATATCAGGAATATTGAGTGACAAGCAATTTAGTTCTAGATATGGGGAATTGTGACCCATATATCTAAGTAGTGTAAAGGCAAGCAAATGATAATTTTTAGTTGCTTACTAGACTTACTACCCAGCCTTACCTAATAAAATATTGATGGAAATGTTTGCCAGTTTGTAGAATGGGTATTCACGGTACTTATGCATGTACATATATTTAACCTAACTTCTGAACTTATTTAATTGGAACGATCCAAACAATAGTAATCAGTTTACATGAGTAGAAGCCTTTTTTTAACAATTTTTATCCTGAAAATCATCTGTTACTTTTGTTTTAAAGTGAAAGTGGGAAGAAAGTGAAAGATGTATGAACATGTATATGAAATAGATGTGTGTGTGTGTGTGTGTGAGAGAGAGAGAGAGAAAGTGTGCCTCATACCTATACATGAGAACACATGTTCAGTCACTCACACACACCCTCTCTCTCTCTCAGTCACACACACACACACATGCACACATACTTACAAAAAAAGATGTAGGCATATGTATTGATGTATGTATGTATATATGACAATACATCCCTTCACTCTCACTCTCTATTTTCTCTCTCTCTTCCTCTCTTTCTCTCTTTCTCTCTTTCTCTCTCTTCCTCTCTTTCTCTCTCTCGCTCTCTCTTTCACACACACACATCTATTTCATATACACAAACATACATCTTTCACTTTGTCCTCTCTTTCATTTTAAAACAAAAGTAAATAGGTATAAAATTTTTACAGAAATTAACGAACTCCGAATGATGAAATCACATTCAGTTAAAAATATTTCTAAATGATTAAAATATTGTGTACGTCAAAAAGTCAAAGCTTTTTTTTCCCCTCCTTAGAGAGTGCAAAGACAATTTGTGTGTACATGTCACAGATAGTGAACGTGTGTTTGTGTATTCTGTATATGTGTTGATGTCATGGAAGCCATGTACTTTTTCATCAAAAAATAACAAAAATTGTATTTAATCACTTAAATAGAGGTCCAAATGTCACAAAAAGTTATACTGTACTGCTGAAAGTAAATATGAAAATAAATATGTAAAAAAAATTAAGATAAAATATACTATTTCTGAGATATTTTGGTAACACACAAACATCCCTAGAGTTAGTATTATCAAAATTATTCATGAATGTTGAGAATTCAAGATCAAATACTATTTTTTTCTGTTAAAGTCAAAAGACTAACAGCAATAAAACATGCTTCATAAAACATGATTTCATCATTCCATCATTTATATAAGATCTATTAAAATAGTGGCACAGGCATGGATAAGTGCAGATGTGGATAGACACAGGTGTGGATAGAAACAGGTGTGAATAGGCACAGTCTGTGCAGTAAAACGCTTGCTTCCCAACTACATCCAGGTTCAGTCCCACTGTATGGCACCTTGGGTAAGTGTCTTCCATTGTAGCCTTGGGCCAACCAAAGCCTTGTGAGTGGACTTAGTAGACGGAAACTGAAAGAAGCATGTCATATATATATGTATATATCTATGTGTGTTTGTGTTTGTCCCCACCATCATGCTTGACAACCGGTATTGGTGTGTTTATGTCCCTGTAACTTCGTAGTTCAGCAAAAGAGACAGATAGAATTAGTATTAGGCTTAAATAATAAGTCCTGGCATCAATTTGTTTGACTAAAACCCCTCAAGGTGGTGCTCCAGCATAACCACAGTCAAATGACTGAAACAAGTAAACTAATAAAATAATAAAAGAATATGAAATATATCTAGCAACATTACAATTATAATTTCTAAAAGATTTAATGAAAGACTAAAATTTCTTAGAATTCACTTACCTTCCTTATTTCCTTGACGGCTGGATGCTATTGAACAATAAACTAATCCAACACTGCTATCTTCATCCTTAACAAAAGATTCAGCCTCATTGTTGACTTATGAAATTGATGAAAGTTTTCAAATATTTCAGAAAGGAAAAGAAAATGAAAATATAATTTGAAATTCTTCCAACTCATATCTTATGAAATATTATGAGAAGAAACCTATTTTTTTTATCTAACTGTATCAATGTGTATAATCCAAATAAAAAGGTAAATTATCTGATGTAAAGGTCATCTAACAATGATTAATCCCACCTTGATAATAATAATAACAATAATGATGATGATGATGATGATGGCTTCAAACTTTGGCAAAAGACCAGCAATTTTTTAGGGGAAAGGAAAGTCAATTACATCAACCCTAGTGCTCAACATTATATTTCATTTTACCTTGAAAGTATAAATGATCAAATTATAAAAAATTTAAGGTGATCTTTCATTTTATAAAAATATGAGATCAGAAATCAACCACCAAAACAGCAAACCTAAAATCAGTTCAACAAGGAACAAAGAAAGACAAAGGGGAAATTAAGCAATGAAAGGAACAGAAAGAGGAAGGAGTTACAAGCTGTACACTTCAGTCCAAAAGGTGTGGGTAGCTGCACTCCACAGACATAATAGCAAAGCAAAGGCATTGCCATAGTGTATGGTCAGCGGCACTCACTGCATCAGCCTTATGAGGTTGATTTTATGGATGAAATCATCAATGCAGGGTCCAAGAACATTCAAAGCTTCAATGGTGGCTGGTGTGAATAGATAGTGGCTGGCTGAACTCCAGTACTCAGTTATCTTTTCTGCATTGCGGGTGGTAACACCTGGATTTGAGGCAAATGTAAAGTTGGAAACTGAGAAAATATGTTACAGCATATTGCATCCCAGATTAGGGATTTACCTCCCTTGTATGGGAAGAGGGTTATTCCATTGAGGTACTTACTATCCTTGCAGTCGAGACTTGCTGGCTCCAGTTGTGGTGGGAAACCCAGCCACATCGAGGCCCCTTCTGATGATATCATTCAGAGCTGCATGTCTGGATGACCAGCCCATGCTATGGTAGTATAATAATGGGTATAATGGGTACAGGCTGAATTCATTTACTACAGCTCCACAGGGGCATTTGTGTTCAACTGGTACTTATTTATTGATCCCAAAAGGATGAAATGTAAAGTCAACCGCAACAAAATTTGAATTCAGAATATAAAGAGAGATGAAATGTCACTAAGCATTTTGTCCAGTATGCTTACAGTTCTGTATGCTCACAACCTTCTTTGAACTACTACTACTACTACTACTACTACTACTACTACTACTACTAATAATAATAATAATAATAATAATAATAATAATAATAATAGACTGGTGTAACCTCTGCATCTGTGGGAGTCCTGTGGCAAGTTATACAAGGCAAATTTGGTGTCCCTAGCCTTAGCTAGCAACTAAGTTACAGTTGGTGTTGTATTTGGGGTGACCCTTTACATGAGAATCTCAACTAAATACACCCAGGGAGCAAACCCTGCAGAAAATCATTCTCATTCATTACAATGATGATAACTAATGCTAATCCAAATAATGGGATAAATGGGAAGACTCCCCTGGATGTCCAAGATACCGAATCTCCTGCACTCAGCAGGGGCCTCTCAGAGTACAATAGAGTACTCCCACACCAATAAAAAAAAGGAACAAGAACACACAATGCTGCACACACCCCAGCAGCAGAAGTTGTTGCAGGGGATGGAGTAGAAATTTGCCTGAAACTATCAAAACAACAACAACAACAACAACAACAAAAACAACAACAACAACAACAACAGCAGCAGCAGCAGCAGCAGCAACAACAACAACAACAATAACAACAAAAACAACAACAACAACAATAATAATAAAACTTGTCAATAGCCTAAAAATGCTTTTGATAGTCTACCACATAGCTGGATTAAGAAATGTCTGGAAATGTATAAAATAGCTCCTACTTTGCAAAAATTCTTGTCTGTAAGTATGAGATCATGGAGAACTACACTGACTTTGAACAGTGACAATGAATCTCTTAATGCTGGAGATGTAAGAATTTCATGTGGCATTTGCTAGGGTGACTCTTTATCACCACTCCTCTTTTGTCTAGCTTTAATACCTCTCTGGAAATTGCTCAATGATGTACAATACAGTTATAAAATGTATGATAAAAATATAAATCATCTCATTTATATGGATGATTTAAAGCTCTTTGCAAAAAATGACCAACAACTACAGGGCTTATTAGCAATTGTTAAACAATTCAGTGATGACATCAGGGATGCAATTTGGCTTTGATAAATGTGCAAAAGCTACCTTTATCAAAAGAAAAATGACAGAAACATCTAATGTTAATATTGACCCGCAGAATGTCATAAAGGAATTAGAACCAGTTGAGAGCTACAAATAACTAGGTGTATTTGAAGGAGACAGAATCAAACATTCAGTGATGAGGGAAACAATCGGAAGAGAATGTTATCGCAGGATAAGGGCAATACTCAAGACAGAGCTGAGTGCATGAAACAGGATCAAAGCAATCAATACTTTAGCCATACTAGTTGTGACTTACAGTTTCAATATCATTAACTGGTCAGTTACTGAAATATGAAATCTTGACAGAAAAATATGGAAATTATTGACAAATCATAGAATGCACCACCCTAAATCAGATATAAGACAAATTTATCTACCAAGAAAAGAAGGAGGCCATGGACTTTTACAACTGGAATTAACAATGAAGATTGCCACAATCAGCCTAGATACCTACCTGAAAAACTCTGACGACTGGATGTTAAAACTTGTCTCAAAGCTGAAAACAAGAAAGCATCATACTCAGTAACAAAACAGGCAAAGGAATATCTACGTGAATTCCAGATACAACAAATTCCAGAATTAGATGTACTAGAAACAAGCACAGAAAAAGCTAAGCATATGAAAACTCATGCCAAAACTGCTGCTTTAGATATTCTTAATGATAAATGGCAAGAAAAACCTAATAGTGCCAATGTTGACAAAGCCCTTACCCATCAATGGTCAGCGGCTTCTGGCTTAAAATCAGAAACAGAAAGATTTATCATAGCAGCCCAAGATCAATGCCTACCTACAAGAAACTACCAGGCCAACATATTAAAGAATGATAGCTGCCCAACATGTCATGAATGTCAACAACAAAAGGAACCCATTGATTGTGTTATCTCCCCATGCAGTCTTCTTGTGCCTTCAGAGTTTCTCAACAGACATGATAGAGCAGCACAATATATTCACTGGGTAATTTGCAAAAACATGGTGAGAACACACACCACCTCCAGTGCTTGAAAATGATCACATCTCACTCCTCTGGAACTTCACAATTCAAACTGATAGAAAGACAGATGCAAATAGGCCAGACATTATATTGGAAGACTTCAGTCAAAAATCA
Source organism: Octopus sinensis (assembly GCF_006345805.1). Classification (NCBI taxonomy): domain Eukaryota; kingdom Metazoa; phylum Mollusca; class Cephalopoda; order Octopoda; family Octopodidae; genus Octopus; species Octopus sinensis. The sequence continues at coordinate 83,102,049 of NC_043000.1, forward strand.
CGTCTCCTCATTGATATGAGTGTCCCAATTGATATAAATGTATCTGTCATGACCTACCAAATACTGAGCAAGTATAAAGATCTTGAAACAGAAATTGGTAAAATGTGGAACCTCAAGACTAAAACAACACCTGTTGTCATAGGTAGACTAGGAATGATAGCAAAAGGGGCTGATTGCTACCTAGCTCAGATACCAGGAACCCCAAAATGGCAGAAATTCAAAAGATAGTGCTCATCAGAACTACCATTATCCTACATAAAATACTGTCTATGTAATATCAAATTTTAAAACAAATTTATAATTTTCTTATGTGTTCTTAAACATTCTCTAGAACATTACTATGTGCAAAACCAAATATATGACACCCTAGGCATAACACCAACATGAACTTCTAACTTGTTGTCTCTTGAGGTCTCTGGGTGAGACTTGGAACCAACTTGTACAAATACAAAGCAAAATCAAACATCATCATCATCATCATCATCATCATCATCATAATAATAATAATAATAATAATAATAATAACAACAACAACAATACCAGGATGTGCGGGGATGAGATGGAAGAAAAGGTTCATGACATCAATAGTCAAGGGACTGACAGGAAGAGGAAGCACAAGAGGGGAAGTGGAGTAGGGGGAGAGGTGAGGGTTGGCCTCTTCTTGCCCTCCAGAGACATTGTGAGCAGACATCAGGGAATTCACTCTCAGGTTGGTCAGATAGCATCTGGTTAAACTGGGTGACAGGGGTAGAGCAGGATCACCAGAGAGATTACTACTAGACAGGTGAAGACGAGAGAGGAAAGTAGTGAACCTCTTTTCATTTCCCATGCATGACAAGCTATTTCAGCAACCGTATACAGACATTATTGTCCCCTTGATATACGATGGTAGCAAAGATAAGGATCGCCAGTGATGTCATCAGACATTTCTATGGTGAAGGAGACGTAATAACCTGGATTTGAAAGGTCAAAGTTGTGGCCAGGCTGCAAGGCATTGAAGATGTAGCAAGCCTCATGGCACTGTAGTTAGAGGGGAGTGCACTGGCACTGTACTTCGAAATGAATGAAGAACAACTGAGTGTGGCAAAGATCGAACAGCACTTGGGAGATGGAGAGTACACCACTTTTGCTAAGCTAGGAACAGTCAGATGGACAGAGGAACAGGTTGATGAATATGCTGTGGAGGTAAGGAGGCTGGTTGTGCTGTCTGGTCTCACTGGAGTGGGACTGGAGAAGGTAGCATGACTGGCTTTTATGAATGGCTTTTCCTGATGACATGTCAGTACAACAATTGCCAGGCGGCAAAAAAATGGCAATGAGTGAGCTTATCATTCAAGCCCATATATTGATACAAAACACTGGGCAGAAGGCAGTGGTGATGGTAGCTGCAAAAGCCCATGACAGCCGGTGAAAGACGAAAAGAGGCCTGCTGTGGAATGACAGCAGCCATTCACAGGCTAGTGTTTTAAGTGCCAGTGACTGCACATGGCAAGGGACTGTGTGGAGCCAGGAATGGTTTGCTACCAGTGCAAACAGATTGGTCATATCACCCAAAATTGTGCCCTGGGAAAAAGCCACAGGGAAGTTGCTGCCTCTCAAACTTCCCCAGTGAACGAGTAGAGGTGTTGGTGAAGTCGCTGTCTGTGGTTGAGGTCATGGTCAGAGAAAACACGTTCAAGGTCCTCATAGGCACAGGCTGCACAACGACTCTTGTGACAAAGAAATGGAAGGAGACAAGTAGTGTTCAGTCAGCTGATGGCAGCAAAATCAAATGCAAGGGTAGCAGCAATGTGGAGATAGTGGTGTGAGGTACAATGCTAAGGCTGCAGGTGATCGAGATCAACCACGTGGTAGATGGGATTGATATGATAATGGGGATGGACGTGATCAACTGCCTTGGAGGTGTCAGTGTTGAGGGAGACGTGGTTTCGTTTAGTACTGTGGGGGCGTCGTGTGTCATGAGTCAGGAATGTGAGTGGGAGCAGTGCTCCGTGAGGAGCTGCACTGCCTACACCATTGAAGACAAGGATTTTCAGGTGGCATTCGATGGTCAGCAGTGGATGATAGAGTTGCGATGGGAAGGGGAGCCCCTGATGCTGAAGAACAGGGTGAGCTGCTACCAGCAGACCCTGAAAGGATATGCCAGGAGCGAGTTTGAAGAAGAGGTAGAGAGGTGGAGTAAGGGAGGTGTCCTTATCCCATGGAAGGAGGAGGTGGTGAGTGGAGTGCTACCTCTAATGGCAGTGGTACAGCCAACAAAGGGCAAAGTCAGACCGGTACTGGACTTTTGGGAGATGAATGGCCATGTATCGTGTCACACAGGTGGAAAGGTGACCAACGTCTGCAATGAGATGCTGCACATATGGAGACAGTTAACTAAGGCACAATGATCGCCAACTTGAAGTCGGCATATTTGCAGCTCCATGTGAGTGACAGACTGTGGCAGTACCAGCTGGTGCAATACAAAGGACGGACACATTGTCTGACAAGGTTGGGTTTTGAGCTGAGTTCTGTGCCAAAGATCATGGCAACAATGATCACAGAGGTTGTGAGACATCTGAAGAAATTCAGGCTGATTGCAAAGCCACTTAAGCTTCAAAGAGACAGAACAGGTGTGTTGGTATTTTGTAGGGGGAATGAGATTCCAGAGCTGGATACTAACGTCAGCTGGAGAGGACTGTTCTCTTTTTATTTCCCATACATGACAGGAGGAATTGAGAATAACCAAGAGGATGAGTAGAGATTAGTGCAGGAAAATTCCTAACTGGAAAGTGCTTGGCCCAGATGAGGTTCAGGGCTTTTGGTTTAAAAACTTGACAGCACTGCACAGGAGAATTGTGAGACAGCTAGACGAAATACTGAATAGTGACATTCAAGTACTGGCCTGGGTGACAAAAGGAAGAATGGTATTATGCCAGAAGGCCCCAAGTAAAGGGAATGTTGTTGGAAATTCCTGACCAATATCTTGTTTGCCACTGATGTGGAAACTGATGACAGGCATTATATCAAACAGCATCTCTAGATGAGAACAATCTACTACCAGTGGAACAAGAAGGGTGTAGACGTAAGAGCAGAGGAACAAAGGATCAATTACTAATCGATAAGACAATCCTGGCTGATTGCAAGAAGAGACACAAAAATTTGGTGATGGCATGGGTGGACTACAGGAAAGCATATAACATGGTTCCACACCCACGGATTATTGAATGCTTTAAACTGCTTAAGGTCTCACACAATATCCTGAAGCTAATACAAAACTCAATGACAATGTTGCAAACTGAACTCACAGCATGGGGAGATAAACTGGGAGAGGTAAATATCAAAAGAGGAATCTAATCTTCCAAGGGGACAGTCTATCACCTCTCCTATTTGTTGTCTGTATACTGTCGCTAACGAATGTTTTAAGAAAGATGCGCTTGGGGTACATGCTAGGCAGGGTGAAAGTAAACAACATGTGGTTTATGGATGACCTAAAGCTATCCACTAAGACTGAGAAAGAAACTGAGAGTTTGATGGCAAATGTGTAGAGGATTAGCAAAGATATTGGCATGGAATTTGGGATTGAGAAATGTGGTGTAATGATTCTCAAAAGGGGAAAAATCAGTAAAAGCCATGGGATCAAGCTGGAAGGTGGTGAAACTATGAAGGAAGGATATAAACACCTGGGTATCATTGAAAGAGATAAGATGAATGAACACAAGATGAAAGAAATGTACAAGAAAGAGTATTTGAGAACTTGGCTTGTGCTCCAGTTGAAGCTAAATGGTCGCTATAAGATTAGAGCAATTAACACATGGGCTGTTGCTTTGATGAGATATGGGGTAGAAATAGTATCTTGGAAGAAGCATGAATGACAAGAGATAGACAGGAGAACATGTAAATTAATAACAATGAACAAGGAACTACACTCTAAGAGTGATGTGTCGATATTGTATGTAAAGAGGAAAGAAGGAGGACGAAGAATAGTGTGTTGTGAAGGTTGTGTAAGAGAAGAGGAGAATAACCTGGATTGATATGTCAAGGAGAGTAAAGAAGGAATAATTGAAGCAATAAAAATGCAGGGAACCTTAAAAGTGAACGAAGCCATAGATCCAATACAATTTAAGAAAGACCAGAGAGAGCAGATGAAGAAAATTTGGCAGGACAAGAAAATGCGCAGTCAGTTCTTGAAGAATAAAGATGAGATTGATTGGAATAGGACCTGGCAATGGCTGCAGAAAGGAGACTTAAAAGGGCCCATTGAGGCATTAGTGTGCAGTGCTCAAGAACAAGCTCTCAGAACAAACTACTCCAAATATCACATTGATAAAAGCACTGGCTCACCACAGTGTAGGATGTGCTCTGAGAAGGGAGAAAGTATGAACCATAATGTTAGTGAGTGCTGTAAGCTCAGACAACATGAATATAAAAGGAGACACAACAATGTGGCCAGATATGTCCACTCACTGTTGTGAGGTAAAGCAAATCCCAAGAGAGACAAACAATGGTATAAATACAAGCCAGAAGGAGTAATGGAAAATGAACATTACAAAATACTCTGGGATTTTAACATGCAGTGTGACCTAGTCATAGAGGCGACCAGATATTGTGCTCATCCATAAAGATGAGAAAGCAGTAAAGATAGTAGGTGTTGCAGTACCAGACGATTCGAGGGTGAGAGATAAGGAAACAGAAAAGATTGAGAAATATCAGCTACTGTGGGACAAGATAGGAAAGTAATGGTGATACCGATAGTAATTAGAGCATTAGGAAAAGTTTCCAAGGGCTTTGAAAAACATATTAAGAATATTGGAGCTACTGTAAGGCTCGAAGTGATCCAGAAGACAGCACTGTTGGGTACAGCTCACATTCTAAGGACAGTATTGTCTCTTTGAGTCACAGGAGAAGGCACTAATTGAAACCTTTGGTGATTTGTTGTTGCCTGCTTTCAGGTAAAGAATAACCTGTAATTAAGAACTATCATAAGAGGCTTTCATAATAAGAATAATAATAATAAACACACAGTACAAAAACTAATACAATAGAAGACTCAAACCAAACTCCATAGCAAAACATACTGATACAATACAATATCACCCCACCCTTGCAAAAATATGCAGCACACACTACCCCACCAGCACAAAGGTGCAACAAATGATACAATAGAAAATTGCCTGAAACTATCAGGTGTTGAAAAATAATAGTGGTGATGATGTTGGTGACAAACGTTACCTTACCTCAGTTTATGAGAGACAAGAGTTTCCGAATAAACTCGGTTGTAACAGTGAAAATGAAGCTAGACCTTTCAGGAAAGGCCTCTCACTCAGCAGTGGTTCAGTAAAGATGTAGACTGACTACAGCTGTTATCATAATACAGCATCAGCAGATAATAGAGCAAGGAGGAGGAAATGGACCAGAAAAAAAAGACAGGATAGTGATACAATGCTACTTAGAAAGTGAACCTAAAAGAAGGGGCTATAGAAAATGGATGTTAACACTTTGAGTAGAGAAGGGTATGTTTAAAGTGATACAGCAGAGATTATTAGATCACGCTAATGCTATTAAGAGAAGAAAGTGGATGACAGGATTGGAGGTAGAAGATATCACATAAGAACTGGAAAAGAAAGACCAGGAAGTAGGAAAGACAAACAACAACATAAGTGATATAGCTCAAACCAAACAAGAACCTAAGGGAAAAAATAATAATTGTACTATCAATAAGGAAGGGACAACTAGCACCAGTGACTTAAGTGATTTAAGTGAGGAAGATGAGAAGATATTGGATGAGTTGCAGGAAGTAATGAGTTAAGGAGTATGAAAAAGATTGTCAGCATTAAAAGGCACCAACAGAAGGAGGCTGACAGAAATGACTAGGAAAGTAGATTCTGTTGTCAGTAGGATAGATACTAAAAATATAGGAGACACTAACTTATTGATTTATGTAGGAGGGGCAGTAGTCACTAGAAGGTTAGATATCTTGCAGGGAAAGATTAAAAAAGAGCAAATGTGGAAAAGAACACTACAAAATAAAGTGAAGACTTTAAGATAAGATCTGAGTAGAATAGAAGCCTGGAAACTGAACAGGTTGGGAAACACAAGATACAAATCTTCCCTTGATTAAAGATACTTAGTCAAAGAGAAAGGATTTGGGACAGTAATAGAAGAGTTGAAACAGTGTATCATAGCAGTAGCAGTCAAGCTCTCCAGGTATCAGAAAAGAATAGATCAGTATCAACAGAAAAGATTGGTTGGCATCCATTTTGTCTCGGGAGACAATGGAGTTGCGCATAAAGTAGCCTAGTCCGGCTTTTACATTTCATGTCCTGATACATTTCCTGCTGTGGCTGTGTAGTCCTATCCTGGACAAACACTCCCTCTGGCAGGTACCGCAAATGTAGCGAAGACTGTTCCTGGCTGGTTGTAATGCCATAGTTTCTTGTTGACGTCTTTTCTTGTCTTTCCATTTCTCCTCTCTCTGTCACTCCTTTGTATTCCCTCTCTTACGGTACTTCACCAGTCTCCACGGTTGCCGGCAACTGCCTCCCAACCGCTAATATTGATGTTGCAGGCCTTCATGTCCCTTTTGCAAACATCCTTGTAACGTAAGAGCGGTCTACCCACAGACCTAGTACCCCTAGCAAGCTCTCCGTAGAGTATGTCCTTGGGGATTCTGCCATCTTTCATACGGCTAACATGCCCAAGCCATCTCATACGTCTTCGTGTGAGGAGTGCAAACATGCTTGGTATTCCTGCTTGCCTGAGGACATCTTTGTTGGGGATATGGTTCTGCCATTTGATGCGGAGGGTTTTCCGGAGGCAGCGCAGGTGAAAGATGTTTAGGCGATGCTCTTGGCGTGTGTATAGTGTCCAAGTCTCACTTCCATACAGCAGAGTGCTAAGTACACATGCCTGGTAGATCTTCATTTTCGTGGTCTTGGTCAGCTTATTGTTGTCCCAAGCCCATTTGGAGAGTTGGGCCATCACAGCAGCTGCCTTGCCAATGCGTATATTGAGCTCAGCGTCGAGGGATAGGTTGTAGGTGACGGTAGAGCCCAGATAGGTAAACTTCTCCACCTCTTGTAATCTGTGGTCTCCAATATGTATGTTTGGGATGTCCGATGTAGCCTGACCCATGATGTTGGTCTTCTTAAGGCTGATAGCTAAGCCAAAGTCGTTACATGCTTGCTCAAAACAGTTAATGAGCCTTTGGAGGGCTTCTTCTGTGTGTGATACCAGAGCGGCATCATCAGCAAATAGCATCTCCTTGATCAGGACGTTTCTGATTTTGGTCTTGGCACGCAGGCGCGAGAGATTGAACAGTTTCCCGTCACTTCTACTGTGCAGATACACTCCATCATCTGATGTCTGAAAGGCATGTGAGAGTAAGAGCGAGAAGAAGATGCCAAACAATGTAGGAGCGAGGACACAACCTTGCTTTACCTCGTTTTTTATTTGGAAGGCGGCTGATGTTGAACCGTTGTGCTGTATGGTGCCTTGCATGTCATCATGGAAAGACTTGATGATCCTCAGCAGCTTTGGTGGACATCTGATTTTTTGGAGCAGGGTAAAGAGGCCTGTTCTGCTTACCGAGTCAAAGGCCTTTGTTAGATCAATGAAGGCCATATATAATGGCATTCTCTGCTCTCTGGACTTCTCCTGAAGTTGGCGTATGGAGAATATCATATCGATAGTTGATCTGCTTCTTCTAAAGCCACACTGCGATTCTGGATAGATTCGAGAAGCAAGTAGTTGTAGCCTGGCCAGGATAACGCAGGCAAAGGTCTTAGAAGAGATATTCCATGGTAATTGTTACAATCACCACGGTCACCTTTGTTTTTGTAAAGCGTAATGATGTTAGCATCCCGCATATCCTGAGGGACTGTACCCTCTTCCCAGCACTGACACAGAAGCTCATGAAGGTGCCGAAGCAGGATGGTGTTTTTGCCGGCTTTGATGATCTCTGAGGGGATGCCGTCTTTTCCCGGAGCCTTGTTTCTTGCTAGGGAGTCAACAGCCTTGATGAGCTCTGCTATAGATGGCGGACTGTCAAGTTCACACATGACTGGCAAGATTTTGACACTCTTGACTGCAGCCTCAGCCACTGTAGTCTCCCGTGAGTAGAGATCCTGGTAGTGCTCCACCCATCTATCCATTTGCTTGCTTTGATCCCTGATGAGATCTCCAGTAGTTGATTTCAGAGGGGCTGACTTGGTTGCGGATGGACCGAGGGCCTTCTTCAAACCGGCATACATCCCACGGGTGTTGCCCCTGTCAGCAGCTGACTGGATACTCTGACAAATTTCCAGCCAATACCTATTTGCACAGCGTCTGGCCGTCAGTTGGGTTTTATTTCGTGCTTTTCTGAGTTCTTCGAGTGACTTTGTAGAAGAGTCGCTCTTGTATTGCATCAGAGCTGCACGCTTTGCTTCGATAACTGGCTCCAGCTCTGAGAGCCCAGCATTGAACCAATCTGGGTTTTGCCTTTCTCTCATGCCGAAAGTATCTATTGATGTCGTATACAAAGCTTCCCTGATATAGTTCCACCTACTTTCAGCAGAGGAGGTTGGGCAGCCACTGAGGGCAACCTTGATAGAAGCAGCAAAACATTTTTGCAGTGTAGGGTCCGAGGTTCTGGCAGTGTTAATGCATGGTCGGCCCACTTTCTTGGAGCGGTGGACTTTTTTAGGTAGAATCCTCACCCTACTTCTAATTAGTGAGTGGTCTGTGTCACACTCCACGCTGTGGTAACTGCGGGTCAATAGAGTAGAATTCAGAAAGGATCTCTGTGTAATGATGAGATCCAGTGGATGCCAGTGGTGAGATCTTGGATGTCTCCAAGATGCCTTGTGGGATGGCTTGTTGGTAAAGAATGTGTTTGTGATGCACAGGTTGTGGTATGTGCAGAATTCGAGTAGTCTCTGACCATTGTCATTCATGTTGCCAATACCAAAGTGTCCAACACAAATGGGCCACGAATCATGGTCAGATCCCACGCGAACGTTAAAATCCCCTAGAAGGTAGATATTTTCAGTCGCTGGTATATTTTCTATGACACAGTTGAGATCTTTGTAGAACTGGTCCTTGGTCTCCTCTGAGCTGTAGAGAGTGGGAGCATAGATGCTGAGTAGATGTACTGAGCCAGAAGAAGTCGAGAGGCGCAGTGAGAGGATACGCTCAGTGCCTCCTGATGGTGGTTCTATTGAGGAGAGTAGTGAGTTTCTCACTGCAAAGCCAACGCCATGTTGACGAGGTTTTTCTGGATCTCTTCCCTGCCAAAAGAAGGTGAAATCCTGCTCTTTGAGTTTGCCGTTTGAGGGAAGTCTTGTCTCCTGTAGCCCAGCAATGTCTATGTTGAGCCTCTTTAGTTCACGGTCAATGATGGCCGTTTTCCTTGTGTCTTCAACCCTGAGTAGATCATCAGATATTCCAGGGTACATGGTCTTGACATTTCAGCTTGCCAACCGCAGGACTGGTGTTTTCTTGACTTTTAGTTGTTTGCCTGGTGCAGAGGTTGCAGGCTGCTTTTCAAGTCATACTCTTAGCTCCAAGCACCCAATGAAGCAGGCGGCCTGTGGCGGGTCAGCACCTTATTAACTGGGGGCTGCCCAGCTTGAGGTGGGCAGTAGCTAACCAATAGGACACAGAGGTCCCTCGCACCGTCAGAGGTAACCCGTAGCACCAATATTTTACGCCAATCTGAATGGACTTATCACTCGTGACTGTTACCTCCCGTGTTGTTTCTGCAGCTTTTTACAGCAGCACTGAAGTGTCCTCTCCAGTTTTGCGCAGGCCTGGGCTAGAGATAAGAAAGTCCTGGGTAGCCCAATCGTCAGGTTTTCTCTCTCGACCTTGCTGATGTAGTCCAAAGGAGTGCAGTGCATTACGTTTGGCACCAGCTTGGTTGCAGGAGCTGCCGGAAGAGTGTCGAATCGAACACTAGACCGCCTTCAGGGCTCCACTCCGGATTTCTTTGAAGGTTGTCTCCTTTCCATAACCCTGGATAGGGGCCCATACCAGGTACTGTCAGCCGGAGCCAGCTGAGCCCAGAACTTGTGTCAGGCAGGGTCGTCACTCCCTGAAAAGATTATTTGAGACAGATTAGAAGAAATTTTATAACCAAATAGTGGAGAACGAAGCACTGAAGTTGAGAAACCCAATACAGAAGAAGCTAGAAAGTTCTGGAGTAATATTTGGGATAAGCCAGTCAATCATGATGGAGATGCAGTATGGTTAAAGAAAGTGAGGGAAGAAATAGTGAGTGAGAAACAGCCAGATCTAAGACTAACTAGTGCATTAATGAGTAAAGTGTTAGGAAAAATACTGAATTTGAAGGGCCCAGGACCAGATTTAGTTCAAGGGTACTGGCTAAAGTAATTAAATAGTTTACATGGGAGGCTGAGGGAACAACTTCAGGATTGCCTTAATGGAGGAATAATATCAGGTTGGATGACTAGAGGGAGGGCAATACTCACTATGAAAGGGTAGTACAGCTAGCAACTATAGACCAATCACTTGCTTACGATTAATGTGGAAGCTTTTTAGTGAGAATGAAAAAGAGAGAGATCCTTTAATACAGACTGTAAGACTCTTCAGCAAAGATATAGGCATGGAATTTGGCATAGATAACTGTGCAATATTAGTTATGAGAAGGCGACAGGTAGTCAACGGTGAAGGCATCCAATTACCAGATGGCCAGACATTAAAATCATTGAAAGGGAGAGAGAGTTATAAATATGGAAGCATATTAGAATCTGACAGAGTACTAACTATAGAAATGAAAACAAAAATTGACGAGTATATCAGAAGGGTGAGGAAGCTAATGAAGTTAAAGCTAAATGGTCCAAGTCTAGTGAAGGTTGTAAATACTTGGAAAGTATCATCACTTAGATACTCAGCAGCTTTTGTAGAATAGACAAAAACTGAATTAGCAATGCGAGAAAGAAGAACTAAGAAGGAATTCAATATGAATGGAGGACTCCACCAAGTGCAGGAGTAGCAACATAATACTTACCAAGAAAGGAAGGCAGAAGAAGGTTAATATCAGTAGAAGACTGCATTGAGTTAGCTAGAGTAGATATAGACTGCTATGTAGGTAATAGTGAAGAAAGTTTATTACAAGCTGCTAGAGTCACAGCAAGACATAGGGAAACTAAAAACCCAGACGAAGTTAAAAACCAGAAAAAAGAACAGAAATTATCTGACAAGCAGGAGAAGGCGTTTCATGGTAGATCCACAAAGATAGTTGCAGCAAATAGCAGTAGTGAAACATGGTTATGGTAGCAGAAAGGAAAGCTGAAGAGGGGGACAGAAAGTTTGTTAGAAGCTGCACAAGATCAAACATTAAGGACTAATTGGATAAAAGCCAAGATAGACAAAAACCAAGTAGATTCTCAGTGTAGGTTATGCAAATCAAAAGAGCAAAGAATTACTCTTATAGAAAGTGAATGTAGCATGCTGGTACAGAAAGAATACAATACTAGGGAGAGTAATCCACTAGGAGTTATGTAGAAAGCAAAGATTTGAACATACTAATAAATAGTATGAATATGAACCTAGTAAAGTACTAGAAAGTAAGAAATATAAGATGTGGGACTTGAACATTCAGACAGACAGAGTAATAGAAGCTAGAAGGCCTGATTTAGTAGTAGTGGATAAAGAGAATAGAAAGTGCCAGATAACTAACTTTACAGTCCCAAATGATGAAAAAAACCAACATGAGAGATATAGAAAAAAAATAGTAGAGTACAAGGATCTAGCCATTTAATTACAGAGACTATGAAAAGTGTAGGTAAAATGTATTCCAGTAGTTATAGGTGCATTGGGAACTATCCCTGAAGAGCTGAACAGATGGATAGAGGAAATAGGCATAAAACCCAGTTTAGTACAGCTCCAGAAAACAGTGTTATTAAGGACAGCTAGGATACTTAGGCAGCTAAGGTTACTTGTGGTAGCTTGATGTTAGGATTTCTTCTTTTCCAACAGTCTAATTTGTAGTGTGTATATGAAAATAATAATAATGATAATAAATGCCCTGGTACAGTACCAGGCAGTGGCTCTCATGGTTTTTGATCTTAACTGATTGGAAGTCTTATCATGTAAATGTTTTGTATTGGTATAAAAGATAGGCTACAGCAAATATTCTACTCAATACCACAGATTTTCTTGTCAGTTGTTTGATCTTAACCATTTGAGCATGTCCTTTTCTGGCTGATGATATGTGCATCTCTGATCATGAGCAGAAGCGGTGGGGGAGCATCATAGTGAGAAATTCTTTGGGGTTTGAATAATTCACCTCTGGAAACATGGGTGTTTTGTTCAATATCCTTAAACAAACCTTATTCAGGGACCTTTTGAGCAAGATGGGCTACTCAAGCTGAAGGAAATTCTAACTGCCCCGCCCAGCAAGATTATGTGCTGTTTATCTCGATATGAGATCACATTTCGCACACATATGGTTGTGATGCATGTGCCTCGTGTATCCTTATCAGATGGGTAGTCATGATGGGTATATTGGGCTTCATATATTTGTACCCCAGTGTTACTTTGATGGCATGCACTGCTTTCTCACTCAATAAGAATAATAATAATAATCCTTTCTACTATAGGTACAAAGGCTTGAAATTTGGGGTAGGGGACCTAGTCAATTACATCAACCCAGTGATGTGATGACATGTTCGATAACGAACATTTTGCAAAATTTTCTGAACTTGTCTGAGGTAAATTGTGTTGCATTATCAGACACAATGGTACCCAGAATACCATGCCAGGTGAACAATTCATGTGAAAAGCTTATTGTAACCACAGATGTTGGCTTTTTACATTTATGCACTTCCAGCCACTTAGTGCTCCACTAGCACGGATGCCAGTCATCAAATTTTATTTTGATATCACTTGCCTCAGCAGGTCTTCGCAAGCAGTGTCCAATAAAGGGAAGGTACGCATAAGTGGGCTGGTTACACCCCTGGCATAGGCCACAAGGTTATGGTCACATTTGGCTGACCGGGTCTTCTCAAGCACAGCATATTTCCAAAAGTCTCGGTCAATAGTCATTGCCTTGGTGAGGCCTAATGTTCGAAGGTCGTGCTTCACTATTTTATCCCAGGTCTTCATGGGTCCATCTCTTCCACAGGTTCCCTCAAATGCTAGGGTGTGGCACTTTTTCACACAGCTATCCTCATACATTATCGCCACATGACCACACCAGTGCAGTCATCTCTCTTGCACACTACATCCGATGCTTCTTAGATCCAACTTTTCTCTCAAGGTACTTACAATCTGTTGAGTATGCACACTGACATTACACATTCATTGGATCCTACTGGCTTCATTCCTTGGGAGCTTACTCATGTCCTCAGCAGTCACAGCCCATGTTTCACTGCCATGTAGCATGGCTGCTCGCACACATGCGTCATACAGTCTACCTTTTACTCTGAGCGAGAGGCCCTTTGTCACCAGCAGAGGTAAGAGCTTTCTGAACTTTGCCCAGGCTATTGTTATTCTGGCAGCCACACTTTCAGTGCACCCTCCCCCGCTACTGACTTGGTCACCTAGGTAACGGAAGCTATCAACTACTAGCAGTGTATGTAGGAATTCCTTTTTTCGACTATAATTTTCTATATTTGACAATAATTTTCCCCTGCTGATAGCAGAGAATGTGAGGTATGAACCACCGCCTTCATGTTACCATTTTTATGTAGCATTACTGCTCCTATACTGTACTCAGAAGCATCTGAAGCTACAAAAATCTCTACTGCAGGATTGAAGTGTGCTAACTCCAAATCAGATATTAATATTTTTTCTATTTCATCAAATGCCTTTTGACAGTTTTCTGACCAATTCCATTTCATAGTTTTTTCAGCAGATTGTACAGTGGAACCCTCACCTTATGCATATTTGGGATATAATTTTGATAATTTGCCAATCCTAAAAATGCTTGTAAGGTCACTATATTAGTCACAGGGGGCATATTTTTTATTGCATCTGCCCTCGATGGGTTTGGTTGACATCCATTTCTGTCAATGATTTGTCTTAAATATCTTATTTTCAGTAAGAAAAATTCAAACTTCTCTTTATTCAAAGTAAAGCCCGTAATCCCTAATTTTTTTGGAGTACATATTTTAGATGCTCTACTAGTTGATCCCTGGATTTGCTTTTTAATGAAAATATCATCCAGATATGGAACTGAAAATTCACGGTCTGCTAACATTATATCCATATGTAACCAGTTGTATTTATACAATCCTTTATGTGCGTTAATTGTTAGGTATTTAGAGCATTCATCATCTACTCTAATTTGTAGGTACGCATCAGAGAGATTCAATTTAGAAAATATCTAGCCACAGTCTAATTTCGCAAAAATATCCTCTGGAATAGGTAGCAGATAGTGGCACATTTTAAGACATTCCTTTAAACCAGTGGAAAATTCAGCACACACTCTGATTCTATTATTCTTTTTCTTAATGTACACAGTTGGTGCTGCCCATTTAGAATATTCCACTCTTTGGATAAGTCTAATTTTTTCTAGTCTCTCTAAGTTTATGTGTTCTAGTGCTGCAAATGGTACAGTTCATTTTTGTTTAAATGGCATTTTCTTGCATTTGAAACCATACCTTCATTTTGGTACACAGAACTTCAGGGTAAATATAAAAAAAAATTTTCTTTTCAATTTGTCTGACGACTTATTTGTACTGGAAGGAAAACCGTTTACATTTTTACAAAAAAGATTTATGGGGAGATTCCATAAATTAAACAATTCCATCCAGTCGGTACCAAGCAAGTTTGTTGAATTATTGAACACAAAATCTTTAGCCTTTAAGGTTTTTTCACAAAATGTAATGTTACTTATCAATTTGCTCTTAAAATATAGTTTTTTTTTTTTCTGAAACACCATGGGCAATTTTTGAAGTTCCATTTAATTTACGTCTCCCAACTTTATTTCATGTATCTGTGTTAGTTATTGAGATGTCACAGCCTGTATCCAATTGTAACTTTATGTTTGTGTTATTAATTTTTACATACACAAATTTTCTTTGAGGCTCATTTGTATTTTTTGTCACCAATAATCTCTTCGTGTATTTTTTTCTGTTGAACTGTTTTTTAGGTTCTGTCTTGCAATGTAACTTTTTATGGCCTATTTTACTATATGGGGTCATCTCATTCAATTTGAATATCTCACTCTCCGTTAACCACTCTGGCATAGGTGATGAAATCTTCATAATCTTTTTTGACTAAATTTAAACATTGCCAATGAGTATTGAACAGGGAACTTCTTTCACTGAAAATTTTCAATGAAATATTAATTGTTTCATCAAAATAAATCTCACCTGGCTTCTTTGGCAGAATATAATTACTATATTTTTCATGTTCAGCAGGGGATAACTTACCTAAAAGTAATCATACTATTTTCTCATTGGACCAACTTTTACACTCTTCTCTGAAGATTTTTTTCATATCTAAGAAAATATGCAGAGAAGGTAGTACATTCCACTGGTTTTTAGCTGAATTGTTCATATGAGTTGCTACACTGTCTGGTGAATATGAATCTGAAGTATTTTCAGACTTCTTCAACATAAATTCCAGCAACTGTTGGTTTTGCTGTTGTTACTGTTGTTGCTGTTGTAGTTGCTGCTGCTGCTGCAATTGCTGTTGCTGCAGCTGTAACTACTGTTGCTGCTGCTATTGCTGCTGCTGTTGCTGCTGCTGTAGTTGCTGTTGCAACTGCACCACAGAGGCCAATAAGTTCTCCATGTTAAATGATTTTTCCTTTGGTTTCATACCAAACAAAAAAAAAATCTTTTAAACGCCCAATGCAAGCTTTGAACAACTTGTCACCACTTTTATATCCTTGTATTAGATATATGATATAACGAAGCAGGTGGGGGGAAGAAAGTATATACACAATCCACTACTATTGCTATTACACAAAGCTCATAGTGAACTGCTACCAACATGAACTGCCAATTGCTGACAGTTCTTTAATTTATAACAATGAGTCAGTCCACTTTTAGTCACTTGGGGCGGAGGGGGGGGGGTCGTTAGAATCCTTCTACAACAAATGATAATAATAATGATGATAATAATAATAATGATTTGTTCTTTGTTTGATTTATGGGGTGAGCGCAAACACAGGCCCCACACTTAGAAATAGTGCACTGAGTTGCCCATATTTGGGGCAATTGTAACCAGAGTGCAATGGAAGGGCTTCACTTTGAGGGAACCGGAGTGCATTGGAAGGGCCTCACTTTGGGGGAACCACCTTGATGATCATGGTTTTTACCCCTGTGCCAAGTAATAATAATAATAATAATAATAATAATAATAATAATAATGATAATAATAATAGAAACAATTACCTAGTTTATTAATGTAAGATAGAGCCTCCTCCAAAATGACCAGTTCTTCCTTTATGCCTATTTCGGTAATATTATCTTGTTTAGATTTAACAGCCTGCCGTAATTTAGCGAATGACCAGTTAGTAGCTTCTGTTTTGTCATTCATTGCGTCTGGATCAGTAGTATAAGATTCAGTAATTGGAAGAGTATTTTTCTTGGCCATTATATCTTCTTGCAGGATTCGACAACCAGTTTCACAGACTTCTATAGCCATGGTCTTTTCCCTCATTTTGTGCAACATCTACATAAAGAATTATAAAATATTAGTTAAAAACAACCAAAAACCATAAGAAAGAAGAAGCAACACAGTATTGATTACTTAATTTTTAATTAGCATATTGTGGTTTAGTTTAGGAGCTTGGAGGAAATAGAGAGAAACCTCAGACAACTAGTTACTGGTCTAGTGAGAACAAATTCTACCGTAAGTATCAGCTTACTGACAGAAGGATCTATAACACTGTGTAACAATTTTTTTTTTGTTTTTGATCAGTAAGTGTTATTTTCTATTTGCTTCTATTTAGAAATCAAAGAAAATGACTACTCTTCCCTTCAAACTTTGCTTCCATGACCTGTTCATCAATGTTTCGAAACTGACCTATTTTCCATTACATTTCAGACAGATTCAACCCTGAGTTGCTGAAGTAGAAATATCATTATAGCAAACATCCTGCTCAATATCACAGATTTGCTTGTCAGTTGTTTGACCTTAATCACTTGAGCATGTCCTTTAGTGGTTGACAATATATGCATCTCTGATGATGAACAGGAGTAGTGGGGAAGCATCATAGAGGCATTCTTTGGAGTTTGAATAAATATAACAAAAGCAAAGTTTGAAGGAAATATTAGCCATTTTTCATACTTTCTAGGGAAATAACAGTAGTTACCCAAGGACAAAAATCATGTTACGCAGTGTAATCTTTCATACCATCACCAGAACTACCTTATGTTAATGTTCTAAACTAGTATTTCTCAAACATTTTTAGCTTATGGACTCCCTTTGATTCATATTTTACTCAGATAGACCCTCATAGCCATTCAATGTTTAAAAACTCCTATTATATTTTCATAATTAAATATTATTAGAAATTGTATTTAAAAAAATTTTTTAATATTTCATTAGTATAACCAATTTATTGTTCATAAATTTTATCAACAAAATCTTATACGAACCCCTAACGGTCAAATGGACCCTGTAAAAACAGTTAATTTACAAACTGTTAAGACAACTTAGCTAGAAATATGTACCATAAGAAAATTAACAAGGAGGTTTCTGTTTAAATCCTTCTATGACTGTTACTTAGAGAGATAAGCCAATACCAGGCAAACTGGGTTTAAATCAACAATATTGAGAGAAATGCTTAAAGAGGAGTGTTCTGCATACTAATTACAAACAGAGTAGGGTCTTCTATATGAAATATAGTGAGTATAAACATGTCAACTGTATGAGATTTAGTCTGGCCAGATCAGCAGAATAAATCTGATAAAACCAAAACATTTGACTTAAAAACCAACTTCATTGCAGTTATTGTATTTTTCATATTTTCCAAAAGTTTCAATGAAATGTGGGAGCTATCTGCTTTGATTTTTGCATTTATACTTTGAATACTCATAGAGGGACTGTTTATCAACTGATTGCATGGATAATCTTGATTAAATGGAGTTTTTTCAATTCATTATATTATATACTGTTACTTGATCTCAACTCCTTATATCCTTATATGAAACTGACCCGATAAGTTATGTGACAAATTTTGCATCTTTATTAATGACCAGGAGTTTGAAGTAAACTGGAGGTGTTTTTTTTTTAATTTCTAAATTACAAGATGATAAATTAAACAAATAAAACATACCTTACTAAGATGATAGACAATACAAGTGACCATATGATGTATGCTGTCTACAATAGCAGCTGATTTTTTCTGACGGACATTATTAGGTAGTTCTTGTAAAATTCCATAACAAAACAGAAGTATCTAAAGTATTAATTTATTAATCAATAATTATTCAAGTAGTGATAATGATGATAGTGATGAAGATGATGATGATGAGGAGGATGGTAATGATGATGATGATAATGATGATGATGATCAGTGTTTTTTCTTAATTGTGCATGGTAACTGATCTAAATATTTTGCTCAAAATTTCTATCATTTTAAAACAAATATAAGTTCTACCATTTATGGTTATAAATACACACACACACACACACACACACACAAGTAAACAAATATCACACAGCATTAAAAAGACTAAAATGTTTCAATAATTTTGATTATCATCTCAGGGATCAGCCATATTTTTGAGAACTACATTTCATATAAGCCTTTGTTAATAAGTAATGTAATTCAGTATTTATTCAACGTCTGTGATATCAGCAAGGTGACAAGATGAAAGATCTACAGGCAACTTTATTGCTTGTAGATTTTTCAAAAGCTTTTAACTTTGTACACTGAGACAGAATTGAACAAATTGTTTTCTTGCACATGAACATCAGGAATAGTACAAGAGTTAAAGTTCAATCACCTAATGGAGATACTTTGATATCAATACAGACATCTTGCAAGGCAATACAATATTCTACTGCAACTTGCATTTATCATCTGCCTTGACTACACCCTTTACACATCTAGTGATAGCAGTGAAAAACTCAACTCCACTCTGACAAAATCCACCTTCCTTTGCTACCCAGCCACAAAAATATGATGAGATTGTATGTTTTGCAGAAACTACCACCCTTCTACATAACATTGAGAAAACAGCTGGAGGTATTTATCTATATGTCAATACTTCCTTGATTAAATACATTTATTTCAATTGGGAGGGTTTAATAAGCACAATTAATCAAAACCCTTGAAAATATGCAGATCCTTTACATACTTATGCAGCAACATAGTATCCACATAAAAGTAGGTAAAAATCCTTAAATATTGATAGGTATGTTCAACCATGTGAGGAGCAGTGGGAACAGCAACACCATTGATACTGTGTGAGTATGAGGATGCCTAATGAGGACAGATTGGCCAGAAGAGTCAGCAATCAATGTTCAGATGGATACCCAAAGCACAATTCAATTTGCAACAGCTTGGAAAGTTCTTGATGGCTTTAGTGTCATCTGGAATTCACCACAACCAGATGACCTTCAAAGAAGTGTGTGCCATACCACTGGAGAGTCTCGAGAGATGGACAAGCAGAGAGAGAGAGAGATTAAAGCACTTTATAGAACATTGCTAGAGAGCTAAGCAAGAACTCATTAGTGATACTCTTATGGACACCTTGACATGAATGTACTCAGCTGCCCACCAAAAGACAGTATTCCTGCACCTGTGGGATGTTGTTTACTGCCTTTGCCAAATGCTATGCAGGATTGTGGCAAGTGGCATGATTGATTGAGGCAAATCTGAGCAAGTTTTGCCAGATGTGAGATGATACATATTGCTGATGTCTATTTTTTGGACCTTGAAGGTGTGAAAAGTAGTGATAACACTAGCATGATTTAAATTCAGGGTCATATGCTGTAACTACTTGGCTTCCAATTGGTTGTAGAAATTAATGGAATTGTTTGTAAGTCAATAAAATCACAATTTTCCCATTAGGGTAAAATTTATAATTTATAAGAGTGAAGGGATAACTTCAAGATACATAATCAAAATATCCACTGGTAAATAATATTAATGGACAGAATGCATATTTGAAAGATATAACACATAGAAGAAAAATTTAGATATAAAGATTAAATCCATTTCATTTTCTCTTTTAACTTTTCTCTTCTTCACCCCCTTTGTCTTTTTCTTTTTGTTATATGTGCCAAATACTAAAAAATCAATCCAGGATTAACCCTTTTGTCATCATATTTCCATTGAGATGCTCTGTGTTTCTTTCAATTAATTTTAAATATAACAAAGAATTTAGTAAAATAATTTAGTTACCATTAAGCTAGTGTTAGGAGCATAAATTGTGACTAAGGTTTGGCGGAAGATTTTAATTCAGAACTTTTGAAAACAAGTCATTTGTACTACAGAGCCAGAGGCAGTTTTAGGCAGGTTGATATCAAAAGGGTTAAAGAGTCCTTGAATGGTCAACAGTTGGAGAGTTTTGCTGAGCACTGTTTTAATAATTGCATTAATAATAGTAATAGTTTGTTAAGAGAAAGAAAACAGTAAGTTTTGATATTTATGTGTTTTCCACCAAGGCTTTTAGTGATGTGAGTTATCTCTTTATATAAATAATTTGTTTCTTTGTTTAAAAAAAGGCTATAAACTGAAAGAAACCAGAAGAGCAAGATACTAAATTTATCTCATTATACCTAGACTATTTTAGCTCAGAAATAAAGTTCAAAGTTATGAAACTATTAATACTGATTGTTTCCAGCACAAGTTGAGAAGAAATATTACTAATCTAGTTGCTGTAATTATTGGTTTCATATTTTGACACAAGGCCAGTAATTTCAAGGATGAAGTAATTCCATTACATTGACTACAGAGCTCAACTGGTACATATTTTATCAACCTTGAAAGGATGAAAGGCAAAGTTGACCTTGGCAGAATCATTTGTGTGCCAATGATTCTGTTAGTTCATCACCCAAATATGTCAACATCAATGGTTTTTGCTCAACCTCCATAGTAAGAAAGTTATTTACTCCATCAGATGTTCTGCTGTTAACACTCACCAAATGAGGGTGCTTTGAGGAAACTGAGAATACTGGATTGAGCAGAACACACTTGATAGTCATGTTGACTTCAGTGTGGCATGGAAATTAACCAATTTCCAAGCAAAGAAATAAGAGTGATAACCCCTGGCACAAATGCATTTGGTGGGCAGTCAGCATCTCCAAGTCTGAAAGTAACTGATTTTCAGTATGTTGCCCAGGAATGATATTGGATAAACCACAGTCCATTCTCTTGAATGTTTGTTCCTTCTCGAGCCATACCTGGCTCATAAGGGCCAGTTTCCTGGTTTCCTTGGTGTATAGGTTCCCCACCTGGACAGGACGCCAGTCCATCGCAGGTGAGCTGCAAGATGCAGGAGGAAAGAGTGAGAGAAAGTTGTGGCGAAAGAGTGAGCAGAAGTTCACCATTACCTTCTGCTGGAGCCATGTAGAACTTAAGTGTTTTGCCCATAAACACACACATCACCCAATCTGAGATTCGAACCCACGATCCTTTGACCGCGAGTCCGCTGCTCTAACCACCAGGCCATGTGCCTCCACATTCTCTTGAATGACATAAACAAGCTGCAACCACAAACAACCACAAACATACTAAGCAACCTTGAATAGAAATTTGGCAAGTAAGAATTTGATGAAAATATCATCTCATTGATGTTATCAGGTCCTTCCTTTGGATGAGGGAATGTTAGCAGGATAGGCAGAATTCCATTCATCAAGTATTTTCTCCAGGTTGCAAAATGTTAGAACAACAAGAAAGAGACAAAGTCACTAGGCAATGCAAACTTAGTGCATTGAAATATAAGGGAAAGTTGGGAGTATAAGGGAATATTGCAGCCATGCAATATGCTAGACTTGATAAAGGAAAACCGATTTTAGCTCTTCCAATATGGCATGCAATAGTTCTACAATGTTAGCATGAATCATGTTAAGTCAACATAACTTATGATAAGTCATAACAAACAGATGTTATTTTTGTAAATGTTGTTGTCATTATCAATCAACATTCCGGTCTTTGATGACTGTTCAAATTTAATGGTGAACAACTACCTGAGAGGTTTTAACTTCACGAAACTTACAAATGGGTGCTGTAAAGTTCCTGGCTTTGGGTAAAAGAGAATACAGGAGGATTAGTTAATTATGATTTTATTCAACATATTCCCCTCTCAGATTCAAACATTTATTGCAGTGGTCCTCCAGTTTTTCTAAGCCCTGTAAAAGAACTCGGAAGATTGGGCTGTCAACCAGACCTTTTGCAATACCCTTAAAGCCAGGAACTTTTCAGTACCCCCTCATATATTGCTAAAATTGTCAAAGAATAAGTATAAAGTTTACAGTGGACTTTTGTAGGTGTTAAATCATAAAATTTTCCTGTATATAAATGAATTTTAAAATTAAAAAAATGTAATAAAATACACTTTACCTGAATGACTGGCGGGAAAATCCACGAATGATACAGGAATGGTACTAACAAGCCATATATTTGAACAAGAGCTTGAACACATAGATTGACATCATTCAAAAAAGCTGCTATGTCAACTGCAAGCAACATCTTTTTGCATTCAACTAAGTGCTTTTTCTGAAAAAGACAAAATAAAAAAAACAATAAAAATATTTATATAACTGAATGGATATCACTATCTAAGTTGTTAGGTTCCTGTGCTAAAATTAGCCATTACATGAAACCCTTGTACTGTCACGTGGTTGATTTCACTTCACAATCACAGATTGTGGGTTCAATCCCATTGAAAGGTACATTGGAAAATTGCTTTCCAGCCAAATCTCAAGTTGACCAATATTTTGTGAGTGTGTATCATCAGCATCATATTGAATCAGAAAAAAAATTTGTTGAGGGAGATTTCCTACAGCTAGATTCTTTTCCTGTTCCAACCCTCACTTGTTTCCAAGTAAGGTAATATTTCACTGAGATATATTTTTACAGAAGAATGGAAATGCAGGACACCTTGTGATAGGTTTTGGTAAAAATAGATCCTTTTGTTATAGTAGCTGTCAGTTGTCTACGAAAATAACTTTGAATAAGCTTTTGCAGTATTTCAGTGTCCTAATAGGTATTCTTTGATAGAAATGTGTTCACAAATTTTATTTTCACATATGACAACTAGTTGTTGTTTTGCCCTAAGTCAGCACTGATCACATAGATTTATGATTAAATACTTTCCAATGATGATCATAGGACATTCTAGAACCACTTTATTTAAAATGCCTTTGCTTTGTTAAGACAGCTCTGTGCAATACAAAGACTGAGAAATTTCCTAATCCATCACCACAGATAAGAAAAGAAAGAGAACAATTCTGTTGTAGCTTGTCAAAATAACTGAGAACTAATGGGTGGCCTGAATTAATGTATGGTTCGTAAATAAAAAAAAAATACTGGTACACTGTTGATTACAATGACAAATGTTCCAGTTGATCTGATCAATGGAACAGCCAGCTCATGAAATTAATTTGCAAGTAGTTGAACATTCGACAGACACATGTACCCTTAAAGTAGTTCACAATGAGCTTTAGCAGGGTACAGAATGTGATGTGACAAGGCCCTTTAAAAGACAGGTACTACTTATTTTTGCCAGCTGGATCGATTGGAGCAACATGAAATAGAGCGTCCTGATCGAAGACACAATGTGCCACCAGAAATCAAACTCACAACCTTATGATCATGAGCCAAATACCCTAACCACTAAGCTGCACACTGTCACCGGTTCATAAATAACATTAGTTTAAATTAGAAGTTGATGATAATGCTCACAAATAAAAGAAACTATTTGTTGTAGCAAACATATGATGCTTGATCAATAAGTATCTGGACTGTTGCCATAGTAACGAGGCTAAAGCATGCAAAGCAAAGCTGCTTGGCACCGATTGATCTTGAACTCTGCTGTGCATGCACATGAAGTTTTAACGTCCTAGATCACTTCTGCTGTTTACAGCAGTGCTTGGAAGGAAGGTGTGACCATGGCAGAGAAAGTTGTCATGGCAATATTTACTCAGAGGCCTATGCAAAGTTGCAGAAAGTGTAAGGAGAGGGGCGTATGAATCGCACACAAGTGTACTAGTGGTTCAGATGTTTCCAAGATGGCCAAAAAATGTCGATATTGATGAACACTCTGGGAGACCTGCAACCAGGAGAACTGAGAAAAACATCACGATGTGTGTGCAGCTGTGAGGGGAAATCATTGAGTCACCATCCATGACTTATCAGAGATGTGCAGATTAGTTATGGTTCAGTTCAGTCCACTATCACTGAAGATAGGGGTATGAGACATGTGTCTTCGAAGTTTGTGCCAAAACTGCTTTCAGCTAACTAAAAAGATACTTGAGTTTCAGTTGCAGATCTCCTTAATTGTATGAAAAACAATGAAAACTTTTTGAAAACTTTGCATAGGCCTCTGAGCAGGTATCACCAAGCTTTTGGCTAAATTTGTTGCAGATTCTCTGCTCAACTTTCTCTGTCATGATCAACGCGATGAGCACACGCTACACACCTTCCTTCCAAGCACTACTGTAAACAGCGAAAGTAAGCTAGACTATTAAAACTTAGTGCACATGCACAGCAGAGTTCAAGGTCAAGGTCAATCAAGCAGCTTCATTCTCCATGCTTTAGCTTCGTTACTATTGCAACAATCCGGATACTTATTGATCAGACCATGTAAATCACCAAACAAGTGAAGTGTAATTCAGTTCATCCTCATCATCATCATTATCATCATCCATCATTTAACATCTGTTTTCCATGCTGGTATGGATAAGACAGTTTGACTAGAACTGGTAAGCCAGTGAGCTGCATCAGGCTCCAGTCTGTTTTGGCTTGGTTTCTACAGTGGATGCCCTTCCTAATGCCAACCACTCCATAGAGTGTACTGGTTGTCTTTTACTTGTCACTGGCAAAAGTGTTTTCTGCATGTCACTAGAACAGGTGCCTTTTATGTGTCACCAGCACAGGTGTCACTCGTGTCTCTGCATGAGTGCCTTTCACATGTCACCAGCATTGGCCATGACTATGATTTCACTTAGCTAGATATGTTTTCTCAAGCAAAACATATTATACGAATATATAAATAAACCAGTCACTCACCTGTCTTATTTGAAATGGACCATCAGCACAAAGTTTATCACAGAACAACTTTCCTGTACGAATGTTTATGTTAGAAGATGTCATAACACATGTGTAAAGTTGTATCATAAATATTGGAGAGGCTGTAAGCCGTACAGTCTTATTTATTCTGTAATAGAATTAATGGTTAACTTATATTTAGAAAGATAACAAACTATGCAATCATTTTTTTAAAGTTTTAAGGTATTCTTTGAAGAATTAAGTTTAAAAAAATTTCAGATGCAACACTTAGTCTTCACCGTCATTTAATAAGCTTCCATGCTGGCATGGGTTGGACATGTCAACAGGGATCTGATGTATGCACCAAAGGCTAACAGTCCTTCCTAAGCCCAGCCTCTTTACAAAGTGTACAGGTTATAGTATGGGTTGTGTATCCTGCATTTTTTTGTAGCAGAAACATGGCCACTCACAAAGACCCGGGCAAAAAGGATTGACAACCTTAACAGCAGATCCCTGAGGACCATCGAGAATATCAGATGGTACCAACATGTCTCAAACAAAGAGCTGCATATGCGCATGTATCAGCTCACAGCTTCCTGTCTTATAGCCGTCTTCCACATGCACTGGCACGGATATACCCTCCACCTCCCACCAGATCGCCCTACCAGGATCTTATTCTTGTTTGACACAGCAGCTGCAGGCTGGAAGAGGCCCCAAGGCAGACCCCATACCAGATGGCTGGACATGATTAAGCAAGATCTCCAGAGGAACAACATCACCTTGGAGGATGCAGAGGGGTTGGCACAGAACCACCAGTGATGGAGGGCACTGGTGGACCTCGTTAGCTCTATGCACAATGACACCTCTGAGACTGCTAGCCTGGGATGACTCCAGCTCCATCGAGCAAGAACAGAGAGAAAGAGAGAGAGAGAGAGAGAAAGAGAGAGAGAGCAACAAAAGTGAATATCACCACATAACTTGCAAGATTAAGGGCCTACAGTGGACTTAGTAACTAAGAGAGAAAAGCAAGGGATGGGTATAAGTAGGGATGGGTGAAGGAGAGTGAGAAAGATGAAAAGAAAAGATTTATAATTGAGGAGAATGGATTCAGAGTGTAATAGAGGAACAGAGTAATACAGCAGTCATTAATTAAAAGGGGAAGTTGACTGGGATCAGGGGAAAGAGATTAGTGACAAGGGTTATTGAGAAAGAATGGGGATAGATTGCAAAGGTGATAGGGTGGGTTGTTTATCCTACTTTGTAAGGGTAAGTGTGGATAGGTGTGAAAAAAAAAGAGACAGGGAGGAGTAACAAAGGTGGAGGGGAATCCTGAGGAAATTTCTTGAAAAGAGAGGTGTGAGGGGGTAATTGCTGGTAACATGAGAAGGGATATTGGAGGAGGCAAAGAAAATGTAGGGAGAGACCAGTGAGATAAAATGAGAAAGAGAGGAAGAGCAGTTACGGAAGATGTTCTTTTACAAATACAGAATTCTATTGAGAGGACATTTTTCATAGAACAATAACACTCTGCTTCTATCAAGAAAATGGCCTTGTTTGTATTTAGAAAAGGAGTGGGTAGAAATTCCATACACTGTACCCAATGCAAACTATAGACACATTAGAAGTGTGGTGGAATCAGATAAGAGTTTGTGGCAGATGAGCAGGAGCAATAAACATTATGAGCACATGGGAAATAAGACTTTTCAAATGCTCAAGAAGTAAAAGATGACTTCTGTTACCTTGGTGTCCTAATTAACAGTGGAGGAGGACATTCTGAAAGTATAGTTGCTACAATAAAAATAGGCTGGAGAAAGTTCAGAGAGCTTTTAACTCTGTTGGTAAAAGGTAGATAGAGTGTATGATGCTTGCACACAAACAGTAATGCTACAGGGTTGTGAAACATGAGCCATGAATACAGAGGACATGGAAAAAAAAAGAGAAAGAAATGTGGCAAGCATGTTCCTTTGGATGTGCAACATCATTATGATGAATGACAAAATACAAATGTGTTGAAAAAATTGGGCTTAAGAAGAATCAGATATTGTGTGCAAGGGAGAAGACTGTATTGGTATGATCATGTGAAGCATGTAGATGAGGACAGAGAAGTACTGTTAACATAATGTGAATGGAGCTTAAGCAAAAGGGAAACTCAGGAAGACATGGAACAAAGTAGTGAAGGTTGATATCAAAACTTGGAACCTTGCGGAATAGCTGAGAAAAGTCTTAGACAACTAGAGATATGTAGTACTTGAAAAGACCCAGCAATCACAGCAAAGCTGAGGTTCTGAATGCCTCATCATCATCATCATCATTATTTAACATCCACTTTCTATGCTGGCAAAGGTTGGACATATTGAGTATATTTAAACCGAGTCCCTTATCCAGTTTCCCCGTCAAGCCTTCTCTACCACCAATCATCACTCTGTCACTGAGCCCACCATCACTTACCTAACTGCAATATTCTGTTGTTGTAATTAAATGATTTAAATTAATTCATCACCATCTTTCTCTATGATATCAGTTATCTTTCACACAACCTGGAACCACTTCACTTCCATCTTTTATTCTTTACATTGTCCTTCTCTACTCACATTTCCTCTTGATCATCCTCTGTACTACCAAATTATCTATCCCTCTCTATCACCATACATCTCTTACTCTCACTACACATTATATATCTCTCTCTCTCTTTACACTGTCTTGCAGCCTACTCCCCCACATCTCACCTTCTCTCATCCTTCCGCAGTCTGCTATATTATTATTACTATTTTACTGCTCTTCACCCCTTTCTGTACTACTTGTCACCATCTTGCCTACCATCCCATTGACTCATATCTAATACTGACCTCCCCTCAACCTTTGTTCGTTATTCATTATATTCACTCCAACCATATTCTTACTCCATCTCTGACTATCCCTCACTCTTTCCATACATTCTTGCAACCTCTACTCTTCTACCCATCCTTCCTCTTCTTCAGTCCCCATTCCTATTCACCTCCTTGTATCCTGAGGGCTCACCTTCACATCTCATCACCATCACCTTTGTCTTTCTTTCTAGCTCTACCCTGATTATTCCTATCTACACTTCTGTCATGTGAGTAATCTTGAATCTCTTCTACAGTAAGAAACTGACCTCACTCATGTTGGTACCATGCAAAAATACCCAGTTACATACACTCTGTAAAGTTGTTGGAATTAGGAAGAGCATCCAGCAGGAGAAACCATGTCAAAAGAGACATTGGAGCACGATGCCATTCTCTGACTAATCAGAATCTGTTGAGCCATCCAACCTATAGCAGCATGGAAGATGGGTGTTAAATAAGGATGAAGATGATGATGATGATGATGAATGATTTTTAAGAAAAATTTTTACTCAAAGCATGGTAGCTATTTTAAAGTTGGATGACTACTCTGCATTTAAATCTTGCCATGACTTTATCCATTTGCTAAATCTGTGAGTTGCCTTCAAGTAGATTAGTGGCAGCTTCTGAAACAAATCTGTTGATGCTTAGTTAATTCCCTTGAGATATTTAACAATAACAACACTGATCATTTTCATTTACCTGGGAAATTTTCGAAAATATTTCTTAACTGTTGAACTATTTTCTGCTGTTGAAGGAGAATCAAAATGCTTTACAAAGTGAGAGCACACATTGTCAAATATGTGTAGTGAGATGGAGAAACACTTCAGTTGGTAGGAGATCTGTAAAATAAATGAGAAACTATAATATCCGTATGTGTGTGTGTGTGTGTGTGTGTGTGTGTGTGTGTGTGCGTGTATGTATGTATGGATGGATGCATGCATGCATGCATGCATGTATGTAAAGTAATATTTGTAGCCACTTCAACATGGCTGTCCATTTGTATGGACTCTACTGCGATTTTCAGTTGAAACACTCCTGTCACAGCCTGGGACCTTGAAGACTGCTTTAATGCAAGAAAGTATACTAGTCCCTTAATATTTGATATTCAATATTTCATCTATTCAATAAGACAATCAATACTTCATTTCATTTTACTATATATACTATTTATACTATATATTCTATATTCTACATTAATATTATAAAGAATATAAATAAAACATAAAAAACAGACAGAGTTGGAATTCCTTTGAATAATATATATCCCTCTATACACAATCATACAAACCCCTTTTTATTTATATATATATATATATATATATATATATATATATATATCATCATCATCATCATCATCGTTTAACGTCCATTTTCCGCGCTAGCACAGGTTGGACGGTTTGACCGGGGTCTGGGAAGCCAGGAGGCTGCACCAGGCTCCAGTCTGATCTGGCAGAGTTTCTACAGCTGGATGCCCTTCCTAACGCCAACCACTCCGCGAGTGTAGTGGGTGCTTTTTACGTGCCACCTGCACAGGTGCCAGGTGGGTCTGGCATCAGTCACGATCGGTTCGAGCTTTTAACATGCCAGCGGCACGGAAGCCAACCAAGGCGGCGCTGGCATCGGCCACGTTCAGATGGTGCTTTTTGGGGGTGCAGGTAATATAGGGAAGCACCAGTGGGGAGGGTTGGGGTAAGGAGGAACGATGACAGCTAGGGTTGATGCAGGTTCGTAGGAAATAAAACGCAGGACATCACGAGTGGAGGAGGGGACTGGAAGGAGATAGCCGGTTGAGGCAGTGACAGATTCAATAACAGGAGGAAACATAGGATAGGTGGGGCAGTTGATGAGCTGCGGCGCTAGCTGCTTGTCTTGGTGGTGGTGGGGGGTAATACACAGTGAAAGCATGTGAGGAGAAGGGGTAGGAGGGAGAGACACACATAATGGTGGTGGGGGAGGGCATATCCGGTGTAGATGGTGTGAACAGTGAGAACAGTGAGAACAGTGTTCACCGGTATTGGTGGTGGGGGTGGGAGTGGAAAAGGGCGGGCGCACCGCGAATGGTGAAGATCGAATTAAAGGATTGAAGGTACTTTAGAGAAACGGGCGGGAAATGGCGATGTTTTTTGGGGTAGCATAGAGAAAGAAAAAGGAAAGCAAAGCACGTTGGTGGTATAAGTTCAAAACATTTAAACGGTAGGCAAATGTATGTATGTATGAAAAAGAAGGGAGAAATCTTAGCTTGCTTATAGACATCGCTGTGAATCGGAGAAGAAATGATAGGAGTGGGGAGAGAAGGTGCATATAAATAGATTGACCGGAAGTCTGAGTTTGGGGAAGAAGGAAGTTTGGTTGGGGCTAATAATGGCGATTTTGGGTTTGAAGGCACCGCGAATGGTGAAGATCGAATTAAAGGATTGAAGGTACTTTAGAGAAACGGGCGGGAAATGGCGATGTTTTTTGGGGTAGCATAGAGAAAGAAAAAGGAAAGCAAAGCACGTTGGTGGTATATATATATATATATATATATATACATACATACATACATACACATATATAAAATACAAAATGGGACAAGAATGCAAAACATCCAGACAACTAGGTGATACAAAAAGGGACAACAAAACATTCAGATAGATGATACAAAGAAAACAAGGACAGGTCATTTGAAGTTTTCTATCTTCAGTCAAGAACCAGATTATTCTTGCAATTTCAGTTGATTATTCTTGAGATTGCTCCAATCTGGCCGGGATCAAGGAAAAACTAAGCTAAGAGCATTAGATTCCTTGGAAGAAAGCATAAAATGTATACAAAAACAAGGACGGAAAAAACGGACACTGTTACACTAATAAAAATACAATAAAAATAATAACATCACATAACAACAGGTGTCTTTCGACTAAGGACGAATTGAATTAAGCTGGTGCATGTGGAAATGAAACCCTACGGCAGAGATACAAAAATTTCACAAACACAAGGAAGAATATCGATTGCATGTACAATGGTCAGACCCAGAAAGAAAGAGCGAGCAGTCTGGCTGATTGGTCACAGGAGAAGAGAAGAGAGAGAAGTAGAAGCAGAGGGACAGAAGAATTGAGGAGGGGGAAAAAAAGAGAGAGAAGTAGAAACAGAGGGACAGAAGAATTAAGGAGGGTTAAGAAAAAATGACAGGGACACAGTGAAGTGAAAAGTGGAGGGAAAGTGAGTAAGAAGAGAAGGCAAAGCAATGTGAGAGAGGGGGAATGAAAGAACGAAAAGTGGAATGAACGAATAAGCATGAAAAGGTTGATAGCAATAGAATTATACAAGATTTTGTAAAATGTGTACTTACATATAAGAGAACAAAGTGTACATATGCCGCTATATATATATATATAGACACCATGATAGATCATTAGCCACTACACACATTTTTTTCTCTCCTTGTTTTTTCTGTGTACCTTTCTCTAGAAGAGCGTAGGTTTGAAACGTAAAAGAGTTTTTCTATTCCTGAGTGCTATACTAATACATCTGTTTGTTTTGTACACAACCTGTCTTCATCTTTTGTTTATTTTCGTAAACTTTCCCTTTATATATATATATATATATATATATATATATATATATATTTCCTTGGGTTTGTGTCTATGTTTTCGTTTCTCATTGTGTTCGACGTTTTTTTGGTGTCCTGTACTCATATATGCATGTATATATACATGTAGAGGTAGGTACGTACATATATGTATATATATATGCATATGTTTTATTTATTAATATATTATATGACGGAATGCATGCATCCCTTTCTAAGTAAGATTGTTCTTGATATTAATTTTGATGCGCACTCTTAACCTTTCTGTCCCCTCCCTTTCTCAGCCTTCATTCTTTGATTTCCTTTTCTTCCACTTAACTGTCTCTCCCTCTCTCTCATTCTTCACTCTCTCTCTCTCCCTCTCTCTCATTCTTCATTCTTTCTGGTTTCCTCACAACCATTCCCCTTTCTTCTCTCCCTTTCTCTTACTCCTCCTCCTCCCTCCCGCCGTTAACCCGCGCCGGGAGCCTTGCCACCTTCTTTCTCACCCGACCTTCTTGAGGTGTGGACGGCAATTTTCTTTGCCCCCTTCGCCGTCCACAGAAATAGCGTTCGTAATACTTTATTTCGTTCGGCTTAACAGCCCTTCTTGTCTTGTTATTTTCCTTATCCTGTCTTTTACTGCTTATATTTTGTACTGTCGTTACTGTCCTGTTTTTGTTACCATTTTTACCCCTCTGCAAAAAGATCTCAAATTTTATTTGATTTGCTTTTCGCAGGAAGGAAAGTTTCTATCAAAGATACGTCTTACCTTCACCTTCAAAATGTGGAGTAGATGAAACCATGGCGACTGAAGAAGGGGTTTTTTGCTTGTGTTATTTGTCCTGTACTCATATATGCGTGCATATATACATGTAGAGGTAGGTACATACATATATGTATATATATATATATGCATATGTTTTATTTATTAATATATATATATATATATAATATATATATATATATATATATATATATATATATATATATAGGCGCAGGAGTGGCTGTGTGGTAAGTAGCTTGCTAACCAATCACATTGTTCCGGGTTCAGTCCCACTGCGTGGCATCTTGGGCAAGTGTCTTCTGCTATAGCCCCGGGCCGACCAATGCCTTGTGAGTGGATTTGGTAGACGGAAACTGAAAGAAGCCTGTCGTATATATGTATATATATATATGTGTGTATGTGTTTGTGTGTCTGTATTTGTCCCCCTAGCATTGCTTGACAACCGATGCTGGTGTGTTTACGTCCCCGTCACTTTGCGGTTCGGCAAAAGAGACCGATAGAATAAGTACTGGGCTTACAAAGAATAAGTCCTGGGGTCGATTTGCTCGACTAAAAAAAAAGGCGGTGCTCCAGCATGGCCGCAGTCAAATGACTGAAACAAGTAAAAGAGAGATATATATATATATAAAATACAAAATCTGACAAGAATGCAAAACATCTGGACAACTAGGTGATACAAAAAGGGACAACAAAACATCAAGATACATGATACAAAGTAAACAAGGACAGGTCATTCGGGAAATGGTAAGACAACAAAAGAATGAAAGAGACCATGATATTATGTAAATAGAGGAATTTATCTGTAAATATAATATGTGACATTTATTCGGTAGCCACGATAAAACTCCGAGTTTCGGATGTCAGGGTGGAAACCTACGCCGGCATCTCTTCAGTTATTGGACCATCAAAAAAATGCTATGAAAATGACTGTTAAACAAAGTGAAATTACTGTATGATTGACCATTATTAAGACAAAAGAGCTATTAGAATGACCGCATAAAGGTAAGGAAGTAAAAATGTTCATAGCAATTGCGTAAGCACGCATGTCCATGCATGCACATGCGTGCCCACACACCAACGTACATGTGCCTATATGTATATACTCATCCACCCTCACTTGAAACACACACATATGCGCACCCACACATTTGCCAAAAGAAAAATGTATATATACATACACACTCCAAGAGTGTGTGTGTGTGTGTATATATATATGTATGTATATATATACTAGCAGTATCACCTGGTGTTGCTGGGTTTGTTTTGACCCTTTAGAATTGGAATTTTTGAAAAGTAAAAAATTTGCATTATGCAACTTGTTATTCTCTTCAATTGAACATTTTTCCAGTTGAAATACACCGATAAATGGTGACACAGCAGTCAAAAATCGTAAAAAATAGGGATTTTCATAGAAAAAAAGCACCTTTTTGAAGTAAATAATTTTTGGTGTTAACATGGTCCGATTTGAATTTTATCTTCTACAGAATGAAAAGCAAGCCTTCTTCTATCATACTCTCAATTTTTGTCAAGTTGCGCTGCAGGGTCTTGAAGGAGATAGTGTTAGTTGAAGGCTACCAAACCTGCCACACACAGACAACTTCAGCTTTATATATATATATTTCTTTACTACCCACAAGGGGCTAAACACAGAGAGGACAAACAAACGGATTAAGTCGATTATATCGACCCCAGTGCGTAACTGGTACTTATTTAATCGACCCCGAAAGGATGAAAGGTAAAGTTGACCTCGGCGGAATTTGAACTCACAACGTAGCAGCAGACGAAATACGGCTACGCATTTCGCCTGGCGTGCTAACGTCTCTGCCAGCTCGCCGCCTTTTCCAGCTTGCCTTATATATATAGATTTGCTACACACTACTTTCCATCCTTAATAATGAAACTTGGTAGATCCAAAAGTTAAACGCTCACACACACACACAGATACACACACAGACACACAAGTTGAGTTTTATATATATAGATTTCTCACCGGGGATTTTAGGGGAGAGTTTCAGGGAGTCGCTGGCGATGTATCGTGATGATCAAAAATCCGGCCTGCTAAAATTTGGTTAAAGTGATTCAAACTGCAGACTCAACACAAAATGGTCACATTTAATTCAAAGCGTTAAAAATGTTATGAAAACAATTGGTATGTGTTCACAAAGTCCAAATGATTAATACGAAAAAACCCTCCAGGCTACATCCCGAAAATTCATTTCTTTGCCGAATTTCTACAATGTTTACAGCGATTCGTTTTTATATCTTGATTTTTTATTTTTCATGCAATTTACGCATGCTTGCACGTGTGGTGAACACAGTTCAAGTCAAACAGCTGACTGAGTAAAGTTCACTATTCAATGCATGGGATAAGGCCTAAACAAACACATTATCGATTTTTGCACTTGCGAGATGAATTTTGGAACAGAAATAGCGCAGTTCAATTTTCATTCGCCTAAACTTTAAGTGACCCATTTTTGGTGGTTCTACGATTTGTTGGCTAGGAGGAGATGTGCCGGGAAGTTAAACACACAGACACACACACAGACACAGACACAGACACAGGCACAGACACAGACACACAAGTTGAGTTTTATATATATAAATATATATATACAGAGAGAGAGAGAGAGAGAAATGAAGAGAGAAAGAGGGACAGACAGAGAGACTAAGAGACATGTGTGTGTTTGGTACACATCTATCAATCTCTCTCTCTCTCTCTGAATTTGTTGACAAACTTTTTTCATTTACTTTTTTTGTTTCTTTTATTTTTTCCCTTGTCTAGCTTGAAATTTTCAGTTAACATTTTAACCAAAGTAAATAGATGGTTCATCTATGTAGTTTGATCTTAATATAGGGCCCCTCAACTGCAAATGCCCCCTGTGACCACATGGGTTGCAAGGGCTTGCAATGGCCCAGGATGGGCCTCACGAAGGTAAGGTGGCTGAATTCCTTTCAAGCGTTGGGCCTCATGGAGGCAAAGTGGCTCAGTTCCTTTCGAGTGTTGAGCCTCATGGAGGCAATGACCAAGACCTTTTGTATAATGTTGTGCTTGAGAAGAAGACCCATCAAGCCGGTCACACAAGTTGGCACCTGTGCTGGTAACATGTAAACACACCCCAGTGACATGCAAGTGGCACATAAAAACATCCATTACACTCTCAGAGTGGTTAGTGTTAGGAATGGCATCCAGCTGCAGAAAACCATACCACTTCAGACTGGAGTCTGGTGTAGCCTTCCAGCATGCCACCTCAATCAAACCATCTAACCCATGCCAGCATGGACAATGGACGTTAAATGATGATGATGATGATAATGTCATATTTTATATCCAGTAAATTTCACATTATTCAAATGCATTTTGTGCTTATACAGCTTCAATGTTTGATTTTGTATATTTATGTACATAGGAACTTTTATGGATTTCGATATAACATTAAAGATGTCATTTATAATATATTACATCAAAACATTTGTTAATGCAAAATTTATTCTTACCTGACACAGAAATACGTATGTTAAAGGTATAGATAATGAGCTGGACACAAGAATTGGTGTAGTGCTCTCTCCAATATTATCTCCAATTAGTTTACCGTCACTAGTGTAAGCACCCAATGCAAAAACATACTGTTGGTTAGTTTTCATACCAGTCACTATAATTTCTTTGTAGCTTGCAGGTACCTGCATGAAATAGAGTAATTTATTTCAAACAATAAATCTAATAAAATCCCCAAAGCATTTGTATTATTATCTGTTCCAACACATAGGTTCACATGAAGAATCTTGCAAACCAAAACCAATATATCATGACAATTAGTTTTCAATTAGTTCTAAAAACATAATCAATAGTCAAAACTTTATTTAGAAAATGACTATTGAATGCAAATTGTGTTTGAGCATTAGCTCATTTATATTTCTACTTCTATGTTAGCATGGTTTACAATAATCCCACTCCTGTTTTATGATATAAGTAAGACCCAATATTTTCATGCCTGTTTTAACTATTCCATTCCACATTTCCTTGTTACATTTGTAATATCGTTCCTTCTGCCCCATGCCATTTCTATACCCAGGATCCAGATAACATTCCGTTATTAGTACAGTTGTGTTTCTTACATATAATATCCCATGCCTTAGACGTTCAGTCAGTTGCTCAGCCTTTTCTTTGTATATTTCTATCATTCTGCAGTAATAACCTCTTATTTCCCATCACCCTCATCCTATATTGTACCATTCATTTTCATGACTTTCTTTCACAATCACTTTTACACTTCTTGCTTTGTACTTATTCTCAGCTACTTTATTTTTCAACATCACAAAGGTTACAACAAACACAAAATAAATACTCTAAGCAGGTGATACAATAAACACATCTTGCCTCCACTGTTATACAAGCTGTCTAGAAGGAAATCCAGCTGTAAAATATAAGGTTAAATGTATCAAGAAATGTGATCCTTCCTATATGCTACATTTGTATCCCACATCAGATATTTTTCAACAGTTTTCATTCTGTTTATTAAACAATAAAATACGATAAACTCAAAAGTTTAATCAAAATTTCAAATAGATAGTAAAAAATATTACTAAGTTTCCTGTTCCAGGTACTGGAGTATCATTTAATCTGACTTTATTATAGCTGGTTGTTATAATTTGAGCAAACAGCCGATACCAGCACACCTGAAATATAGATTAAAAAAAGGATGTTTAATTCTTGAAAAATAGAAAGATAATGGTAACTAATATTTAAATCTGTGGACAAAACTGAAAGAAAAAGTGACAAATGTATTGACTGAAGTTGAATGTTTAGTTAAAAATCCTTTGAAGACTCAACAAATAATATTTTTTGGCATCTATTCTGCAGATGATGATGACGACAACGGCGATGACGATGATGATGATGATGATGATGATGATGATGATGGTGATGTACCAGGCTCCATTGTCTGTCCTGTCACGGTTTCTACTGCTGGATACCCTTCCTAGTGTCAACCAACAAACAGAGTTTACTAGGTGCTTTTTATGTGGTACCAGCACCTGTGCTTTTAACATGGCACTGGCATGAGTGCTTTTTATGTGGCACCGGTATCAATTCTGCTGTGTCAGATAGGCCTTCTTGAGTACAGCAATGCGCAAGATATCTTGACCCTTAGTCATCTCCTTCATAAGGCTCAGTATCTTGAGATCAGCCTTCATATTCATATTAAATAATCTTTTATTATATATTTAATTTTTATGTAGCAATATCAATCAAAATTATAAAGAACAGTTTAATATTTTTTTGAATCACAGAGTTATTCACAGGGTTAGTGCTAATCTGGGCTGATATGGTATTAAATGGATGCGAGAGAAATATCTATCAGAATAACACATTGGTCAATCTCATATAGTTTTCCACATAAGAAGAATTTAACTGAGCTCTGTAGCAGCTAACAATGGCTCCACTGTCTACTATCAGCTGCAGGACTTAAATATAGCTAGACAGACTTGGTTAATTACTGTTAGTTTTCTTGAGTACAGAAAAAAACTCAATAGTAGTGACGGTATGGGAAATGCTGAATCTCTCGGTTATGACTGGTTATTCAGGACTCTACCCATTAAGTCATTGCTGATCCCTCAGGCAAAATCAAAATAATATTTACAAAAGATAAAGATAGGTGCCAGCGTAGCTGTATGGTAATAAGTTTACTTCCTTACCACATGATTTTGGGTTCAAACATGTGTCTTCTACTATAGCTGCAGGCCAATCAAGGTCCTGTGAGTGAATTTGGTAGACAGAAAGTGAAAGAAGCCCATCATATATATATATATATATATATACATCATCATCATCATTTAATGTCCATTTTCCATGCTGGCATGGGTTGGACGGTTCAACTGGGGTCTGGGAAGCCAGGTGACAGCTGCAGACTCCAATCTGATCTGGCAATGTTTCTACAGCTGGATGCCCTTCCTAATGCCAACCACTCTGAGAGTGTAGTGGGTGCTTTTTACATGCCACCGGCACAGGGACCAGAGGGGATGGCATCGACCACATTTGGATGGTGCTTCTTTTTTGTGCCACCAGCACAGGAGCCAGTCAAGGCAGCACTGACATTGGCCACATTCGGATGGTGCTTTTTATGTGCCACCGGCATCACCCAAAACTACAATTTCTATTTGATTGTGGTTTGATTTGATTTTGATGTTGATGTACTTGACTCAATAGATCTCAAGCACGGCATGTCACCCTATGATCAAAAGATACTTTTTTGAGTGGGCTAGTTATGCGTCACTGGTGTAGGCTACAGCTGTGATCTCACTTTATTTGCTGGGTCTTTTCAATCACAGCATATCTCTAGAGGTCTCGGTCTTTCATCATTGCCTCTGTGAGGCCCAACATTTGAAAGGTCATGCTTCACCACCTCATCTTATATGTTCCTGGGTCTCCCTCTACCACAAGTTCCTTCCACTGTTTGGGAGTGGCACTTCTTCACACAACTCTTCTCATCCATCCATAGTACATGACTATACCAGTGCAGACGTCTCTCTTGCATGCCACATCTGATGCTTCTTATGTCCAACATTTCTTTCAGAGCACTTACACTCTGTTGTGTGTGCACACTGACATTACACATCCAGCGGATCATGCTAGCTTCATATTTTTTAGGCCTACACATGTCTTCAGCAGTCACAGCCCATGTTTCACTGCTGTGAAGCATGACAGTTCACACACATGCATCGTACAATCTACCTTTCACTCTGAGTGAGAGGCCCTTTGTCACCAGTTAGCGTAGAAGCTTTCTAAACTTTGCCCAGGATATTTTTATTCTAGTGGTAACACTCTCTGAGCATCCACCCCCACTACAGACTTGGTCACCTAGGTAGCTGTCCTCATCCATACACAACACATGACTCTACCAGCACACCACATCTGACGCTTGCACACCACATCTGACGCTTGCACACCACATCTGATGCTTGCACACCACATCTGATGCTTCTTATGTCCAACTTTTCTCTCAGGGTGCTTATGCATTGTCATGTATGCACACTGACATTACACATCCAGTGGAGCATACTAGCTTCACTCCTTGCAATCTTACGCATGTGCTCAGCAGTCACATCCCATGCCCATGTTTCACTGCCATGTAGCATGGCTGTTCACACACATGCATCATACAGTCTACCTTTTAATCTGAGCAAGAGGCCCTTTGTCACCAGCAAAAGTAGGAGCACTCTGAAATTTGCCCAGGCTATTGTTATTCTAGCAGTTACACCCTCAGAGCATCAACCCCCACTACTGACTTGGTTACCTAGGTAACAGAAGCTATCAACTACTTCTAGTTTTTATCCCCTGGCATGTGACAGAAGCTGTTTTCTGCACATCTTCAGTGTTTATTGCCCCTGAGCAATTGCCACACACAAAAACTATCTTTCCAGTTAACCTTCCTTTGATATTGCTGCACCTCTTATGTGTCCATAGCTTACACTGGGTACATCTTATGGAGTTTCTACCTACGCCTTTTCTACAGATTGAGCAGGGCCATCTACCTGAAGGGATTTGTGATTTGTTTACCTTCCTACTTAGTAACACTTTGGTTTTTGCTAGGTTGACTCTAAGGCCCTTCGATTCTAAACCTTGCTTCCACACCTGAAATTTGTTCTCTAGTTCTGGTAGTGATTCTGCTATGAGGGCCAAGTCATCAGCATAGAGGAACTTCCCGGGGCAACAAGAAAATGAGATGACAAAGGAGAAAAAATGTTATGTAGTGAACTTTGATGTTTTTTTGTAACTGCTTCTTATCTTTGTCATCTCATTTTCTTATTACAGCTCTGCACTCATCTAATGCTTCATTCTGAAGGCTATGTATATTGACTTCTACATCAGGTTTTTAGTCTCACAATGCCAAAAAAAATGTGTGTGTGTGTGTGTGTGTGGTGCGTGCGTGTGTGTGTGGTGCGTGCGTGTGTGTGTGGTGCGTGCGTGTGTGCACATGTCTTTGTCCCCCACAACTGCTTGACAACCAGTGCTGGTGTGTTTAGGTCCCCATAACTTAGTGGTTCACCAAAAGAAACTGACAGGATAAGTACCAGGCTTTTAAAACAATGAAGTACTGAAGTCAATTCATTCGAATAAAATTTTTTCAAGGCAGTGCCCTAGTATGGCCACAGTCTAATGACTGAAACAAGTAAAAAAATAGAAGAGAAAAGATAGATATTATACCTTCTCACCAGAAGATGGTTTGAATTTGGTAGGTTTAAATGCCATTGCTGATGGTGACCGCCATAAAAGAATGGGAGGCAATGGCACGTTCCTCTCTGGTACAGTGGGTTCCTTATCAAGCATACAGACACTGTTGTTAACTTCATACATTTTGGACTCTTCTTTCTGGAACTTTATTAAAGAATCCAAAGATTTCTGAAAGTAATAATGAAAAGAAAGGTTGTTTTAATTATTAAAAGATAAGTTGTGAGTTCATTAGTAATATAACTAAATCTCAGTAATGGGGTATCTATATTGGAAGATGGAGTAAAAAGCAAATGACAGTGTTTTAACAGGTGTCAAATATAGTAAACTGCAAACCCGAATGCCTTATACTATTTTGTCTCTCCATCTACATTCTGAGTTCAAATCCTGCTGGAATTAACTTTATCTTTCATCCTGCAGAGACCAACAAAAGTATACTGGAACAAGAAATGGTTATCAAAACCTATGATAATGATTTATGAGATTAAAACCATCGCTTTTAGAAATTAAACATATTTTTAATATTCATATTAATAATGTGTTTCACTGGTTTTGATCTTTGACTATCATCAACTTTCTTATTCCTAGATATACGCATAGTAAGGGACTGGACTTCTGTCCAGTCTGGAACTATGTACATATCTAGGAATAAGACAGCTGATGACAATTTGAAGATCAAATTGGTCAAAAATTTAAAGCAAATATTCCAAAATGTTTTATCTCTGAAGTTAATAAACTGAAAAAGTATAAACTTATTAACATCAACTAACCCCAGATTTGACAGAAGTCCAGTCCTTTACTATGCACATATCTAGGAATAATCCCAGATATTGAAAGATTTTAACATTATTCAGTTCAAAATCTCTTATTCTAATCATCTTTAAAATAGGTGAAAGCAACAGCTAAGTATGATTTTTGTTACAATTGAAGCTTCTATTGACAAAAATCAGATTTGTGCCATACGATGTACCTGAATAATTCAATTTCAAAATAAGATAGTATTTATATTGCTATCTAATATTGATTTCAAAGTTTGGCACAAAGCTAGCAGTTTCAGAAGAGATATGTCAATTACGTCAACACCAGCACTCAACTGGTACTTATTGTATCAACTCCAAAATGATGAAAGGCAAAATCAACCTCAACAGATTTTGAACTCAGAACATAAAATGCCACTAAGCATTTGTCCAACATGCTAATGATTCTGCCAGCTTGCTGCTCTATATCGATTTCTTATATAAAACCTGTTTATTGCAATTGTTTCAAGAATATACTGATGTTTACTCTTTTTTTCCTTTGTTATCACCATCACTGCTGTTACCACCATTGTCAACATCCATGCCATTATCTTCCTTATCATCAGCACCATTATTGCCAGCACAAACACCATCATCATCATAAACATTGCTATTACTTTTAGTAGTGTAATTCTCCAAGCTTTCAGCAAATTATGATTGTGCATTTATAATATATCACCACCAATTGACAAAAATAAGACAAGAATAGACTTTTCATTCTCTTCTCTTGATTACAGTTCTTTTACCAAGTATTTAATCACTTCCTAATCATACTGCTGCAAACCACCAAATCATAGCAGCCATTCATCTTATCTGCCACTTAAAATTTTGAAATATTAAAGTAGAGAGAAGTTATATCTCACCAATTTTGTAATAAAACAGAACACTGATTCCTTTGACTGACCAAGATGTGAGATGACTAACAAAATTCACTTAAACCAGGGTTATTAAAAGAAGTATTTTACAAAAGATTGGGATAACTGATAACAATCTTTCATTTATTCCACAATCTTGTGGCTGTAAGGCATAAATAAACATTGCTCTTATCTTGAAATGCATTCAGCAACTGTAAATCCAAATGTCAGGTTACAGGAACCAGCAAAAACTTGACAACTGTATCCTCATGTGCCCTCTACTTGAGCTTCTGGCCAGAAAGAACTACTCCCCTAAAATCGTTCCCCAAAACACCTCCATCCAACTCAATGCATTGCAAAGAAAAGTGGTCATTTAAATATGCTGTTTCTTGATGTGACATCAATTCCCCTCGCTTCCAGTCCTACATCCTCGTCACTCACTTCATTCCTCCACAAATGCTTAATTTAGTGTAATGATAGTTGCTTTCCTTATGGAGGACATACCTCAGTACTATATCCCCATGACCCTCTCAAGAATATTCAGTGGAGATGATGGATAGATGGATGGATACTTAATTTTGTTGCTCACTTGAGTAAGTTAAACTGGCTACTTTTATGCTATACACCTTTTAGGGAAAACACTCAGCTAACAAAAAACCATATACAACAATTCACTTCATACAAAAATACATAGGCAGAGCTTACCTGCAATATTTCTTTTTTTGATTCATTTGACACCACAGCAGCTTGCATTTTCAGGAGGGCTTTCAACAAATTATGGGAGCCACATTCATTCAGTAACATCTCATAAGTGACCATGGAAGTGTCTTCTTTTTTCTGGAATGTGGAAGCCAAAAGAAAATGCTTACTGAAAATTTCTTTTTAAAAACAAGCATAAAATAGTTTAGTTTCTTTTTAATTAACTTGTTTCTTTCTCACTTGTGGTGAGGGTTTAGAATATATACAAGGAGGTACCCAAAAGTAATGGGAAACATTCTCAGTAAAACAAACCCATTGTAGTTCAGGCTTCAGCTGTTAGAAGCCACTTGATGTGACCCTCGGGCATCAGTCTGCCAACCAGCGGCATCTTGTAAGGTCATACTGTCATGTGGTGCGTCTTTGTTTTGCAGTGCTTCTCCCTTATTCAATGATTTTTGTGGTGGCTGAAATGAAGAAACAGCATGCTTCTATGAAATTCTGTTTTCTGCTAGGGAAAACAGTGGCCAAAACAGTTGTCATCCTTCAAACAGCTTACAAGGATGCTACCATGAGCAAAACACAAGTTTATGATGGTTTTCATGCTTTAGGAATGATCACTTGTCACTTGAAGACAAACTTCATTCAGGGCAACTGTTGACCTCCTGAATGAATGGAAACATCATGGAAATTCATGAACAGATTTTGGAGGACCGTTGCTGAACAATTGACAAACTTGTTGATATAACTAGTGTGTCCTGAGCGAGGAATTGCAAATGAAAAGAGTTGTAGCAAAATTTGTGCCTCGCTTGCTCACAGAAGATCAAAAGCAGTCACAACTGAATGCATATCATGAACTGAAAGAACAGTTAGAAGTTGATCTGAATCTTTTTTCAAAGGTCATCACTGGTGCTATGGAATTTGCAGATGTGGAAGAGGTGAAGGAAAAAATGACAGAGGTGTTAAAAGGCATCACTTCACAAGAGTTCCAGGACTTCTTCAGACAGTGGAAAATGCATCTGGACTGATGCATTGCTTCAAATAAAGAATACTTTGAAGGCAATAAAAGTGTAAACATGTAAAGCTAAGTGAATAAAACTGCAAAATTCCAGTTTCTCTTGAATACCCTTTCATTTATCTTTTACTTGTTTCAGTCATTTGACTGCAGCCATGCTGGGGAAAACAAATCAGCCCCAGGGCTTATTTTTTTGAGCCAGGTACTTATTCTATCAGTCTCTTTTGCTGAACCACTAAGTTACAGGGCTTTAAACACCAACATCAGTTGTCAAGTGGAGGGAGGGGTGTAAGCACTGACACAAAGGCACACATACATTAATATATACTTACATATACATACATACATATATATATATATATATATGGGGTTCTTTCAGTTTCTGGTTATCAAATCCACTCACAAGGCTTTGGTCAGCCTGAGGCTGTAGTAGGAGACACTTGCCCAAGATGCCATGCAGTGGGACAGAAAATGGAACCATGTGGTTGGAAAGCAAGCTTCTTACCACACAGTCATGTCTGCAGCTATATATGTGCACACGTTTATACACACACACACACACACGCATATATATATCCAGCCGAGTAACCTTGTATTTCCTCTACAGCAAGACACCTATTTCTGTCTCTCTGTCTCACTATAACCTTTCATCATCTGACACACACAAGATCACCTCCTCCCATGCTCTCTCCC
Organism: Octopus sinensis; assembly: GCF_006345805.1. Lineage (NCBI taxonomy): Eukaryota > Metazoa > Mollusca > Cephalopoda > Octopoda > Octopodidae > Octopus > Octopus sinensis. The sequence goes on from NC_043000.1 coordinate 83,146,631, forward strand.
CTCTCAAAAGATTTTTGTCTTGCAGGTTACTTGGTGACCCTGTCAGTGCAGGCGCCACTTAAACAGCATCCAGTCCACACCGTAAAGTGGTTGGCATTTGGAAGAGCATCCAACTGTAAAAAACCTTGCCAAAACTGACCTCACCTGTACTTGTGCCATATAAACAGCACTTCGTGCACTCTGCTGTGTGGTTGGTGTTAGGAAGGGCATCCAGCTGTAAAACTTCTGCCAAAACAGTCATAGAAGTCTGGTGCATTCTTCTGCCTGGCTAGCTCCTGTCAAACCTTCACACCCATGGAAGGGGGATGTTAAACGATGATGATGATGATGATGTTGATGATATATTTATATATCATCGTTGTCGTCGTTTAACGTCCGCTTTCCATGCTGGCATGGGTTGGACAATTTGATTGAGGGCTGGCAAGCCAGAAGGCTGCACCAGGCTCTAATCTGATCTGGCAAACTTTCTACAGCTGGATGCCCTTCCTAAAACCAACTACTCCAAGAGTGTAGTGGGTGCTTTTTATGTGCCACTGGCATGAGGGCCAATCAGGCGGTACTGGCATCGACCACGCTTGAATGGTGCTTTCTACATGCCACTGGCATGGGAGCCAGGCAGGCACCACTGGCAACGACCACACTGAAATGGTGCTTTTTATGACAGGAGCCAGTCAGGCAGCACAGGAGCCAGTCAGGTGACACTGGCAATGATCTCGCTCAAATGGTACTTTTTACGTGCCACCAGCACAGGACCAGTCAGGCAACACTGACATTGACCACACTCAAATGGTACTTTTTATGTGTCACTAGCACATGTGCCAAACAGGAGATACTGTCATCGGCCACGACAATGACTCCACTTGACTCAACAGGTCCATGCAAGTGCAGCTCATTGACCAATGACTGAAGGCTACTCCTAGATGGGCTGGTTATGCTGCATTGGCACAGGCCACAGTTATGGTCTCACTTGGCCTGCCAGGCCCTCTCAAGCACAGTACATTTCCAAAGGTCTTGGTCACTCGTCATCATCTCCGCAAAGCCCAACGTTCGAAGGTCATGTTTCACCACTTCATCCAATGTCTTCTTGGCTCTACCTCTTCTACAGGTTCCCACCAGTTAGGGTGTGACATTTTTTTTACACAGCTGTCCTTATCCATATGCAGCACATGACCAGACCATCACAGTCATCTCTCTTGCACACCACATCTGATGCTTCTTAGGTCCAACTTTTCTCTCAGAGTGCTTACGCATTGTCATGTATGCACACTGACATTACACATCCAGTGGAGCATACTAGCTTCACTCCTTGCAAGCTTACGCATGTCCTCAGCAGTCACATCCCATGCCCATGTTTCACTGCCATGTAGCATGGCTGTTCACACACATGCATCATACAGTCTACCTTTTAATCTGAGCAAGAGGCCCTTTGTCACTAGCAGAGGTAAGAGCACTCTGAAATTTGCCCAGGCTATTGTTATTCTAGCAGCTATACTCTCAGAGCATCAACCCCCACTACTGACTTGGTTACCTAGGTAACAGAAGCTATCAACTACTTCTAGTTTTTATCCCCTGGCATGTGACAGAAGCTGTTTTCTGCACATCTTCAGTGTTTATTGCCCCTGAGCAATTGCCACACACAAAAACTATCTTCTCAGTTAGCCTTCCTTTGATATTGCTGCACCTCTTATGTGTCCATAGCTTACACTGGGTATATCTTATGGAGTTTTTACCTATGCCTTTTTTACAGATTGAGCAGGGCCATCTACCTGAAGGGATTTGTGATTTGTTTACCTTCCTACTTAGTAAGACTTTGGTTTTTGCTAGGTTGCCGTTACGTTCTGAGTTCAAATTCCATCGAGGTCGACTTTGCCTTTCATCCTTTCGGGGGTCAATAAATTAGGTACCAGTTATGTACTGGGGTCGATATAATCGACTTAATCCGTTTGTCTGTTCTTGTCCCCTCTGTGTTTAGCCCCTTGTGGGTAGTAAAAAAATAGGTTTTTGCTAGGTTGACTCTAAGGCCCTTCAATTCTAGACCTTGCTTCCACACCTGAAACTTCTCCTCTAGTTCTGATAGTGACTCATCTATTAGAGTAAGGTCATCAACATAGAGAAGCTCCCAGAGGCATCTTGTCTTGAATTCCTCTGTTAATGCCTGGAGGACTATGATGAATAAGATGGGGCTGAGGACTGATCCTTGGTGGACCCCTACCCAGAATTCTTCACTATACTTATTGACATTTATTTATTTATTTATTTATTTATATCTATATATAGCCAGATTAGAAATTTTATACATATTTGAAACTTCAAAATATTGTTTCCTGATCACAGCTTTGTCTGTTATCCTTCAGAGTTATTAAATAAATATCAATAATATATTAGTGTTTATAGAACTACTTTTATTTATACTCAATAAAATTGACTTTCTACATGTTTATATTGAAGGCTAATTCATTCAGCACTTGACTCAAAGATTTATTAGTGTCAACTAAATTGATTTGAACAATTTATTACTGTAGTTCATAGAATGACAACTACTAATAAATGCAATCGCAATTGATAGTGGTGGCAGTGGTAGCAGTGATGTTTAATATCTATGATCCATGCTGGTATGGGTTGGATGGTTTGATAGGATCCAACAAGTTCAAAAACTGCATCATGTTACAGTATTTGCTTTGGTATAGTTTCTTCGGCTGGATGGTCTTCCTCACGCCAACTACTTTATAGTGTGTACTGGGTGTTTTTTCATGGAACTAGCACAAGTGAGGTCATCATACAGCCAGTAAGACCAAAATCTCCTTTGATTTATTAAGATTACAGTAAAGGGTAAATGTAACGAGAAATATAACAGCATTTTATAGATTTGTGGAATTTTGATTTAGCCCATTTTTAATGTCAGTAAAAGAAATCTTTAAAAACCTGGTAAGTTACTCCAATCAGTGACTCGGCACAGTAAAAAGTGATGTTATTTCCATGTCATGATAAAATCTATTACATTGGTGGCTTCTTAAATTCTTAGAAAAGAGTCAAATTTGAGTATACTGCATGCCAGTATATGCGTTTAAGTGATTACTTAGCATATGGATAGAGACTTCATACTTTTTATTGAAGAACCATTATTTGATGCTTTGGTATATGACATAAGCTATCTCACTTTTGCTGGAATATAAATGTTAATCTAAGATCTGAGAATTTGACCTCTGGCACACTGATATCTGGTCTGAAAAGAAGTATTTTGATACCAACCTACACAAAACTGCTTCTGATTCTATGAAACTAAAGAAACCATTTTCAAGTGTTCCTATTTAAATTAAAACTGTTCAACATAATTTTAAATCTGGTGATTTATTAAATTACATTATAAATACCATAATAATAATAGAATAATAAATAAATTTATTAAATTTCACCAAAATTTTGATTAATTAATTGAAATATAATGTATTTCATTAGAAATAAGGTCACAAAAGGGTTAAAATATCCTTAAAGTTCATTAATTATTGGTTATCATTTTTATATTTAATCAAATGGGACTTTGTTATGACACACAGCAGACTATCATCATACTCATTAATTTCCAGCAAATTCAATATTCCACTACTGAGACAGACTCTGCCTGGCAAACCAGTGTTCTGCAGGAAAGTGGTTGGAAGGAATTCTATGAAACTGAATTGAAAAACAAATGTGATCTATACTTATAATGAAAGGTATTTAAATAAGAAAACATACGTTGATAGCTGTGATTTTAGCTAGTTTCCCAACTGCTCCAATATGTTATTCCAATATATTTCAATAGATTAATTTTCCCCTTCCACCTTAGAACATCGTGTATCTTAGGGATGTCTTTTTTAAAACTAATTATTACAGAAAATGTTAAACATCTATGTTAATCAGAAACAAACGTATAAAGATGATTATGAAAACAAGCTTTTATTAAATTTGTTGTATTTAAACATATTTTATTTCCCTATAAAATAATTTCTCGATTAAATACCCAAGATAAAATTGGCACAAAACTGATGACTGATTAACATTTCCTTAATCAGGGTCAGGGTTACATTAATCAGTTGACTTATCTTTCTCTTTCTTTGGATCTTAAACTAGAAATATATTTGGAACAAAAAAAAAAATCATGTAGTATATAAAGCCTTCTGTAATTTCCATTAACTCTGCTTTAATTTTTTAAATCAGCCATGATCCAGAAATACAGAAGAAAAAATGAAATCAGTGAATAAATAATCAATGTTCCCTTGTTCTCAAATATATATCATGCCAAGAGAAACTTGTGTTTCTCGCAAGAAATTTTTGGGACATGCCTAACTACTCACAGTATTACTATAGGTAATTGTGAGGTTGAAGAGCTAGAACAAGGTCTCATTTGTGGTCCTATAGGTGACCTTGGTCACCAAAATGAGATAAAGCTAATCAATGAACTAATACTAGGGTAAATATTTCTTTGCCCCTAGAGCTTGAGGGATTGTCTAGGGATGTTGGTAAGAGGTCTGATGGACTCTTAGCCCTTGGGCTAGAGGCACATGGGATGTCATCATTAGTGACTTGTCTACTCCTTACATGTCTTTAATGTTGTAGCAGATATGTGGATTAATACAGCCTTAGCTGAATGAAATACTGTAATCTGCCAGCAAATTATATTTTTCAATCTGTGGCTTTTGAGATCTTATGGGATGTCAGACTGCTGACAAGTAAGTTTTAGACTTCTTTAATTTATTATCAAAGATTTCCTTCATTTATTATCAAGAATTTTCTCTTTTCTCTATTTGGAAAACTTTTTGTTAGGGACTGAATTAGAAAGCTATGAAAATCAGAAGTTTCCATAATAAGGAAACAAGAGGCAAAGAGAAAACAGAGATGTTTGACAATGAAGTATATATTACAATAAACAAGACATGAAAAGTTTTATTACAAACCTTTTTAGAATTCTTTTTCGATGATTGTAAATCTCTTTTAAGATCTGATTTCACTGGACAAATATCTGTTCCTGAAAAGTAAATTGTCCCATAATTTAATAACTGAATCTGACATAGGCATAAAACACAGAGAATTCTCTTAAAAGATGTAATGTTATTAGAGCAGATAATATCAGTTATATTTAATTATGTTATATAACTGCATCATTTTCATCATCATTATGATAAAGGCATCAACAGTAGCAGCTGTATTGATGTCAATGAAGATAATGCATAATAACAGTGATAATGACAGTTGTAAATTAAATGTTAAGTACATATAATTTACACACAATGATAACATTTCTGTTGAAAAATATAATTGTTCTTGATCACTGACAGAATAGTAATATGCAACTTCATGTGAGATGTAATCCAAGATAATATTTCAAATTTATCATCACAAAATGTAAAACCTCTGAAGTTGTATTTCATTACTATATTTGGAAAATAACATTGATCTAATGAAGTGGGAAATTAATTGTCTGAACAAATTAACAAATGATTGATCATTATATTTTTATCTCAGTAAAGTCAAGGTTTTGTGTCTTACTTATCAGATTGCATGATACTCTATAGTAAATAAATAACAACTCAGTGTGTTGATCTCTTATAAAATGACAAAGGGGAGTCTCAAAGTTCAGAAGTTGATCTTTAGGAATTAATTTGTTGACATTCTCAGCTGCAGTCTTAACACTGTTTCCTGTTTCAGGGACCTGATTATTCACTTCCTAAACAGAGAAATATACAGAAACCATTATAAGTAATCAATCACAAAATTGATTAATTAATCAAACACACACATGTATGAACTATAGATATTCCAATAAACTACAAGAAAAAATCTCAGTTCAAGAAATTTTCAAAAGAAAATTATTGGAAAAAATTTTTTTATTATTTTTGAATCCTGGAAAATTAGCTGTGAACAAAAAGAGTTTGGAGACAAACAGAAAAACCAGTTAAGTATTTTGATTTGTATTTTGAGAGAGTAAACAATAATAAGCTATACAATATATTCTGAAACTATGAGTTAAATAAATCTGAATAGTAAGTCTCAGAAATAAGCTAATAGTTTAGGCTTCCAAATTGCATTGGTATAATTCATTTTGTCAGTAATCAAGAAAAAAGATGTCACAGTGACTCAATATGAGATGGAGTCTTAAATATCCTTTTCTACTCTAGGCACAAGGCCCGGTATTTTGGAGGAGGGGGGGCAGTTGATTAGATCAATCCCAGTACGCAGCTGATACTTAATTTATCGACCCAGCTTGCCACCTTTCTTAAATATCAATACATCTTGACTGAAAGGACTATTCTATATAGTATCATACATCTGGACATTGTAGGTACTCAGAATCCATGCTAGGTAGAAGTTTTTTGTCTGAAGCTTCTAGGAGATATAGTTGGAGAAAGTAAGTGTTAGGGAGAGGAAGAAGAATAGTAGGACCCCTGAGACCAAAGGAAGTTCTTCTTAGAGTAGAGATCTAGATGAAAAGCTTGTAGAAGGCTTTACTAAAGGCATGCAAGAGTTGGGGAAATGTTTTAAAACTAAGTAAAAGAAAAAATCTGCCAGCCTAAAACAGTCACAATATTTCAAATAGACTATCACACTGTTTCTGTTTACCATTTCCCAAATTTCACTCAGATGGCTTTGGTCAACCTAACACCATGCCAGAAGACACCAGCACAAGTTGCTGCACAGTACAGAGTGTCTTCATTTTTATATCTACATTCTTTGTGTGAAAATGACTGAAAATTATTTAATGTTCATTAGGCTAAAACAATTAGTTGAGGTGCATGGCTAAGTGGTTAGGATGTTGGACTCATGATCGTAAGATTATAGTTTCAGTTCCTGGATCAGGTAATGCAATATGTTCTAGAGCAAAACACTTCATTTCACCTAACTCCAGTCCACTCTGCAGGCAAAAATGAATAATCCTAGAGTGGACTGGGAAATTGGGAAACTGGCCTTATGGTTCGATATTACTCAGAAAGGAGCTGTATCATTTATCCTAAAACAAACCATACCAAAAAATTATTAATACATAATACTTATCTAAATTTCTGAGTGCTTCAAAAGTTATATGTATTACTAATTATCTTCAGAAAACAGCCAGAAGAGAAAAATATGAATGAATTTACATTGAAAGAATTTCTTTCTTAACCAAGATGTTTTCTAATAGTCGAAGCTGTTTAATAACCATACATATTGTGCTCTTACTTTTACAGTCAAAGCACTATGGGACATTGGACTCTCCTGTTTTGCAGTTAAACTGCGAGCTTGGTCAATATCTTTGAGGCCTTTCATTAGAATGCTTCTTGCTAATCTCAAAAAATCTTCTTTAGTCAATAGGTGAATATCTGATGGTATAAAAGAATCCTCAACTAAATTTGAATATGCAGAGTTTCCTTCTTTTCTAATTGACATTTCTGGTGGTGATGATGAAGACATCAAAAGCATTTCTTTTTTCTCTATATCTTCTGCAAAATAATAATAGCAATAAAAAAATAATAACTACAATGACAACAGAAAATTATATTTTTAATTGCTCCAAATATATTAGTTTCAAAAATTTTGGCACATGGCCAGCAATTTCAAGGAGGGGATACATTGATTACATCAACCCCAGTGTTCAACTGATATTTAATTTATCAACACCAAAAGGATGAAATGCAAAGTCGACCTTAGCATAATTTGAGCTCAGAACACAACAACAGATGAAATGCCACTAAGCATTCTGCCCAGCTTGCTAACAATTCTGCCAACTCATCACCTTATTTACTCCTAATATATATTCTCATGTATAACTGTAATATGTTTTACTGTGTACTGGTACTTTCCTTTTTTTATATATATATACAGTAGATAACATTGTGTTAAGACATTTTTCAGTCAGCATTACTATTATAACTGAAACATGTGCTACTTAAGTTCAATACATTTTAATAATTGATGACAAATTGGAAACCAGATTTTGTATAACTGATAAATCAACCAGTACATTACTGATAATCATATTTATGAATTATCCAGTATATGATAGAATATGATTTATGGAAATTTGAGGAAGGAAATGTAAAGTTAACACTGATGGTACTTGAAGACTGAATTGATGAGATGAATGAAATTAAAGTTTCCTCACATTACCACAATTTACAAATTTGATAGTGAGTCAGTCAAGTAAATTAAATTGGTCCCAGTAGGAATCTGGTAGTTATTTTACTGATTATGCAGATCCTGAAAATATGTTTGAACTTATTGGATACTCACAGAGAGACACATAGAGAAACATAGGAAGACAGATAATTTTTTATTCTTCTAAAAAGTAACTTAATAGTTTACAGTTCATTTTGCTGTCAGATCCACATTTCAAATGATAGACTTAAATGTCTATTGAAATGTTTTTATTTTATTAAGTTACCATGATTTCACACCCAAATTAAGATTTATCCCCACATAAATATGGATGTTCTGTTAGAACAAACTTTACTGCAGTTGATACAGTGAGAGAAATTCTCATATTAGCTTTTAGTGTAAAAAGCCAACATGAGAGTTTCTCATGCTTAAGTGGAGATAACGTGCATGTTTAAGTGGGGATAGATATTACCTCTCAGTTTTAATGCTGCCTCTGTCGCTGATATATATATTTTACCAACCTAAGTTAAGGATATTACAGATCCAACCACTTATTAAAATACTACACTAGAACAAAGTATATTTTTAAAGAACAAAATGTTAAATTCTATATATGTTCTCAAATAAATCTACTTAAATTATATCAGAATATCTATTAAATAAATGTGCTCATTTAGAAAGAAAAGCTTTTCATAATATTTTAAATTTATTTAAAGAAGACAGTCATTACTCCATGATTTCTTTCCTTGTGTTAAATTGGCGCAAACTTCTAAAAGTAAAGCCAGGCGAAGTGTAACTTCACTAAAAACTGTAAAATTATTGGAGGAGACATCACACCAACACATCACTGAGAAAATCACATCTAGAATAGGCAGCCACTGAAAAAAATATTAAAAACGTGTAAGTAACAGGTAATAAAATCATTGAAAATTAACAATGTTTGGAGAGTTGTTATATTGTACCTAGCATTGTTAGTGGTTGTTGGTTGTTGTTTTTTCTTTTACATAGTTCTAGGGAAAATTTCAATATATCTCCAATTACATAAATATAAAGGTACTCATGAAGTTGGTTTAATAGGTTTACCACAGGAACATCAAGATTATTAATGACAACAACAGCAACAATGGCAAGCAGAATTTTTTTTTACTTTACCCAAAGATGATCTCTACTTTCACCAACAGACCTGACCTCTCCCTGCCACTACTATTACTACTATGATTGCTGTTGTTGTCATCACTATTACTACTATATCTCAGTTGTTCTTCCTAATTTATTTCTCATCTTCAAGACTTCTTTCAAGAGGTGGAGTGGTAGGCACACAACACTGCCCATTTTAACACCACCATCTTACCCTTGAGTTAAGACTTACACTCTCATCCTCTATGGTTGCCCAAACACCCTAACCAGTTCTTCTCAAATATCTGAGTTGGAGAGAATACCTTGGATAAGGTTTTCTTTCTTAGATCCCACACATCACCTCTTCTCAACCCTTATCTATAACCTGTCTTTGCTGGCCAGGATACACTCGCAATTCAAATTTCTCTCCAAAAGGTAGTATCTGTACACATATAGACTCCACTCTCCTTGTCTTCCAACTCTCTTACTGGTATCTCAGCAATAACAACTTCCAGTTACTCTGGCGCAATGTCTCCCTCCTTTGTTCTCCAAAATACATCTGCTTCCTTTAATGTTCTCTGAACTCCTCAAACCACCAGCATCTCTTTGACAAAATCTCCTCCTGCATTGAGAACATCTATCTCACCTCTCCCTTCTCCAAGGTCATCATTCTCAGTGACCTCAATGCTCATAACCCCTCAAGGCTCTCACATTCATCCCATACTGATGCTACAGGTACAGAAGCTAAATCCTTTGCTACTCTCAACATTTTACTCCAGTTTGTTTTATCTTCTACTCTCATTGCAAGCTAACACACAGACACCCCAAACACCTTTCTCTTCTTTACCACAAAACCTAACCTCTACTAAACCAAAATTGTCTCTGTGCTTACTACATCACCCAATCACGGTCCTAACACAGTTGCTTAACACACCATCACACACATATGATGGGTTTGTTTGAGTTTCCACCTATCAAATGCACTCAGCAGGGTTTGGTTGCACCAGGGTTATAGTAGAAAATACTTGCCCAAGGTGCTGTACAGTGGTATTGAACCAAAAACCACATAGTTTAGAAGTGGACTTCTTAACCACACAATCATATCTATTAAAATGTCTGATGTTCATTAAAATCCAGTCTTTTCTTTAGTAGAGTAATTCTTAGAAAACTATGATTCCTGCCATAAAGAATTACTAATAGAGTCACTAGTAACAAATCATGTAAACTAAAAGAGATTATAACAAGACAAACCTTTGCTATATTTTCGCTCTTTTGGAAATACTTTGAATTATTCTCAAATCCGATTTGGTGCCGATGTAGTACTACTTTGGTTTGGTTCCACAGATAATAAACAACATCAAGAACTACAGTGAGGTCAACTTGTGCTGGCTGATAAAAATGAAAAAAAAAAAGTTTCAAAATAGAAACAACTTATAACACATTAAAATGATTGATTATCAGATAATCTTTTGTCTTTAGTATAATACATCATATTGTGGTAAAAGCAAAAAAAAAAAAATGAAGAGTAATGGTGTTTATACATAGACTCTCCTTTCATAGACAACTGATGAGGGAGGTATAATTACTTGCTAAACAATCTGCCAGCCTGCACAGATGATTTGTTTATAGTGATCAAATGTTTGAGCTGTACGGTTAGTTCACTCTCTCCAATAAATCAACATTACCTGGGCAGGTGCATGATGTACCTCATGTCAATTGACAAAGCAATCACAAAGTTACATGAAATGAAGTGTTTTGCTCAAGAAAAAAATGGACTACCTAGTCTGGGAATCAAACCTACAATCTCACGATCATGAGTGCAACATTTTAACTACTAAGCCATGTGATCTCACAATACACAATGATAATAATGTTACTTAATTCTATCAGACACTGACTATTTTAATGTTCATTATGATACTACCGAACATTTTGTCTTCCTGTAATCATACACAGTCTTTGCACAAGCCCAATCTCTGACATGAAAGTGATTGTCTACAGTCTTTTCAGCCTCATCCATCTCATAATATTTTTCACCATAAGAAAACTACTTGTCCTTCTGGAACAAAGGAAGATGACAGGATGATTTTCATGAGGGACTCGCTTGATAGTCAAATTTGTCCTATTCATAACAACAGCTGCAGAACAAAACTCCACAAACCAATGATGCTGACACAGAATGAGTGTCTACAAAACAATTTTGCTGCTCTATATGCATCATGGACAAACCCAGCTGATGGTATTTCCTGCTTTGTATAAGCTGGCAGAATCATTAGCACGTCTGACAAAATGCTTAGCAGTATTTCGTCTTCCGTTACGTTCTGAGTTCAAATTCCACCGAGGTTGACTTTGCCTTTCATCCTTACAAGGTCGATAATTTAAGTACCAGTTACACACTGGGGTCAATATAATTGACTTAATCCATTTGTCTGTCCTTGTTTGTCCTCTCTGTGTTTAGCCCCTCGTGGGTAGTAAAGAAATAGGTATTTCCTGCTTTGTAGAAATTTTCTTGAGCCAGCAACACCCACTAGCAACACAGTTAAGTCGGAGATTCCTGTTAGTTATCCATAGTTCCTAGACTGGATGTTGTCCAGAACAGACCAGCCCATCGATTCTCAGAAACACCTAGAGCTTTCTTGAAAATGTTGTTGCTTTTCCCCAATACTAATACTTGATAGAATGCTGACTGCATTACCTGATTGGTATAGAGCTGTGAGTGCCCTAGAACATTCCAGATACCAGATGCCTGGTATTGGTCATTGCTTGACTTTGGACTGCAACTCTGTCAAGATGATGGGTGGTGCAAAGATGTGCCTGACAAAGCATGACCATGCCTGCGGACCATCTAGTAATCTCTGTAAATGTAACAGTCTCAGTGCATGTCTGCATCAGCCATGGCATCTCATCACAGAGGATGTTGAGAGCAAATGAATCATCTGATGAGTGAAACACATCACTTCAACATGAAGCATAAGAGCAGATGTTCCAAGCTTGTCAGGCAAGAAGTAAATTAAGGCACAAAATGCAGATAATAATATATAATGGAGGAAGGGCAGCAAGCTGGCAGGATTGTTAACATGCTGGGCAAAATGCTTAGTGACATATTTTCCATCTTTACATTCTGAGGTGAAATGCTGCCAGGGTTGACTTTGCCTATCAATAAAATAAGTACCAGTAGAGTACTGGGATCAATTACATCAACTTGCACCTCCCTGAAATTGCTGGTCTTGTACCAAAATTTGAAACCAATATATAATGGAAGCAGCATAAACTTTCACCAAGTCTACCCATCTTTTCAAAGACAGCTTCTTTTCAACCCATTTTTAAATGAGATGGATCACCTTGCTTGTAACTCCATCCTTGTTCCTATCTACCTGAAGGTCTGAACTGAACCAGTCCCCAAGCAACTTATCAGAACCCTCTATCTAGAACTCAGTGATGCTGTCTGATAGCCTAGATTTGTTTTTGCATGTACCAAGCTACAAACCCATTAACTTGTCTGGGTTATTTTTGCTCCTACCCAAGTCTCATATTCCTCTAGAATGGTGCCAACTACCTCAGTTTTCATGGTGGCAGACACTATTATGGTGACATTGTGACATTGTTGGCATACAGCCTTTTTTTATATCCCAGTTTGAATGGAAATCCCCATAACAATTCCAATTTCTGCAGTAGTGAATCAAGAATCAATACATAGAGAAGAGATTAGAGAGGACATCCTTGACAAATTGAGTGCATAATCAGAAATGATTAAAAAAAGTGGCTTATTGCTCTGACCACTATACAAATTCCACTGTGCACTGAAGTGATCCAGCCTCTAAAGACAAAACCAAAACAGGTAACTTTGCGGATAGCCATTAGGTAATTATGATTGACTCTACTAGCCTTTCAGTTGATCTAAGTTGACGAGAGTTCCACCAAAAACAGGTTTACTACCTACTTTCTCTAGAATGTATCCTGAAGTGGAAGTTTTGGAGGAGAGATCTGGTTGCAAATGTGCATGTCTGTCTTCCCATCCACACTTTCAATGGCAAATGCCAACCTCTTTGCTAGCATCTTAGCCAAAAACCTTAAACTCTGCACTTACCAGAGTTATGGGCTGGAAATTATTAATTACACCCCTATTACATGCATTCTTCTTCAGCAGTACCACCACTTTCAAACTTACAAAACTGAGAATTCTCCCATTCTGCCATCAGTTGCAGTAGATGTGTGTCAAGATGTCAATGAACAACTCTGACATGTATGTGTATAGCTTGTAGGCCAGGCCATCCAAACCAAGTGATTGCACCTCATGCAGATGTTTATCATATCCCAGCTTCTCACAGCACTCTGTATTTTCTGCCATATACCATGACAGGCTGCCAAGGTAGGTACTAAATCCACATCTGTCTACATTCCATTTCTTACCCCCAAACAGTTGAGCAAAGTGACACTAGAAAACTGTACATTAGTCTGTCAAAAACTAAATTATGGCTTTCTTATCATGCTGCAACTCTACCACCTGGGCCCATCAAATGGCTTTTGTACTTTCATGACCTAAAGCATGAACATTAATTCTCACAATGCAACTTTGTTTCACATTGAAACCATTATCACCATTTGAACATGAGTTGCAATGCCTTTTCTAATCACAAGTGCCAACTAAGCCTTCTGCTACCAACCACTAAAAACAGTTACATCCACTCAGCATGTTGATCAGGTCAGGAGGAACGTTATTAAGTGGTTCTTGGCACCACTAAGGTCAAACATTTCATCTGAACTATGCCAAACCCTTTCCCATGAACAATGTAGGTTATGATGCCCCAGATTGGTTTCAGACAAGTTTCTACATAACTGTAGAATACTGCTCTTACAGGTCTCCTCCGGAATTTAATCTAATATTACTTAGCAACTTCTTTACATCATTCAGATATAATGGTAATAAAGTTATTAGGTGCTGTGTTTAAGAAATCATTAACAATTAGTTTACAAGTCATGGTGCTGGTGCTAATGATATTAGTATTGATGATGGTATTTTCTCAATGTTTGGTTCTCTACTTTGTTTGTTACAGTTGTTGCAGTTACTAATTACAACAGAGTTAGTCAAAGTAGTGGTAGTGAGATTGTGTTACTCCTATGACTGTTTTCTTATGCTTCTTGATTTTTCTCAAAGAAGAAGAAAGTATGAGAAATCCTGTCCATAGCTGCTATTCCAATAACCATCAACATCCTCCTTGTTGAACATCACATTTGTATGTTGTTTTTTTTTAAAAATATGTCAGTTTTAAAAAACAGCATCATACATCTGAAGGGCCAAAAATATCAGGTAACCAGCCACATCTCTAGAAAGTTGATTGGATTAACAAAATGTTGCAATAATATCAACAAAGTGTTTTCCTTAAATCTATAAACAAAAGAATGAAAAGACTTACATGCAGATTACAATAAGTCACTAGGACAATAACAACAACAACAACTTACACAAAAATTGTTTGTTAAAAGAGACTTCAGAACTTGAGTCAAGGTGAGTAAGTCGTCAGCACCAAGTGCACTATATCCTGGAAATATACAATGATTATATGAACTTTTATAGCTTATCTATTTACATACATAAGTTTGTTAAAAGTTCTATGATAGTTTATGAATATTAAACTGAGTATCATATTAAATTCTGAAATATCCAAATTTGGGATCAAGTCCAGTTAATGAATTTAGAAGTTACAAATTAAAATATAAAGATATGCTATTACAAATCATATTTACAGAAGAAATTTTAATTATTAATGTATTTGTTTCATATTTTTAACAACATAGAACTCAAAAAACAATAACTCAGATTAGGAAGCTTAAAGAAACTAAATTTTCATTAACACAATTGCTATAATTGCTATATTCTTAGGCAGACAAAAAAAAACATCCATAAAATGGTTGTTTTTTGTTTAAATCCTTGTTTTATCTTTTTACTTTTACTTGTTTCAGTCATTAGATTGTGACTATGCAGGGGCATAAGAAGAATTTTTTAGTCAAATGAATCGACCCCAGTACTTATTTTTTTTAAAGCCAAGTACTTATTCTATTGGTCTCTTTTTGCTGAACTGCTCAATCACAGAGATGTAAAGACATCAATACTGGTTGTCAGGAGGTAGTGGGGGACAAACACACACACATATATGATGGGCTTGTTTCAGTTTCCATCTACCAAATCCACTCACAGGGCTTTGATTGGCCTGAGATAATAGTAGAGGACACTTGCCCAAGGTATCATGCAGTGGAACTGAACCTGGAATCATGTGTTTGGGAAGCAATCTTCTTACTACACAGCCACACCTAAATACTAAATGATCATACATTCTTATTATTAAGCACATTTTGAAATTTCAAAATTTAATATCAACTTTCCCCATCTTAATAAACCGTACCATCTTTTACTTCCCGATGAGAATGAACAGCTTAAGGTTACCTCATTTCCTTTTCTAAAAAGATAAATAAGAACAAAATATATTGGCTGTATTTTAGATTGAATAACACTGTATAACACGATCTTTGTCCTAGGGTAACAACTGTTATTTCCTATTTGTTTACCCCTAAATAGTGCAAAATGGCTAATATTTTTTTCAAACTTTTGTTACATTTATTCATTTTCCAAAGAATCCCTCTCAACACATGGCTGTGATGCTCTCCCACTACTCCTGTTCATCATCAGAGATGCACATATTGTGAACCTCTAAGGGACATGCTCAAGTGGTTAAGGTCAAGCAACTGACAAGCAAATGTTTGGTACTGAGCAGAATATTTGCAATAACAATATTTCTGCTTCAGTAACTCAGCACTGAATCTCTCTGAAGTGGAATGGAAAATAGATCAGTTTCAAAATATTGATGTCCAGGTCACAAAAGCAAAATTTTCTTTGATATCTAGACGAAGAAAATTTTAATTTTGTTATGCAGTGTAATCAAAAACAAATTGAAACATTGGTTTTTAATAAATTGATTATAAAGTTAGGTTCTCAAACTGGTAAATACTAATTTCCCACCACAAAAAAATATGAATAGGAATGGCTGTGTGGTTGAGAAGCTTGTTTCTCAACCATGTGGTCCTGAGTTCAGTCCCACTGTGTGGCACCTTGGGCAAGTGTCTTTTATTGTAGCCCTGGACTGACCAAAGCCTTGTGGGTGGACTTGGTAGGCAGAAATTAACAAATTAGTTTTCTATTTACAATGAAAAAGTTGAATAAAAAAAAATAGATGCAGATAGTGTATTTAGTTGTCTTAAGATAGATAAAATTTTAAATAACCTGACGGTGTGGGCTGAAGAGGGTCAGAGATATCAGCCTCATAATCATCCTCATTATCAGCCTCAGGAGACGAAGCAGATGCTTGTGCTTTTCGAACTTTTCGCCCATGTACCAATTTCTCCATTACAATAAGAAGCTGTATGATTTTAACATCCCAAGCATATCTTTCATCTTTAATTTTCTGTAGAGAAAAAGAAATTTTTACACACACAAAAAATTATAAAATATACCTAGCACAACAATGGTTTTACAAGAAAGAATGAATGTAAACAAAATAAATAGAAGCAGAAATTACAGCAAATTTGCTAAAAAATTTAATTGAAAATATTTCTATAAAACTTGAAAAAAATTATCAACATTAACAAGTTAAATCTAAAATGAGATGTATTGTTTTTGCAAATGAGTCAACTGCTTATGTATACTGCTTAAATAATAGCATCATTTTAAATAGTAGGATTTTCTCAGCAACATATCTTGACTAGTATGGAGTTCCCATAAGCCTTTCAACTTATCCTGGTCAAGGCATGTTCCTATTGTCACTTCATATTCTTTCAGTAGAGTGCAAACTATCTCAGATTCCATGATGTCCAACATCATAATGATGATACCCACAAATGCCAACACATCTCTCCCACATCCCAACTTGAGTGGAAGCCCTTCAACATTTCCATTTTCTGCAGTAGTAGCATGAGTCAAAATGTCCAGAAGTGAAGAGAGAAGAGCCTATGTGGTCATTTATTCTAACCATCAAGTAGATATTGCTGTACATGACAATAATCCAGACTCTGAAACTTAGACTGAAACTGTCTGTATTAAAGAGAGCCATTAGCTAGTGAGGTTGACTTGTGCATTTTTCATTGATATAAACTGATCAGACCTGCCCAAAACCAGATTTGTTACTTACCCTGTGATGTATTGCATGAGGTAATGATTATTAAAGATAGATCTACTGGGAACTACACAGATCTTTGCATGTCTAATGACACTTCGTATTTTCAAAGGACTTAGCCAAAATTTTAAACTTTGCATTCAGCAAAACTGATGGACTGAAATTATTGATGTCATACCCCTTGTTCTAACAATAATAATTTTTTTATGCAGGCTCAAAGTCACATATTTTGAAAGAAAGGACTCAGTTAATTTAAATTATACTTGAATGGTACTTATTGTATGAATCTCAAAGGCAAAAAAGTAATGTTGATATTTATTGAATTTGAACTCAGAAAGTAGGGAGATGTAACCAAATACTACAAGGGCAGAGATAACTTAGGTTTAATTAATCAGATGTTGACATTCAGTTTGAAGTTATTCTAAGTTAATAGCTAAAAGAAAAAATAATAGGTGGGAAATGAAATTTCAGACTGATGCAGTTCTAAGGGAGAATAATGAAACTAAATGCTTAGTAAATGCAGTGTCACATAATACAGGGAACCACTGGAACAAGCTTAGCTGTATAACAAATGTTGATTTAACAAGAGATTATAGACCGAAAGAGTAAAATATTATTTCATGACAAGCTGTTATTTGAAAAGAATAGACTGGTTTATCATGTTGAATACTTTGGGGATCTAAATGGAATTTGTGAGGAGCATGGATGGTGTGTAGCAGATCTGTTTTAAATGTGTAAACACTATTCATGTCTAGATCATGTTTGTGTTTTGTCAATAATGTTAGATTTTTTCTATTTTGAAACATATGCTAAAAACTAAAGAATAAAAGAAATACTTTATCATTTAACAAGCTGCTTATTAAGTGAAATTATAACAAAATGTAAGAATAAATTTTTTTTTCTGTAAAGAACTGACATTAGAATTATATTGAATATACTTTTTCTTTTAAGAAGCTAAAACTGATATGTAAAGTCATGCCTAACATTTTCCAAGATTTTGGAGTTTAAAATAATAATCAATATATTTAAATAATTAATGATATTTTTTCAAACTGAACTCTACTTCAGAATAAATTTATTTCAACATCAAACAATTTATTTATAAGTTTCATCAAAAATTAACACTAAAACAATGAACAGATAATACCTGCAAAAATTCTGCGAAGTTAATAAAAAATTCCCATTGCTCATAACAGAATGCCAGGACAGTAAGATGAAATACTGCTTTCATAGGTATTTTGTTTTCTCCTACAAAGAACATAAAACAAAAAACTAAAATGAACATAAATATAAATAAATTTAACAATTATAACATAGGAAAAGGATGGTAGAAATATAGAGTAAAAACCAGCACTGAACATGATAGAATTATCCTTATGTGAGATTCTTGGTTATTGTTGATGTGAATAGGTCAGTTAACAAATGTAGAGTTCAATACAAAAAAATAAAATGATGATAATAATTGTGTATTTGAGTACACATATTGGTTTTTGGGCCTTGTGCCATTAGTAAAAAGGATTATTCATTCATTGAATAAATAATTTTGGACAAAAACAGAAGCAATCAAAATGAATTACATGAGAGTGAGATATATTTATAGGATATTAAAGTAACATTTTGGAGAAATTAAATAAAAAGACATATGAATACCAAGTATTGCTAATTCTAAAAGCGAATTATCTTCAAGGTGGACAACGTTAGTGAAAATATTGGTATAAGAATCTTTTCTTGAGCGGTTAGCTGTTATATTTCCTAAAAAGGCAAAAGAATATCAATTAGAAATAAGCATACTGCACCATTAATTTTAATTGATTACTTAAAAGAGAATGCTTTCTTTGTCGTTAGAGATATTTACATTATTCTTTCAAGACGGAGAGGACATGTCTCTACACCAAGTCTTATCCTTACTTGGCATATTTTCTTTTATTTAACCCAGTTTTAATATTATTCATTCATAGCATATGTCAATCCAAAACAAATATGTTTCCTTGAGAGGAATGGGGTAACAAAAATTGTAAATATACAGGACTAAATATCTTGCAGTATTAAATCATGTTTCTGAGTTCCAATACCATGAAAGAAGAAAGACCAGCAAAGTAAAAGTACACAACTGAACACTGCAAAGCATTTTGCCTGACGCCATACCAATTTATTAATCCACTGACCTCAAGACCTTAATAATAATATTTCTTTCTTTCTTTTTTTTTGATGCTATATATTAATTTCATTTGATGAAACTTCCTTTCAAATCAGTTTTGTCTCAGCTTTCCCAACAACCTTCTACTTATTCGACACTATAACATATGATTTGAATATGACTTAAAAACAGGATTTTAGCCACTAAAACATCTGGATAAAAACAATCTGTTTATACTCAAACTTTATTACTTCTTTGTCATAACACCAACAAAAATCTTCAAGCTACAACTGGGCTGAATGTAGATATTGTAAGTAAATCACATATTTGCATAGAATTAACTTGGTATCACGAGTATGCTGGTATCTTGAAAATACCTCACAGAGTGATGACTGCTCTGCATAGTTATGGGCTGCCCTTTAACAAGGCAGAGTACCCGCTCAGCCATCCTGCCAGGGATACTGCAAAGTCATGAGGCTAAAGGATGGCAGATTGTGAAGAGCTCAACTGAGCTAACAGTGCTTCTTGCATTGATGTTGAGTGGAGGAATCCTAGAAGATCAACAGTCCAGATCCCCAAGTTCTATCAAGAGAGTAACTGCAACACATCCATAGGGGTGTATCCATGGTTGTGTAATCAGTTAATGAAAGATTCACTATGATTCAGGCTCCCAATTCAAATTCATAATAATGGAATTGGATGGTGACAGAGTCATAAGAATCTGTGAAAGCAGTGAAAGAAAAAAAAAACTAGGTAACAAACTATTTTGTATTTTTTTCTTTAATCATTTTATTTAGGAAAGAGTGACTCAAGTGCTATACTCTCATACATTACACTCATACATTAAAACCAAAGAATTACAAAACTTGGATTTCACTAACCTGAGACTATTTCTTTGGCAGCAGCAAACAGTTCTAAACTTACATCGTTTAACTCCATCTCTCCTTGGAAAACACCACCTGGTGTTATGAGACGTATGTGACTGTCACTCAGACTTTCCACGATAGCTAAGAATTGTGCTGATTCACTATCAAACATCTCAACTAATAACTTTTCTGTATTAGTTCTTGGCCAAGACAACTGAAAAAAAATTCTTAGATGTGAGTTGTTTTTTTTTTTTTTTGTTTTTTTTTCATAATGGAAATATATCCGGGGTTTGTTTTAAGCCAATTGGACAGATTTGTTCAAATTGGGCCCCGCACCAAGAGAGGACCCTGTACACATGCTCAAGCAGAGGATACTATGATGATTTTTTAGTGAATTATTGTGGCTAATGGTGGAGCCTCAAGCTCTTAACACTTTTTGGCTGGGACTGGCAAACTACATGAAGCATAAAACATCAATCTTCAGCTTTTGTAGAGGAGATGGCCCCACTGATAATTTTCTAATTGAGCCAAGCACCACCTAGTGCCAGTCCTGAATATAGTACATAATGGATTGATAGTATATGTGTGCAAAATTACATTTTAAGATTCTACTTTTTCAATCCATCTGAGTAACAGGTAAAATACAAATAAACACATTTACCTATTCATATTTAAATCAAAATATCTATATATTTTTAATTACATAGGTGTGGTTGAGTGTTTAAGAGGCTTGCTTTCCAACAACATAGTCTAGGGTTCAGTCCCACTGCATGATACCTTGAGCAAATATCTTCTATTGTAGGCTATGACCAATCAAAGCCTTCTGAACTGATTTGGCACACGAAAACTGATAGAAGTCCATGGTGTATGAGTGTGCACATGTGTGTGTATGCAGGTGTATATTTGTGTGTGTGTGCGTGTGCATGCATACGTGTGTGTGCATGCGTACGTGCATGTGTACATATGCAGAAGGGAAAAAAGAGAGAAAATAGAAGGCTTCTGACAATGTAGAAAGTTTATATACATCCATATATATACATGTATATATATATATATATAATAGAAATATTAAAATTACTAAGTCTCTCTAAAGGAGATTACAGCAGCGTTACTGGATATTAATAGTTATCGCCATACTAATATGGCAGTCTATAAATATAAGACTAAAGCTGTCGCTGATTAGCTCCAAGAGGCCATTGCCTCTAGCTAGCTATATGACGCATGAACCTGCGTCCATTACAACCTTCGAACAGGGGAGGTCAGCCGCTTCACCTTGCTAGTCAGACATCTGCAGACATGTTTCAGGGTTGTTGCCCTTTATCAATAAACGAACACCAGCTGTGAAGCAGTGGTGAGGGAGAAACACTGAAACATGTCTGCAGATGTCTGACTAGCAAGGTGAAGCAGCTGACCTCCCCTGTTCGAAGGTTGTAATGGACGCAGGCTCATGTGTCATATAGCTAGCTAGAGGCGATGGCCTCTTGGAGCTAATCAGCGACAGCTTTAGTCTTATATTTATAGACTGCCATATTAGTATGGCGATAACTATTAATATCCAGTAACGCTGCCGTAATCTCCTTTAGAGAGACTTGGTAATTTTAATATTTCTATTATTGAAAACAAGTGGATGTATTCCACTGTAACTAGGTAAATGAAATCTTCAAACAGACGGTCAGTAGCAACACCTGCGGGTCTGACTACGCTGCATTGATAAAGGGCAACAACCCTGAAACATGTCTGCAGATGTCTGACTAGCAAGGTGAAGCGGCTGACCTCCCCTGTTCGAAGGTTGTAATGGATGCAGGTTCATGTGTCATATAGCTAGCTAGAGGCGATGGCCTCTTGGAGCTAATCAGCGACAGCTTTAGTCTTATATTTGTAGACTGCCATATTAGTATGGCGATAACTATTAATTTATATATATATATCTATATATATATATATATATATATATATATATATATATATATATATATATATATATATACATGTATATATATAGATGTATATGTATACATGTATATGTATAACTGTATATGCATACATGTATATGTATACATGTGTATGTATAGATGTATTTCTATAGATATAGATGTATATGTATACATGTATGTGTAGATGTATATATATAGATGTACATGTAATGTGTACATTTATATATACACATATATACATGCATACATATATACATGCATACACAGCCAGCCCCCACACACACATACATAGGTGCAGGTGTGGCTGTGTGGTAACAAACTTGGTTCCAAAACGCATGGTCCTCAGTTCAGTCCCACTGTGTGGTAAATTGGCATGAGTCTTCTGCTATAGCCTTAAACCAACCAAAGCCTTGCCAGTGGATTTTGTAGACAGAAACTGAAAGAAATCAAATGTATGTATATGTATCTATATATGTAAGTCTATGTGTGTGTCTTTGTGTTTCTCCCTCACCACTGCTTCACAACTGGTGTTTGTTTATTTACATCCCCATAACTTACAGGTTTCACAAGAAGAAACTGATAGAATAAGTACCAGGCTTATCAAAATAAAAAAAACACTTGGCAGTGTCTCATATTTTTGTTTGCTCACTCAGTTGTATCTATCAATTTATCTTTGTGTGTGTGTATACATATATATATATATATATATATATATATATATATATATATATATATATATATATTATATATATATATATGGATTTTGTAGACAGGAACTGAAACAAATCATTTGTATATATATGTATGTATATATGTAAGTGTTTTATTTACATCCCCATAACTTACTGGTTTCACAAGAACAAACTAATAGAATAAGTACCAGGCCTATATTTATAAAATTTCATCTTCTTACAAGTTACAAAGACCTCCTCCATGGGAACTTAACACCCACAATTTTGTCATTTTATCCAAGCAAAAATGAATACAGTTGTGCTCTTGGAAGCTGTAGGGTTACCTGAACATAAAAGATGAGCATTATTTGTAATTCATTGGTACAACAGTGTAACAGTTTGCTTTGACATACATTTACATTGTGATTTCTGCAATGTGGTGCATAAATTGTCAAGTAAATGAGAGGCATCTTTGCCGCCACTGATTCAGTTGCAAAGTGTTGAGTAAAGTTATTTGATCACAGACCTCCTTTCAGTCTTTTAATTATCACTGGGTCACACATAGTTCCCAGATGGTAACATTGATTTCAAGGCCTTCCCAGATGAGTGACTGGTTATTCAAAAACATTTATAGATTGTAAATTTATTCTGTCCAGTTACATATCAGTATAGTGGTCATTTGCAAACTCCAGAGGTGACACTTTCCTTTCTCCTTAGCCCTCACGTCACACAGTTGTTAATGTTTATTTCAATTGGGTCATGCCCTTCCAATTGCTATAGATTTGTAATGCCTCTTATGGCTGTGCCTGTCAGCTGGATGGTGAGGAATCCTACATTGGGAGTGGTAATGACTAGGGTAGGGTAACTGACTACTTATTGTGATCATTCATCTTTTGGTTTCCTGTAGCTTTGCTCTCTTTTACAAACCCAATGAACATATATTTCCTATTTCAAAGAAATTCAAACAATAGATATAAGACCCAAGTTAAAAAGATTCTCAACAATTCAACTTCTCTTGTTGACATTAAGATGCCCACCCCCAACAGGGTCCTTAACTCTCACATTTTAGAGCTCCATGACCTCCATTTTTCAGGAGCAAAATCTTTTTAACAGGTTCAATAAGACTGGAAATTTGGAATATGTGCATAAAAATCAGTAGTATGGGATACATGTGGCACAATTACAATTTTTTAGGGTGTGTAAAGAGGGAAATAACCTTTACCAGCAATTTTGATGAAATTCGAAACATAGATATTCTAGTTCATTACAGAAAATATAACAGAAAAGTCTAATTCTTCAATTGCATGTAACCCAGGCAACGCCGGGTATCTCTGCTAGTATATATATATATATATATATATATATATATATATATATATGAAAAAAAACCCACACACATACATATATAAACATAAGCATATATATATTAGGGGAAGTCAAATATTATCTGCACTTTCACCAAAACTTTCTTTAAGTTGGCTGCACTGCGTTCAGCACCCACATGCTAAAAGGTGGTATTCTACTGGTTATATAACTAACCAAGATTTGACCTTGATCGCTCCTGTTTTCTTTCTTGTGTTACAGAACATGGCTGCTCTTCTGGCAGTGTAAACTATGAAAGAACAGAGATCACTGATCCGATTTCTCTGGTCTGAAGGTGTTTCAGGGGCTGAAATTCATTGTAGGCTTTCAGTACAATATGGGGACAAGTATGAAGAACAAAGAAGGAGAAGGACACCTATCAATTTCCACCACTGACATGAAGATTCAACAGGTTTGAGAGAGGGTTCTGGCAAACCAACTAGTGACCATCATTGAGGTGGCATGCTCTCTGCAAATTAGTCATGGTTCTGCATACAAAATCATTCATGACAAGCTTCACTTTCATAAAGTCATTGTGAGATGGGTGCCAAGTGAGCTTACTGAAGCACATATGCACAATTGTGTAGAGATCCATCAATGCTCACTTGGCCATGACAATGATAAAGGTGAAGCTTTTTTGGAAAGAAATCAAATTGGAAGAGTTTGGAACAGAAATACCTGGAAGCGCCAGTGAAAAAGAAATTCAAAACTCAAACCATCCACTAAAAAAGTGATGCTAACTGGGTTTTTTGCAACACAAAAGGGCCTATACAGGAACATTACCTGGAAAAGGGGTTGACAGTCACTAGTGTAGGCTACAGTGAAATCCTGGTCAGCAAACTGAAACCAGCAATTTGCACCAAAGCAAGTGTTATTGTTGCATGACCTTGCACACCCACATATGGCCACCCATACCTTTGGAACTTTTGAAAAATTGGGTTTCACATTTCTGGAACACTCTACATACAGTCTAGACCCCACTCTTCACAATTATCACCTCTTTAAACCCCTACAAAAAACATCGTGTTCAAGGCCATCAATTTGTTATGGATGAGGAAGTGCAGGAAGTGGTGCATAAATGGCTGTGCAACCAACCAAAAATCTTCTTTGATAGAATAAGTGAGCTTGTTGACTGCTGGAAGAAAGGTATTGAAAAGCAAGAAGACTATGTCGAAAAATGATATAATTGTTCAACCGCCTGCTTTTTTTCAGAAATTACAGAAACAAGAGTGCATGTAATTTTTTTACTTACATACATATGTATGTGAACATGTCTGTGTTTGTGTGTGTGTGGACATGGCACAAGCAACATATATGTATATGTCAATGTCAAACAATGAGAATGATTGCTCCACACTGCAATCATAACTTTATTTGTGTATAAAGGCTACCATTGTTTTCATTGGTTTTCTTTCATGAAACCAAGGGTAGCCTTAATACACACACACGTACACACACACACACACACACACACACACACACACACACACTAACACACACACATACACACACACACACATATGTATACATACATATATATATATATACCGGAGTAAACACATAAATGTGATGAACGGCAACGAGAAACTCAGAGTAACAGATTTTGTTGAATTTTCTGCTGCTTTAAATAAAGTATATATATATATACATATGTGTACATATATGGACATCCAAAACTTCATTTTCATGATCAACTCAAGTGATCTCTCATTTTATGTGGTGTCTCTCCCACTCACTTGAAGCCCCTTCCCTGGCTGTTAATCAGAAGGCATGGAAGCCCATGTGTGTTACTGGATTAGAACACTTTGGAACCAAATGTCGGAGACTGCATGAAAAGAGATGCAGTTGTTGTTCAGGGGCACTTTCAGTGCCTTCAATGTCACAGGATCTGCCTATTTCATGTTGGTCTTGTCAGTCACCTTGACAAACAACATGCTGGAAGTGGAGGAGGATGAATGTCTTCAATCAATGCTGCCATCACCTTTGATGAGCTATCATAAGCAAAGTAAGTTTGTGTGTGTGTGTGTGTGTGTGTGAGAGAGAAAGAGAGAGAGAGAGAGACATTAAACATAACTGCATCTGGTGGTGAGATTCTACCTCAGAAGTTCTGGAGTTGTGGGGAACATGGAGTTATCCCTTAATGACCATTACTCCCAGGTCCATCCTGACCCAGAACAGTAGTACTTATTGGGGTCCCATCTGTGGGTTAAATAGATTTTCCAGACGTAGAGAATACTCCCATTATTTTTGACAAAACCATGGCGAAGGCAGATACTCTGACATTTAAAATAATGCTAGCCATCTTGCAATGCTTGTCACTGGAATCTACCATGACAACTGTGACAGTGGGAAAAGTGTTAGACAAGCTTTTGTCACTTAAATCTAATGACATACAGATGTCTCACTATTGAATGTGAGATGGCTATCATTTGAGAAGATAGGGCAATCAACATGTGTGTTGTGGGGGGGGAGGTGTGAGTGTAATGGACATCTTTCAGCTTTTGTCCACCAAATCTCACAAGGCTTTTTTCAGTGTGAAGCTATTGCAGAAGCCACTTGCCCAAAGTACCAAAATTCATATTAAAGTACTTTGCTTTAGAGATTTTTTTCTTTTAATGTATAACTTAAAGAATTAACTCACATTCACAAAATCCCTTTCACTAAACCTGTTCTTCAAGCGTATAAATCCTTTCATTTTTCGACGGGTTTCAAAGACAACTCGCTTAAAGATCATGATTGCCATCTAAAGAAGAGAAAATAATTCCATTATTTCACTCAGAAAAACAATTCGAATATTCTTTTCACAATCTGATTATTTAATTTAATATATGAGAAAATGGTTTATGAAAATAGCTTGTTCATTGTACACAAATATTTTAATGTTTTCATCATTCACATCATTCTCTTTAACATTAACACAACCACCATTTTTATTACCAATGGATTCTGTGGATATTCTATGTTTATAAATGATTAATTTCAATTTAAATGCATTAATAGATCTTTTTAAAATTGCTCCATTCTGTTTAAATATTTTCATCATATCTTCAATTTCACCCCATAGATAAAGTTAATGCAGGTGTAATTTTTACACTTACATCTTTGAGATAAAGATTTTGATTGTGTGATTCCATTCCTTCCAAATGAATTCCTTTATATTTTGATCATTCTCCTCCAATGTGTGTCTAGTCATAGTCATATTGTTAAGATAAAAGAAGGCACCACACAACTTTTCTTCTCTCACTACCCCATCCATAGCTTGTTGGAAGTCATCTACCATATTTGAGGTTCCAATGAAATCCTACACAACTGATACAGATAGCCATTGGCTTCAAAAGCTGTATATTGTCTAGAATCCTTCAGCCACACCTAGTACCAGACACTTTTCATGTCAAAGGTGAAGAATGGTCTCTATTTTGTAAGTTTGTTTATTAGCTCATCTATCAAAGGCAAGGGATAAGCATCTGACTTCATATATTGGTCGACTGTCACTTAAACTACTGGAACTCACCATGAGGACATGCTTGCCCCAGTAACAACAAATGGCAAATATCCCTTGCAATGAAGTTTTCATCATCTTTACTAAATTACTTTGATTTGAGAGCAATTGGTTTTTCTCTTGGAGACAAGTTTGGAAAAGGGATGACTCTCTTACTTTTACTATGGCCAATGTACTGAAATCAGTAGCATTTACAGTTATGTCAGACAGGACTTCCCCATATTCAAATTTTACCCTCAGATATTGGTGCAGGAAAGCTTGGCCAAGTAACATATCAGCTCACAATTCCCTCAAATTACGGAGTCATGCAGCAACAAGTAACTGGTTATTAAGGCTAACAGTTAGGTCCACAACAACATAACTCTTGGAACTAATATTTTAGGTTTTGTGAACCATAATGGTGTCTTTACTAGAGAGGGGAGTCTTTAATTTTAGTTCCTGCACAGCTTTCTTACTAACAGTGCCGCAGAATCCTAGACAGAATTCTAGACGCCACTTAACCTTTGTCCCTTCCTAATCAAAAAAGTCGCAGCTTGAATGAGTCCCTGTCATACATTCACTGGGTTAGTATGTGAGAAGTGACCACTGTCACCAGTAAGCTTAATAAGGTCTTGGGTTTGCATATGGGAGCATAATGTTCCTTCTTGAGGCATTTATTGCATTTATGCTGGACAGTTATCACATGAATGGTGAAAGAAACAACAAATGAAACATTTCCTCTTAGTAATTTATAATCAGCATACAGAACTGGTTCATTAAGAACAACTGAAAGCTTATATGAATCTTTCTCATATACTTGTGATATCTATTGTTGACCAGAGTTAACTACTGTCACTGTATTGACCTTTGGGGTTGTGTATATATTGTTACTGCGCTGGGCTATATCTATCACAGAGGCTTTATTATAAACAATCTTGAAGCCCAGTGCTTTATTTTCTAAAAGGTGCTGATGTATTGAAGTTGAGGTTATACCAGCAATGAATGTTACATGTTGCATAATAGTCGTACTGCTCTGTGCTATAATCCTGGTAATTTCAATTCCTCTATAGCTTCTCTAACTCTCTGGAAAATTAATCCAATGATTCATCTGGTAAGTATCTAGTAAAAACAATGGAGCCTACTCAGGCTAATAGAGTCCTATATTTATTTGGTATTTTGTCCCGATAGTCCTCTTCAATACAAATTGTAAAGATGGTTCACTGGTATTGGTGTTCTGTGAACTCAGGTCAATATCTAAAACTTAGGTTTCTACACCATCTTCATTTTTGAATTTGGGTTGAATAAATTGTAATGATAGCCAAAAGGTGGTTGCTTCTTCCCAAGCTTTATTCAACTCAGTTGTTTAGTTACAGTTCAGAATAGCATGGCACTTTATGTGCAATTACATAATACTAAGGTTGCCTCAACAACTTCTAGTTCTACCATTCAGTTCTGGTTGCATGTATGGAAACTTATATATATGAACCAATTAATTGTAACATTATATCATCATCATCATTTAGTGTGTATTTTCCATGCTGGCATGGGTTAGATGGTTTGATAGGAACTTGTAAGCCAGAGAGCAGTACCATGTTCCAGCCTGATTTGGCTTGCTTTCTACAGCTAGATGCCCTTCCTAATGCCAACCACTCCAAGAATGTAATGGGTGCCTTTTATGTCACTGGCACAGGTGCCATTTACATTTTACCAGCACTGGCCACGGCTACAATTTCACTTTGTTTCTCAAGCACAGCAAATGACCAGAGGTCTCGAACGCTGTCATTGCCTCCATGAGACTCAGCATCCAAAGATTGTAACATTATATGTTTCATAATTATCCCGCAGCCTTTCGTCAAAACTCCTAATTTATTCTTAACTATTTGTTGAGCACAGTTGTGATCATGTTCCTCAGATTTGTTATAGACATACATATATCATACATGAATGGGTAAGTAAAAGAAAAGGTATAGTAAAGGAGGTTCAAATTCTTTTCTCCTCTACCAACCCTTATCTTTGAGTATCACAAAGCAGAACAATGTAAGAAGATTACACAGATGTAAATGCATTATATATATATATATATATCATCATCATCATCATCATCATCGATGATGATATATATATATATATCATCATCATCATCGATGTTGATATATATATATATATATATATATATATATATATATATATATATATATATATATATAAACACTTAAATATATATATAGAAATGTTTAAATTTGAAGTATTCCATCCATGCTATTATATAAAAATTGATGTGAAAAGTGAAAAGAAAAAAGATTAAGAATACCTTCAAAGTACATTCTCGAATAGCTGCTGTGTGTTGAGTGGTTCTTGCCCTTTCACTCTTTTTCTGAACATTCAAGACGTCATTTATTTTGCACAATCCTCTTCTGGCAAAGGCTTCTGCATGCTCTCCTGTTTTACATTCCCAATAGCACTGACATACAGCTGTGTATATTGTGCACCGCCAAGACAAGAAGGAAATGTCAGTGAGAAGGGGAGAGTTCTCTACACACAGACAAGCCCAAATTAAGTATTGTAGAACCTAAAACAAAAAATGTGATGGAATAGTAAATGTAAAACAAATATGATTAAAGAGATTCGAAATTAGCTTCAACTGATAATATTAGTTTCAAATTTTTGCATAGGGCCAGTAAATTCAAGAGATTACATCAACCCCAGAATTCAACCAATACTTATTTTATTGAACCCAAAAGCATGAAAGGCAAAGTTAGCCCCTGCAGAATTTGAACTCAGAATATAAAGACAGATGAAATGTCGCTAAGCATTTTGCCTGGCATGCTAATGATTCTGCCAGGTCACTGCCTTCTCTTCAACAGATATATTAACAAGGATAAATCAAAAATATTTTATTGACAAGAAAGCAGAAAAGTGTAACTTTTTTATAAAAAGGAAACAATGTAACAATATTTGTTTAAGTTAAACAAATCTTTTATTAAATTGCAATTTAATTGTTCACCTGAAACCACCCAATTTGTATCACCTTACTTACACTTGTATTAAAAGAAGTTATGGAATCTGTAATCTAAGGGGGAAAAAAAATCTTTCTATCATTTTTTTACATTTTGTAAATGTACATCATTAGCATTAATCATTCATTGTTAATTTAATAACTAATTATTACACAAAATGCAAAATAACATTAAATTTCTTGTTAAGAATTAGTTATTATGAAGTTCATCATTATTATCCTCATCATCATTTAATGTCCACTTTCCATGCTGGCATTGGGTTTGATAGTTTGACAGGAGCTGACCAGGCAGAAGACTGCTCCAGACTTCTGTGTCTGTTTTGGCATGGTTTTTTACAGCTGGATGCCCTTCTTAACACCAACCACCCCTGCAGAGTGGATAGAATGCTTTTTATGTGGCACCAGCACAGACGAGGTCAGTTTTGGCATGGTTTTTACAGTTGGATGCCCTTTCAAACACCAACCACTTTACAATGTGAACTGGATGCTTTTTTCATGGCACCAGCACTGATACCACCAAATAGCTTGCAAGACAAAGATCCTTTAAGAGGGGAGGGGCCATTGAGGAGGTGATCTTGTACCAGATGATGAAAGGTTAGAGAGTGATAGAAAAACAGAAATAGGTGTCTTGCTGTAGAGGCAGTACATGGTTACCTGGCTAGAGAGAGAGAGTATGATCAAGAATGAGGACAGAAACAGGTGCACTGCTGTAGAGGAGATGCATGGTTACCCAACCAGAGGGAGAGAGAGAGAGTGCAAGACAGCAAGAGTGCAAGAGAGAGAGAGAGAGAGAGAGAGAGCAGGAGAGAGATGGTGTTGAAGTGCAGGGCATACTCACAAGGAATGGGAATCAGAATGTATTTCATAAACTCAGTGTGTGTGCGTGTGTGTGTGTGTGTGTGTGTGTGTGTGTGTGTGTGTGTGTGTGTGTGTGTGTAGGCAAATGGCCTAGTGGTTAGGGCATTGCACTCACAATCACAAGATCTTGGTTTTGATTCCTAGATTGCTGGTGCATTGTGTTTTTGAGTAAAAGCACTTCATTTTATGTTGCTCCATTCCACTCACTTGTGAATGGATGGTCCTGTGACAGAATGGCATTCCAGTCAGTGGGTATGTTGGCCTGCCTGTCTAGCCAGTGGGGTAGCATTATTTGAAAGCTACAATAATGAAAGTAAGTGCATTGTGACCAGTGATGTATAACAACATCTGATGGTCTGGTCAATACAGTGCTATGTATATTTGCTTGCTCAGAAATTAAAAATTAAGGTTATGCTAAAAATTCATGTTACCTTTGTAGCGTGTCCAGCCACCATCATATCTTGACAAATAGTGTATATAAGTACAGTGCCTGAAAAACATAGTGGAAATATCTTAAAATAGGCTAAAATGTGTCTGGAGAAAAATCACTAAATCTATATTAAAAGCATGTGGACATTTTTGGGCAAGTGGTTTTAATTGAAAGATAATTGAAGTGTGGATATGACCAATGAAGATTAGTCAGAGAAAGAAAAACAATTGTAGCATGCTGCCATGAAAAGAACTGAGTCCTAAAGTGACTGTTGTTTTGGAAGAATTAGACATTGTCTAAGTTACATCTTATTCTGGTAGAGAAGCTAAGTTTTCTTGATTCAGGTTTGGAAAGGAATATCTGGTTTCTAGATGAGGAAGATTTCTTGAAAATGGCTATTCTCTAAAGAGTTATTCCATAACACAGTAGCTCCCTGATAAGCTAAACATGGGAGATTGTTTCAATTATGAGTTATATTCTGATATATATTTTAAGGGTAGTTTAATGTAATAATAATGATAATTTACATTAAGGAGTGAAATATACAATTTCCTGTAATTCAGACCACTTTATGGTCCCAGCAGATAAAATGGAAAAGGCGTTGCCCCAGAGGATGGTGAGGTAGATGCACTGGAATAGCCACTCTGAATCACAGGATCACACTTGTGGATAACCATCTCTGCTCCAATAGTGCTGAGGCCAAGAACACTGGAGGTCTCCACTGCCACAGGCTCGATATAAAGTTGTCAGAGGGCAACCAATATTTTGATAGTTTGCTTTTCTCAGCCTGACAAGCATGAAGCCTAGGCTGATGGCTGAACACACCAAATTGCTGCTGGTGAAGGTACCATAGCATGTGGCATCCCAAATGAGGGACCTTCCACACCATGCTACCCTTAACAACATCATAAAACATGGCCTAGAACACTACAGGCTTCCCTTCCCAGCTTGAGCCAGTAGGGCTTTAAGAGCTATATATATCTATATATATAAAACTGTAGTTGTGTGAGTGTCTGTCCCCTTCAATTTAGATTCCTAACTACTCCCACATTTTGCGGTGCAGTTTAACCAAATTCGGGTATCTTATAGTCGTGATTCATATCGAGCCCGTCTGGGTATTAGCGCACGTCTACGATGAGCCTACGATTTTAAAAATAATCTAACATCATTTTTTATTCCATTTTAATGCATAATTTTTCGTGTGTCGATGGTGGCGGAGTTGGCGTCCATGGTCACATCTGCACCTGTGTTGCTTCTCCCCCGTCTTCCCTCCCTCGTGAAGCTGTGGGGAAGGGAGTGTAAGGAAATCAACGTCGTAAAGCGTTGTCAAGGAGACCAGCGTTCTTTTAGAACATCGACTTCATGGCTTGAAGACACCAAAACAGAAATGGCTAAGAAAGCCCGAATTGGCATCTATAAGGGAAGTAACTCTCTAAAAATGCTTATATAGTTATTTCCCTTACAAACCCAAGCAACGCCGGGCGATACTGCTAGTATATATATATAAGGTGAATGGATAAGTAAAGACTTAATTCTTTAAAATGATTACCACATGTATTACTCCTGTTTTTATTATTTCTAAGACGGTGAGCTGACAGAATTATTAAAACAACAGGCAAAATTCTTAGCAGCATTTATTTTGCCTTATGTTCGGTGTTCAAATTCTGCCACAGTTAACTTAGCTTTTCATCCTTTCAGGACAAATAAAATTAAAAACTAGTCAAGTACTGGGGCCAATGTTATCAACTTGACCCCTCCACTCAAAATTACTAGTCTTGTACCAAAATAAGAAAGATTATTTGTAAGTTTTACTATTGTCAGAAGTTTTTTTTACATATTTAATATATTTTTTACTTATTTTATATATGACATTGTTGGTTACAGTTTACCAACAGACAAATCAGCAATTTTCTGCATTTCTATTTTGATTTTCTTGCCCATGTTTACATCTTCAGCTGATAAACATCAACAAAGACATATGCATATACAAATCTACAATGGGCTTTTGCATGATATGTTTATGAAATTTTTCTCACAAGGCATTGATCAACCTGAGGCCCTAGCAGAAGACTTACCATGCTGAGCAGTTTGGAATTGAACTTCTAAACTACACAGCCAAACTGACACCCATTTAAAAATGACAGATTACACCATTTTGGCTCACATCTGATTAAAATAACATTCAATTCGCTCTCAAATTACAACAAATGTGGGAGCTTCCACATGGTATCACAAACAGAAGAAGTAGTAGCCAGATTTTCTTCAAACACATCTTACTGCCTGACATATGTTTATATGTATACAAGAACCAACAAGTGAAACTAACATCTTAACAAGGATGTCAGATATAGCAAGCAATTCTCCCTCAAGTCACATCACATTTTTGTCTCATGTTATTTTGATACAATAACTGGATACAAATTATAAAGGTACTTTTCCTTTAATATCAAAGATTTTAAACTGGTGGTTTATATATGAAAGGACCAGAAGTAGTTTCAAAAGGGTTGATATAATCCAGGGTGTTCAAAGAGTCCCATATATATATATAAAACTAGAACTTTGCTTTACTTTGATTCAGTTGTTGAAACAATTTAGCTGTGAAGGCATCAAAATTTTGAGTTAGTGCTGTTCCAATACAACAGTTTTTAACAGTTTTTTTTAACTGTTACACAATTTTTTAATTGTTACACAGTTTTTTTTAACTGTGTAATGTAGTTGACAGAAGTATCAAGGTACTATCCATATCAAAACATTACTATAATCTCCTTTTGAATGACAATGCATAGGGATTCTAAATCATTAGTCAATGTAATATGTAATACATGCCAAAATCTTCACATTATTGGTCATATTACTTTGATACAATACTTGGACATTACCAGATACCTCTTGAAGACGTCTACATGATATCTAAATCTGGTAGAAATAGCAGCCAAATCTCCTTCAAGTCACATCCTATTGTTATATATGTATACATATATCTGAGTAACCAAGTGGTTACATCAGTGGTTCTTAACTTTTTTCATCATCTTACTCCATGAGACTCTCCAGGGTATTACCATGACCCCGATAATAAATTTTGTAATGGTGAACTTTGCAGAAAGCTAAGATAAAACAAAGCTATATGAAGATCTTAATTTATTGAAAATGTTACAAATGAAAGACCTACAAGTGCTAAAAAAACACATGGAACTACTGAACATCATACTTACTCACTCAGTGGGAGGGTGGATATTATTTTCCAGCCATAAGTATATCAAAGTGAGGAACAGTGCTTGACAGACAATACCTCCTGTCAGTGTCAATCACAAGCCTACTGCTTGTCTTTGTTTTCAGTGCCATCATTGCTGAGAACCCAGTCTTGCAGCAGTAGGTCAAGGAGGACTGGATCAGTGCTTGCATTGAAAGAAGAGAATGGTCATCCTTCAGTTTCGCCCAAAATGTCAGAACCTCTTGTTCAGAAAAATCAACTGAGTATCCTCACAAATTTGAAGAAAATATCAGTATCACTGATGGCACTGTCCTTCACTGAAAAGGGTCTGCAGGATAGTTGTCATCTGAAGGAAGAAAGCTGTGTCTTGGAAGTCACAGAGCAGGAGCAAAGCACATAGTCACAGTATCACTAGCAGCTGCAATATATTACACTGCAATACAGCAGTACAGCTGCAATACAATACCTTAAATACATGTAATAAATTACTTTCTCCCAAACGCTCTGTGACCCTGCCTCCCCCAGGGTCACAACACCCAGTTTAAGAACTGTTGTACTACATAGTAGCTAGACATGTTAGAATAGCAGACATATCTCCCTAAAAATCACACCCTCCTGTTTTATATATAGAATAAAAACCAAACATTTACTCCGAGGCATTGGATTGAACAAGTGACTAAGAAATTTCTACTGTAATTCCTGCTTTAGTGAAATTAGACAAAGATTCTATTATATTAGTCTTTTAGTTTGTAACATGTGCCAATTACCAGTACTGCATAGAATTACTTTGATACAATACTCAGGCAGCACTGGGGATCTCTGCCAGTTTAAATATAAATTTCCTAAGATATTACTTTTCAAAGAAATTAACACCTGTTCCTGACAGAATATTCATTCTAGCAAACTATTTGATTTAAAATGTTAACAAAAGTTTTAGAGCTTACATATTATATTCATTTTACTGAAAGCATATAATCTAATAAATTTTACAGAGGCATTCCATTTATGCATGAAAGACATTCATAAAGAATCATTGGTTTTAAAAAGCCATCTAGTGTTAAATTTGTGTTAAAATATTTGATTAAAACTTAAGAAAAGTACATTTTAAAGAAGCAGACATAAACAAATAAAAAGTCATGATTATGATGAGCTCCCAGACTGTCAGAAGCTTACTGGCTGAAATGAATGTCCTTTCTCTACCTGTCTGAGATACACTAAGTAACTTTGATAACTTTTATAGGTTTCAGCCAGTATAGGCCCAGGCCATGTCTAACTTAATAGCACCACCTGGTGGACACTATAGCCCACTCTAGCAAAAAGTTATTATTGTTGGAGACATGTCTGGGTGTAGGAGGTTGGTCTAGGATTTTTTTGAAGAACTTTGTCCAGTGAACATTTGAATTTTATGGGATCCGTTTTCGTTTTGACATATTTTGGTATGGTATTAAAGAGAGCTGGACCAGTTGAGGTAAAGTAATTGTGACATAATGTTGCTATGTGTACCAAGTTCGATTTTTGTAGTGGACGGATAGCATGGGGGCCAAGTCTTGAATGGATTTTAAAATTGATGCCAACATCATTTGTGCAATATTGATGGAATATTTTCCACATAACACAAATGATATAGCAGTCCTGGTGGCATTGGAGAGAGTAGAGATTGAGTTTTTTAGTCAGCCACAATAATCAATGCCTCTCATGCCGTCTATCTTTTTTGTTATTGACCTCTGGAGTGCTTCTATTTTCATAATGAGTTGCTTTGTATGGGGAGACTACAGTGGGCAACAGTATTCAAGGTTGCCCACTGATGGTGCAGGCATCTCTAGACTGGAAAGTTCTCAGAAACCAGGAGCACACCTTGCAGGCCAAATCAACCTTACTGTTTACGTGGGAACTTCAGCTTAGATTGTTATCAATAATTACTCCAAGGTCTCTAGTGTTAGATGCTGCTCACAGTTATATTATATTGTAAATGTTTTATTTCAAACTAAGGGATTATTTAAGGTAAAAATTGAATAATCCTTCTCTTTATTTGGCATTAAGGGGACATTTTTGAACTGATCAAGTAGAAGAGGTAGAATACAGTGAGGCCTTATAAATATTGGTTTCAAACTTTGGTACAAGGCCAGCAAGTTTGAGGGAGTGTGTAAGATGATTACATCGACCTCAGTGTTCAACCGGTACTTATTTTATTGACCCCAACTGGATGAAAGGCAAAGTTGACCTCAGCAAAATTTGAACTCAGAACATAAGGACAGATGATATGCTGCTAAGCATTTTGCCTGGCTTACTAACGATTCTGCCAGCTCACTGCCTTTGGCCTTATAAGTATTGGAATCACATAGACAACTTTTCATAATCGGATGTTTGTTTTTTTGTCATTTTATATTGGTGAATCAGAGGAGTCTCAATGCATAGATATTTTGCATACATTGTTTGACAAGTCATTTTCCAAGTATAATTTCATAAATAACTTACAGTTGTAAAGCAGCCAACAATATGATTTCTCAGGTAACAAAACTTGCGTCAACATCTGGTAGGATAATAAAATCTTTTCACATTCATCAGCCGACTGACAAGTCTGTAGAGTGTGCATCTTTTCAATTTGGTACATGCAAAAATAATTTGCAATTAAAATCTGAATCTAAAATGTCAATTGAAAATAATAAAATATTAGCCTAAAACACATATTTATTGGTATCAATACACAAATATAGTCATAAATTTGCATTTCCTTGCACACAGAAATGTATTACTCTAATGCATCTGCCATATACAAGATCAACCGAAAAATTGCACCCCTTATTTGTCTATAGTTTGAATTGGATACACTCCTTCTCAACATACTGACCAAATTCATTCCCTGATGGAGAAGGATACTATCTATTTTTTTTACTTATCAATACTTTAGTCTTTGCTAAGTTAACTTTGAGATCTTTTGATTCCAAGTTTTTCTTCACTATCTGAAACTCCTTTAG
This sequence comes from Octopus sinensis, assembly GCF_006345805.1. Taxonomy (NCBI): domain Eukaryota; kingdom Metazoa; phylum Mollusca; class Cephalopoda; order Octopoda; family Octopodidae; genus Octopus; species Octopus sinensis. The sequence continues at coordinate 83,184,956 of NC_043000.1, forward strand.
GCCTACAACAGATTCCAGTTCTAAGAACGAGATCATTAATATCTTGGGTCCACATTGGGAAGACCTCTCATGTTTTCTGCATATTCAATAACCTTTCATATTAGACATTTCCATGGAACCTTTCACTTCAGAATCACCAGGTGCAAATGTATCACTGTGCATCTGTACACACTTCTGCCAAACAACATTGATTCTCTCTAGTATACTAATATTAACTTCTTAGTTTTTCCTAAGTCAATCTGTTACCTTGTTTCCTTTCTAGATACCTAGAATAACTCTTTGCTGTCTTTTGTTCTACTTTTTCCAAGCCTGTCCCTGCTGCTTTCTACAGCAACTCTAAATAACTATATTTTCAGGTCATTAGATAGATTTGACTCTCATATTGCATGGCATTTTGTCTGTTGCAGACCATTTTGATTCAGTTCTTACTTTATCATCTCTCTGAGCTTTCAAGCCATGATCTCAGTTATTCAAAGTCATTTACACATTTTGAATTTGCATCCTTTGACAATATAATGTGTTCTTTTGGTTGACTGAAAACCATAAACTCAGTCTTATAGTTATTGATGTATAGTTCTGTCTGTTTTAAAGCTTCCTCAGCTTTAGAAATAGTAATGTTATTTTAGTATATTCTTTATTTCAAAATTAATTGAAACAGTCAGAAGGACTTGTAGATATAAAGCACTCTATTCAGCAACTCAACTGACCAGCTCAGGGATGCACTGACCATATATCGAGTGGAATCAGCAAAGCTTGACTTTCAAGCAAGTCAGATGAAGATCAAGCTGATGCATGTCAGCAATGGCCTTGACTTACCGCCTCTCCATGTTAGCCCTGACGTCATGGAGTTTGTTAACTCCTTCCTCTATCTGGACTCCACAGTTACCAAGAATGGAGACCTGACCCCAGAGATCAACCACTGATGTGACCTGGCCACCAGGGTCATGTACTCTCTATGGAAGCCCCTCTAGCACCACTGCTCTATCTCCTGGAAGATAAAGCTCTGCCTCTACAATGAATCAGTCCTCTCCATTTTCCTCTATGGAACAGAAACATGGCCCCACATGAAGACCCTGGCAAAAAAAGGATTGATAGTTTCAATAGCAGAGCCCTAAGAACCATTAAGAACATCAGATGTTACCATCACATTTCCCACAAAATATTGTGTGCACTCACACATCAGCCCACAGCCTCCTGCCTCATTGCTGTCTACCACATGCACTGGTACAGACATGTCCTCCCACCAGCCAGATTATCCTACAAGGGCCTCACTCTCACAGCTATGAGCTGGAAGACACCCTATAGCAGGCCCCACACCAGATGGTTGGATGGGATTAAGGAAAATCTCCAGAGGCTTGACATCACCTTGGAGGATGCAGACAGGCTGGCACGGGACTGCCAATGATTGGAAGAATGCTAGTGGACCTGGTTGGCTCTACACATGATGACACCACTGCAACTACTAATCTAGGATGATCCTCAGCCCATCAAGCAAGAACATGAAGCATGAAGATTTTTTAGTGTGCAGAGAGGGGAGAAACTCAACAATTTTTAAAATACATATTAAGATACTAGTTACATCTCACTATAAGCAGTTAATATACTAGTTACATCTCACTATAAGCAGTTAATATACTAGTTACATCTCCCTATAAGAAGTTAATATAGTAGTTACATCTCACTATAAGCTGAAAGAAATTTCTTATTTATTCAATAAGCTGTCAGCCAAATACTTACTGTTAGAATTGCTGTATTTGATTGTAATCCTTCAGGAAAAAAGCATTTCTTATAGCTCTCTAAATCATAGTGCGCAGTGCACTTACTGATATCCGATTCCAGAAAATAAAAATTGTAACAAGACAATGCAAGTAAATATTCCTGAAAATAAATTACAAGAAAAATTTAGGATGATTTGCTATATCTTTAACAATTGTGTTTTCTTTTACTTATATGAAACAATTACTTATATTACTCAATTACTTTTTTATTCTTTTACTCTTTTACTTGTTTCAGTCATTTGACTGTGGCCATGCTGGAGCACCACATTTAGTCAAGCAAATCGACCCCAGGACTTATTCTTTGTAAGCCTAGTACTTATTCTATCGTACCCTTTTGCCAAACCGCTAAGTTACGGGGACGTAAACACACCAGCATCGGTTGTCAAGCGATGTTGGGGGGACAAACACAGACACACAAATATACACACACACACACACATATAAATATACATATATACGATGGGCTTCTTTCAGTTTCTGTCTACCAAATCCACTCAAAAGGCTTTGGTCAGCCTGAGGCTATAGTAGAAGATACTTGCCCAAGGTGCCACGCAATGGGACTGAACCCAGAACCATGTGTTTGGTAAGCAAGCTGCATACCACACAGCCACTCCTCCCCCAACCTAACCATCCATGTTCAATAACTTTGACAAGCTACAAATTCAGTTCTAGCTGCAGAAAATTTAAACAGATTTTAGCTCTATCCTCTCATATTTAAACTTTAATCCCAGTAGTGTCAACTTAGCTTTCATCATTCCAACACTGAGACAATAAAAATCTATTAGTCAGTTCACCAACCATATTTTCCACCAAGAATTGTTTAGCCTTGTGCCAATATGAGAAATATTGTTATTCTTTTAACTATGTGCTTTCACTACACAACCAATAGCAGGTCAGTGTGAGGACATACAGAGTTTTGTTATGGTTCTGTATTTTCTATGGTATAATAAGTACTCTATGTTTCAAATATGTGATATACCCAGTATTGCCTTTTGTTGTATGTTGTCTATACATGTAAGTGTGGGAGATTTGTTTATGTATTTATTTGCCCCCTTTTTAATCATTCCTAAGAAATCTAGTAGTATCATAAGGATGGCTTCTGTTTACAATTCCCTCATTTTGATTATCTCTGTTTGCAGATCTTTATATTTGAATAATTTCCATACTTCTTTAAAGAATCATTATCTGTTAGAACAAGTACAAAGACCAGTCTTTGATAACAGTACCATGTTGATTTTCTTGTCTGTGTGGATTGACATATTCAAGAGCATGGTTGCCTTATCATTCAGTGAAACATTTTCTGGTGTATGTTTATACTATCTTGTTTCAATCAATATTTCATACTATTAACACAGTTTCCTGTGTATGGAAGCACCTCTCTGATTTGTCTGCTTGTATATTCTCATTTACAAGCCAGACAAAAACAATATAAATAATTAATAGTTTCTTTCAACTCTTTTGTTACCATATATCTATAGAAATGCACTGTCTTCGTTTCCAGTAATTTAAAAAATAATGAAGCCTGGTTGTTATTAAGTTGGTATTAGGACTATAAATTAACATTAAATTTTGATCGAGTAGATATAATTTAGATCACTTTTAAATAAATTTGTATCAGAGAAATAGGTGCAGTCTCAGGTGTGTCATTATCAAAACCTCATATATTCTACAGTTACTTAGTGTATTCTGCTTTACTATATATTTTTATGTTTTGGTAGCTTCTAATGAAAATGCATGGTCTTGTGTCACACTGAAAGGTCTTTCAGAGTCAGCTCTGAAACCCTGCTTTCATCAATCAGTATTGGGGTTTTTCTTTATACAACAAGTAATGAACTATAGCATCTTTGATTACAAGTTACCAATTGGCAATTATTTGTACTGGCAGGAAAATATCACTCCTTCAGAGTGAAAGACAGACTGTATAATGCTTGTGTGCAAAGTGTATTGCAACATGGTAGTGAGATATGGGTTTTAAATACAGAAGACATTTGAAAACCAGAAAGAAATGAAGTACATATAATTTGTTGGATGTGTAATGACAGTTTTTATGAACAGCAGAATACACATAACTTTGGGAAGAAAAAACTGTGCATAAGAGGAATCAAATGCTGGTACAGTCATGTGATGCATACAAATGAAAACAGCTGTATTAAAAGGTGCTGAGCACTCAAAGTAGACAGTGCCTGTAGAAGAGGAATACCTAGGAAGACGAGGAACAAATTTATTGAAGGGAAACTTAATAATGCAAGTTTCATGGCAATCTCACAAGCACTGATGCTACATAAACAAAAAATACTCAATACACTTGGTAATGTGGTTGGCATCTGGAAGAGCATCCAGCTGTAGAAAACATGCAAAAGTAGATATTTGTGCATGATGCAGTCCTTGGACTTGTTGGATCTTGTCAACGTATGTCATGGAAAATGGACATTAAAAGATGATGATGATGATACTGCATCCTAATTTCTTTTGTAAAAATTAGAATTCACCTTGAGCAGACATTAAGAAATAGTAATAAAATCAAAAACTAACAAAAGTAAAAACTAAAATGCTTGAGAATATTTTCTTCAAAATTAACTTACTTCTTCATCTCTGAGGAAATTTCCAATTTTCAATAACTGCTTTAAAAAGTACACTTGTGGAAGTAATGGTTGGTACTTTTTTAACATTTCAAATAATGTTATTGACCTATAAAAGAAATTTTTATCATTATATTATATGAAGAAAGTTGGCAATAGAAAATATGGATGGAATGATATATATATATATATATATATACATATACATGCATGCATGCATGCATGCATGCATGCATACATACATACATACATACATACATACATACATACATACATACATACATACATACATACATACATACATACATACATACATACATACATACATACATACATACATACATACATACATACATACATACATACATACATACATACATACATATATATACATACATACTTATATATGCAGGTGGTTTTCCTAGTGGTCAATTATTGCAAGGGTGATAATCATTTTTTCATAATACGAAGTGGGATTAAAAATTTGAATTTAAAATTAAAGAATTTCAACCGTGTTTCGTGGTCTGCTACCACAACAGCTCCTTTATAGAATCCAGTTAGCTCAAGACATCATCAGGAGGAACTACTATTTGCGGTTGGAGCCCTGGCTGCTATTTCTAGTGGGTCGAACGGCCTATTGTAGCCATTCCTCAATTGTTGTTGAATTTATTCATAGTCTCTGACTATTTCCTCTTTCTCACTAGACCGCTGGTGGCAAAATAATTTCTATTGAATTTTTTGCTACCCTAAATTGATAAATATATATATATATATATATTATATATATATATATATACATATACATGCATGCATGCATGCATGCATGCATGCATACATACATACATACATACATACATACATACATACATACATCATACATACATACATACATACATACATACATACATACATACATACATACATACATACATACATACATACATACATACATACTACATACATACATACTACATACATACATACATATATATACATACATACTTATATATGCAGGTGGTTTTCCTAGTGGTCAATTATTGCAAGGGTGATAATCATTTTTTCATAATACGAAGTGGGATTAAAAATTTGAATTTAAAATTAAAGAATTTCAACCGTGTTTCGTGGTCTGCTACCACAACAGCTCCTTTATAGAATCCAGTTAGCTCAAGACATCATCAGGAGGAACTACTATTTGCGGTTGGAGCCCTGGCTGCTATTTCTAGTGGGTCGAACGGCCTATTGTAGCCATTCCTCAATTGTTGTTGAATTTATTCATAGTCTCTGACTATTTCCTCTTTCTCACTAGACCGCTGGTGGCAAAATAATTTCTATTGAATTTTTTGCTACCCTAAATTGATAAATATATATATATATATATATATATATATATATAAAGTTACAAACTGAGGAAAAGAAATCCTTCAAAGGGGTGTGTTAAACATCCAATTCACTGGTATGTCAGTTGAATAACATAAAAATATCAGTATAATGCAATAATAAAGATAAATTAAATATAGAGATATTCTATTGATATTCAATAATTTATTTATATTACAATATTACATTAAATACTATGAATATAATATATATCATAACATAATATTATATAAATAATTATAAAAAACGTAAAAGTCCAACAAATTGTTTTGACATATATATTTTTTTCTGATATTGTAAAAATTTTTACAATCCAGCCATCCTTTCCAGACTGGATTTCATCTTTCTGAACCAATTCATAAATATATATATATATATATATATATATTATATATATATATATATATATATATATATATCATCATCATCATCATCATCATCATCATCATCATCATCATCATTTAACGTCCGCTTTCCATGCTAGCATGGGTTGGACGGTTCAACTGGGGTCTGGGGAGCCCGAAAGCTGCACCAGTCCAGTCAGATCTGGCAGTGTTTCTACAGCTGGATGCCCTTCCTAACGCCAACCACTCCAAGAGTGTAGTGGGTGATTTTATGTGCCACCGACACAGGTGCCAGACGAGGCTGGCAAACGGCCACGCTCGGATGGTGTTTTTTATGTGCCACCGACACAGGTGCCAGACGAGGCTGGCAGACAGCCACGCTCGGATGGTGTTTTTATGTGCCACCGACACAGGTGCCAGATGAGGCTGATATATATATATATATGTGTGTGTGTATATATATATATATATACCAGGTATGGTAGATAAGTTCAGTAAAATTTAGATTCAGATGAATATGGTACTTAAGTTAAAGGCACCAGAATTTAGTATGGTATTATCCTTATAATTCAAAATGGGGTGATAATAATCAAAATAAGCAACAAGGATATACAGAGGTAATGCAGTATGATTGTTTCATGCGAATCCATTTAATTGAACAATGCAAACATTACATCAATTTAAAATGTAGAGCAATCTTCTAGATTGCTCTAGAAGATTGCTCTACATTTTAAATTGATGTAATGTTTGCATTGTTCAATTAAATGGATTCGCATGAAACGATCGTACAACATTACCTCTGGATATCCTTGTTGCTTATTTTGATATACTTATATATACTTATATATCAGGGGCGTGCACTCTCAGCAATGCAAGGTATGCGCTGCATGCCTTCTTTGTTTCAAAGAAAATACGTCCAGTTGTTTTAGAAATATTGTCTCCACTTCGTACATCTGCTTTGATAAATGCTTTTAGAAGATCGCATGATACACACTCCCTCTCTGTCTGTATTAGTTTGTCCTTCCTTCCTCTCTCTCTCTCTCTATCTTAGTGACTCGATAAATTTATCGCTTGTCATGCGTTGGGAAGACAGCATGAGTCCCTTCTCTCTGTCTTTGATAGTTTGTCCCTTCTTCCTCTTTCTTTGTTTAAAAGATATACTACGAGGAATGGTCACCCCCTTCTCTCTCAGCGATTCGACAAATTCAGTTTGGCATGTCATGCTGTGCTAAAATCGCATTTCACGCCTCTCTGACTATTTTGACCGGAACAAGAGCCGTCCCATAATTCTTGTTTTAGCCAGCTGAAATGTTGGAATAGCCTTCGCATGTAAGTTTGAAATTTTTTATCCAAAACATCCGTTTGCACTATCATATTTTTAAAAAGTTTTGAAAGCAAAAATATCTACATTATATTTCTTATTTCAGAAATAGCTAATTAATCTTAAATTAATTTAACAAAGGGTATTTTTCCGTTTTGTTGAAATTGACTTAAAATTTACGCCGGCGCTTCCACGTGGGTCCTTAAATAAGAGCAGCCTTTTTCAAAATGAGTGAATTGTGTGCTATAAACGATATTTTGAGAACTAGTTTTTCTAAAAGGGACTTCGATGGGAAAAAATTAATTATAAATCGCGGGAGACCAACACCGAATTTACCTAATTTGCGAAGCTACAACTAGAAATTCACGAGACAATTTCAGGTTAATTCGTATGAAAAGAAGAAATGGTTAACTGGAAGTGTTGCTCTTAATAAATTATTCTGTTGGCCGTGTTTACTTTTTGGCTTAGAAAAAAATGTTTGGAATGATAAAGGCTATGATGATATAAATAATTTACATATGGCTATGCTAAAGCACGAGCGTTCTCAAAGGCATATAAAATGTTTGATAGACCTTAAAATATTCGGGAATGTTCGCATAGACTTACAATTAGATGCACGTAAAAATCAAAACATACAACAGCATAATGAGAAAGTTCGACGAAACAGATCCATTCTGCAACGATTGATCGATGTTGTTATTTTTTTAGGCCTCCAGGAATTATCGTTTCGGGGTCATTTTGAATCTGAAGGCTCTAATAATCGGGGAAATTATAAAGAACTCGTTTATTTGATCAGTAAGTATGACAAACAAATGGAAAGTCATTTAGATACAGCTTCTATCTTCACTGGTCTGTCGAACAGAATTCAAAATGACTTGATCGAAGCAATTCATAAAGTTATGTTGAATGAGATGCAGAAGGAAATTGACCAAGCTAAGTTTGTTTCTATTCTTGTTGATGAGACATCTGATGTCTCAGCATCTTCACAACTGTCAACAGTTTTACGTTATGTTACAGAAGACTGTGTGACGAAAGAACGATTTATCGGTTTTAGTGATGTTAGTGCAGATCGATCTGCAAATGCTTTATCTGAACATGTTTTTAAATGCATTGAGACGTGGGAATGTGGAAACAAATTGATTGCGCAGACATATGATGGTGCCGCTACAATGGCAGGACAACTAAATGGGTTACAGGCAAAAGTAAGAAAGAAATATGAATGTGCGATCTTTATTCATTGTTGTGCCCATATCCTAAATTTAGTTCTTTCACAATCATGCTCTGCTATGAAAGAATGCAAGATATTTTTTTCTACAATAAACGGACTCGGTACATTTTTTACGAAATCACCGAAAAGGACTAATGCATTAGATAATATTGTTAAAAAAAGATTTCCGAAAGCAACAGCAACTAGATGGAATTACTCCTCACGTCTTATTATTACCACAAAGGAAAATTATAATTTCATAATCAGCCTTTTTGAACACATCATTGAAAATCCTGAAGCATAGGATGATATCACCATAAATTCAGCAATTGGATTCTTACACACTTTAAAAGCTCCTGATTTCTTATTTTTGTTAGAGGTATTCAGTGACATTTTTTCTTTTACTGACGTCTTATTTAACATACTCCAGAGTAAAAGTCATGACATAGTGTATTGTAAACAGCAAATAGATAAAACTAGAACTGTACTCGAAAACAAACTTGATAATTTTTCAGTCTTTTATGATAGGTTAGGGGAAAAATATGGAGTCGATGCAGGAATCGGAATTCAGAGATCCAAGAATATATCTATTGATCCCCAACGACATTATAGAACGCTTTATAACAAAATTATAAGTACAATAGTTGACCAAATAAAAGCACGATATTCATCCTTAGAAGAGTTTAAATTCATGGAACTTTTGAATTTCAACAAAGTTGATGAGTATTGCAAACAATTTCCTGTGGACTCTTTAGATTCTTTAAGAACAACTTATGGCAGATTTTTTGATGTAATACGATTACAAAGTGAGCTCAATGGGATGTATTCAATGAAAAATTTTAAAAAACCAAGTGTAAGTCATTTAATGAGTTACATTAACAGCACTGATCTTGTGGAAGCTATGCCAGAACTCTTCAATCTGTGCAAGTTGATTTTGACAATTCCGTCTACGACTGCTTCTGTAGAGCGATCCTTTTCTGCATTAAGTAGAATTAAAACATACCAAAGAAATGCGACAGGAGAAAGAAGACTGTCTGGGTTAGCACTAATGTCAATTGAAAAAGATTTATTACAAGAATTGATGAAAAGAGAAGATTTCTATGAAAATGTGATAGATATATTTGCCCAGAAAGATCGAAGAATTGAATTAATTTATAAATGAGCTAAGTAACATTTTAAAACATTAAAAAAATATATATTAAAGAGCATATATTACAGGTTTTGCTAAGTGTTTGTTATAACGTAAGGTTCGACCTTCTTACATCAGTATTGTTTCGCAGGAGAAATGTTTTGATTTCTTCGTGAAACCTAACCTACATAGATTTCCCTTTCTGTGCTGCTGGGTGTAGTCTATTTACGGCCGTAAATAAGTGTTTTGTTTCGCTTTCAATAAGTGTCTTGTTTCAATCTCAGAGATGTTGACTTCTGCCACAACAGTTTTGGGAGGCTTTTTACAATGTTGAATTTTCGCTGTCTTTCATTGTGTGCGTATTCATGTATATGCGTGTATTTTCAATGTTTGTGCGTGAGACGTAGTCCTTTAATGTACGGAGTTCAGTAAGTCTCAGAACAGTCAATAATTTTCCCGGAATTGACAAGTAGCATGATAAAGAACCTGACTTGTCTTCGAGAGCGTAACGATCTAAAACCATGGCCATATAATGTAACTAAATGTGTTCTTTTAATTAAATCATTTCATTCAACTCAACCGATAGGTATAGGGTCTAATGCAGAATCGCACCCCTTTGAAAAACGAATTTATGTGAAAATTTTTTTTCGGATTCCTACCTTTAACAGAGATTCTGAATATGCAAAAATATTGACAGAATCCAATTTCATCTTTATTATATTTCACTTATGATTTTTAGACTTTTCTAAGGGAGAATGAGGATGGGAAAGTACTGACGTTTCGAAGAGCAAAGAATAATACAAACAATACACTTATTTCAGGATCATCTCTGCACAGCCATTTTTTATTCCCTGTTTATTCTGCATATTCAGAATCTCTTATATGTAAATCGTAGGAATACGAAAATGTTTTACTGAAAAATTGCCGGGGGGGGGGGGGAGCAATGAAATTAATTGCATGCCCAACGCCGGAAGTCACCGCACGCCACTGTTATATATATATATATATATATAATATATATATATATATATATATATACTTATATATATATATATATATATATATATATATATTTAAATAATGAGGGAGATGAATTAATTTTAATTTCAATATCAATTTAAATCCAGTAGTCTCGCATACAAAAAATCTGAGAAATCAGAGAAAATTCTAATATATGTGTATATTGGCAGGGCAAGGCTGCTAGGTAGTCGGCCATATGCTAGAAATAGATCATCAACGATCAATCTACAAAGAAAGTTCTCTAGAGGAAAAATTCGGTTAACACCAGAACCAAATTTGGCGGGCAGGACAGATGAAAATTTATATAAAAAACAGAATTAATTGCATACCTCGGTTTCGGCCTTTAACAAAAGAATTACTTACATAATTCAAATGTCCGTGGCCTCATCAGTACAATCGTTCAGTGTAAATGCAATCTAAAAAACTAACCCCAGCTTTCTGTGCCAAAACAGACACGTGTTTAGTTTTACCGATTACATTAGGGATAAAATTTCAAATGTCTTAGTTCTGGCGTGCTAAAAAATTCCTGAAGCAAAGAACTGCAGTAAATAATTCACTGCGGTTAGCGCTTGCTACTAGAGAACGTATTTATTTCAATATTTAAATAATGAGGGAGATAAATTAATATTAATTTCAATATCAATTTAAATCCAGTAGTCTAGCATACAAAAAATCTGAGAAATCAGAGAAAATTCTAATATATGTGTATTATTTACTGCAGTTCTTCGCTTCAGGAATTTTTTAGCGCGCCGGAACTAAGACATTTGAAATTTTATCCCTAATGTAATCGGTAAAACTAAACACGTGTCTGTTTTGGCACAGAAAGCGGACATTTGAATTATGTAAGTAATTCTTTTGTTAAAGGCCAAAACCGAGGTATGCAATTAATTCTGTTTTTTATATAAATTTTCATCTGTCCTGCCCGCCAAATTTGGTTCTGGCATTCGCTGAATTTTTCCTCTAGAGAACTTTCTTTGTTGTTTGATTGTTGATGATCTATTTCTAGCATACGTCCGACTACCTAGCAGTCTTGCCCTGCCAATATACACATATATATATATATATATATATATATATATATATATATATATATATGACTGCAGACCGTGATGTCTGGTGCCACACGATCTTCAACGCAGTCAGTAAGTTTGAGGAACAAAGAAGAGACACACTTAAAGACAAGAGATGCAGGAGGAAGGCGTGAGCCGCCTCTGACACCACATCATCAACATCATTGTTCGACCGTGGTCGAGACAATGGAATTTACCATGCTACGCCAGACTTCACAGTCCATTATGGCATTACGGAGGTCCTGTTGCTGGATGCCTGTATCCCTGACACCACACCAGATGTTACCTTCTTCTGTGGACACTACTCACGGACCTGCCTTTCCCATATTGGACTGGTCAGTCATGAGCGTGCATGCACGCGACGTGGACAGCCTTCCTGATCTTCATTCACAAAGCCAAGCCATATATATATTTACATTTACATATTATTGTATTTGTCTCATTTTTTTCTGTTCATGTTCACCCATTATGTTTACTTATTTATAAACCAGCAACCTGTGTTGCTAACAGCCAAATCGAACTATATTGTCAAAGTGTGTTGAAATCATGATAATATCTGGTCGAAAATTTATGAAGATTTGACCATGCTTGTGTCCATCGTGTACATGTGTGTGTGTATGTGTTTCTTTTTCTTGTTTGTCCCTTTGTCATCTCCTTTGTAACAAGAGGTGAAGATGAACTACAGGCTGACTAACAGAGAAAGTAAGTTTCATATGTGACAGATGCATTGGAGCAGTAAGTACGTACTATGAGCACACTTGAAATGGATTCTCTACATTTTAAAAAATATATTCTCACTCTTGGTGTGACACAGTTTTGGGACCACTGCATCAGACTATGTGAATGACAATACATATCTAGGAACTCTTACCAGCAAGGCAATGTTATTACCATTTCGAATATGGCACATTTGGACTGATAAACAAGTCATTTACTGTGTTTTGTCACAGAGAAAATTTATCACTTTTGACAATGGTGTAAATACACCTGTCTGTGACCAAAGAGGAAATAATTACTTTAAAATGCAGTATCTCACAGTTTGGAAAGGGGTCACTGCAAACTGATCTAGGTGTATTTACACCATTGTCAACAGTGATAAATTTTGTTCATGACAAAACGCAGTGAATGGCATGATTATTAGTCCAAACGTGCCACAGGCATATTTGAACTGATAATAACATTGCATTTATACCTATCACTGCTTAGGGCCCTAACTTCATAATTTACTTATGGTGAGCAACTGCGTAGTATTCTCAGCCATTGTATGATGACTGAAATAGCATAAGACAACCACTCTCTTTCATCAGTTCATGGTGCCCTCTGCCCAGTGCCTGTCACTGAAGAGGAGATAGCTACTCCGAAATGCTACATCTCACAGTCTGGAAAGGGAGTGCTGTGAACTGATTTAGGTGTATTTATACCATTATCGACAGCAATAAATTTTCTCTATAGTAAACACAGTGAATGGCTTGTTGGGGTGGACAGGTCTTCTTCTTCTTCTTCTTCTAAATAATAATAATGATAATAAAGGCCGTATCCCAGTATGTCCACTGCTCAGTGACTAAAACTCAAGACGAATAAATAAATGAAAAAGGGACGAAAAAAACACTGAGGAAAGTATGTACTTACGGTCGGCCACATACTGAAGGTACATCAGTCGGCTTATTCCGGAAAAGATTTAAAAAATCTTCCTTTTCTTTCTTAAAAGCTATAAAAACGGGGTTGATTTTGCAGCCCACAGCATCATAATAACTGCTTGGATACTGTCTATTGAGTAATTTTGCCGCTTTCAGTCTGATGTTAGTAGCCATTCTAAATAGTGTGAAGTTTATTATTAATCTTATGTGAGTTTAAGTGTATGCCTGTGCATATTTCTATATTAGTATATATGCGTGTGTGTATGCACGTATGTATGTTTGTGTATGGGCGTGACTGTAATTACGTGTGAGTGAGTTATGGTTAGTTCCAGACGTTAGTTTCGACCAAAATGGGATTCAGACGATACTTAATTGTTATTGAATACGTTGCTTAGAAACCAAAGTAGAGTTGGCTATATTTACACGCAGTTTCGTATTTACAAACGCACACGCGATTGTCGACATATGGTTTTCAGAAATCTGTTAAACACCACGGTAATGGAAATATAGAACTTATTTAATAATATCTGTAATAAGAGTGATTGATTAGCTCTATTTAATCATTACCTTTATACATGCTAATATCCAACAGTAAGAATGTTACAAGACATTAAAAATACATTTCCTCACAGAGAAAATATCACCAGAGAAATTAATGAGTTTATCACTTCTGATCTATCGCTGGACCGGCCAGAAACGGCCAAATCTCCCTCAAATTATATATAACCATCTTTACAGTGAAAGAGTTTAAAAAACCCACTAAAGTAAAAGAGGGGCACATTGGATGATGTGCTCGTAAACCTCGATAAGCATCATTTAGGTAAATTTTTATATTAATACCCGCACGATTTTTCACTAAAAGAAAAAAAAATCAGATTTTGGAAAGACTTCGCCCCCCCCTTTTTTTTCTCCTAAATTTGTATATATTTATTATTTTTTTTTTTTGTCAAAAACCCCCGTTTTCGGATACGGAGGTTCCGGAAAATTGCCAAAAATCGGCATTGTTAAATCCCCCCACCGCCAAAATTCTTCAATTTTGCCTTTTTCCCCAACACTAACCCTAACCCTAACCCTAAAACTCTAATCCTAACCCTAACCCTAACACTAAAACACTAACCTGAACCCTAACCCTAAAACCCTAAAACCCTAACCCTAACCCTAAAATCCTAACCTTAACTGTATGTACAGAAATATTTTGAAATTTTTGTCCGAATCATAATATCCGTATTTTTCCGCATTTATTTTTTTTAAATTCTTAAAAAAAAAATTTTGCAAAAATTTTTGGAAATTTTATTCAAAATCAGCGGTGGTGCCCCAGCATGGCCGCGTCCTTCGGGCTAAAACATTTTTAAGGATTTAATCATAACAGTATTTTCCCGCATCTTTTGAAAAAAAAATTCTGAAAAAGTGAAAAATGATGGAAATGGGATAGGGGAATTAAAAATGTAGATTTTTGACAACTTTTTTGCAGAATCGTATTCCCCGTAGCCGAAAAGGGAGCGGGGATTGTGTCGAAAAAAAAATTTTTTTTAAGGGTGGTTCTGGTGGGGGGACGGGCAGAAGGGATCTTTACCTTTTGACCTACTGATTTAAAAAATAAGGTTTTGTAACTAAACACTTTTAAACTTCGGACACTGGTAGAATGTGTCATATGAAACATCTTTTACTTTTAGCATTTTTGAGAAAAACTTATATTTACGAAGTTATTTCACGTTAAAGTAGTCCTACTTCGGTAATTTCAACCAATCAATGACGTGTATTCAGCTGAATAAAATTACTGTTAGACGTCTTAACACCGTCACTGACGCAGATCGCTATCCCCTTCTTAAAGCTCATGATTTTCCATCTGCACTGCATGGTTGTAAGATTTTTTCTAAGATTGACTTGGTACACGCGAACCATCAAATCCCTGATGACCCCGATGACATTCCAACGACAGCTGTCACCACGCCTTTTGGAGCATTTGAATTCTTGTCTATGTCATTTGGACTTCGTAAGGCAGCCAGCATGTTCCAAACATTAATTGATGAGGACGTTTGTGGGTTACAGTTTATCTTTGTGTACTTCGATGACCTTTTAATCACAAGTGATACTCCAAAACAGCACCTACAACACTTGACCCAGCTGTTCAAGCATCTACATTCCTATGATGTGAAGATTAACCTAGCTAAGTGTGTCTTCTGTTCTACAAGTTTGGAATTCTTGGGGCATCTCATTGACACCGATGTTATTCATTTACTTCCCTCTAAAGTGGAAATTTTATTGGTTTAATTATTATCGTCGCTTCATTCCTAAATGTGTGAAGAAGTTGTTTCCCTTGACCCAGCACTTGAAAGATCAATGAAAGACACATCGATAATACTGTCTTCTACAGCCGTCCAAGCTTTTGAATCTGTCAAAGCTGTCCTTATTCAAGCATCTTTCCTCGCTCATCCTGTTCCAAATGCAAAATTATCACTTACTGTCGATGCATCATCATCTAATACAGGGGCAGTTTTAGAGCAATCTGTAAACAGCCAAAACCAGCCATTAGCCTTTTTCTTGTACCAGCTGAAAAGTGCCAAAATGAGATATAGTGTATTTGGTAAAGAACTCCTAGCAATTTACCTGGTGGTGAAGCATTTCTCTTATCTTCTTGAAGGTAGAGACTTCACGATTTTCACTGACCACAAACCACTAACGTCCACTCTCTTTGCAAAAATGGACCGGTACTTGCCCAGAGAAACAAAATCAATTGAATTATATATCACAGTTCACTAGTGACATCCACCACATCTCTGGCACTGACAACATCTCTCCTGCTTTGATTGATTTGGTTGCTATGGCTACTGATCAACCCTCCTTGGACTCTCTGGACACCTCTTCACCACAGTTTTCCTGCTGCAAGTTTGAATATCTGCCTCTGCCTTTTCTGAAGGAACCATTCTCTGTGATGTTTCTACCGGATCGACATGAGCCCTCGTTCCTGAATGTCTCTGTTGTGCTGTTTTTGAAGCACTGCATTCACTGCTGCACCCTGGCACTACAGTCAGAGTAAAGCTTGTCTCAGCCTGCTTTTTCTGGACGAATATGTGACGGTCTATTACTGCTCGGTCCCATGCCTGTCTACCATGTCAGCATTCCAAAGTGCATCATCACATGAGAGCAACTCTTGGACATTTCCAGCCACCGGACACCAAGTTCCATCACATACACATCGACCTGGTTGGTCCTTGGCCGATCAGTTGCAGATTTACTTATATATTGACCTGTGTCGACCATTTCTCCAGAAGGCCTGAAGCCATCCCTCTCATGGACATTTCCACAGAACAGTCGCCAGAGCACTCATCTCTGGGTAGATATCTCACTTCGGAGTACCCTCTAGAATTACTACTGATCGTGGATGCCAATTTGAAGCTTGTCTCTTCTGTGAGCTTTCGAGATTGCTCAGAGTTCAGCGCATCCACACCACCAGTTACCATCCCACCACAAACTGTATGGTGGAAAGATTACACCGACAACTTAAAGCCGCTATTCACACGGCTCCTGACCCTCATTGTTGATCCAAGTTTCTCCCCATTGTTCTGCTAGGGTGCTGCTCAGCTGTCAAGGAAGACTTAAGCTACTCCTCTGCTGAGCTCCTGTATGGCACCACCTTAGCACTACCTGAACAAATGTTGGTGCCTGTCAACTTACCAGAGGTAGGTGTTCAAACTTGCAGCAGGTAAACCCAACATCTTCATGCGACTCAGGTCATTCTTTGCTGACCTGCCACCAATGTTTCCTAGTGACCAGTCTATTTCCTCTGCAGTACCTCTGGATATTTCTATCTGGACTCATGTGTTTGTGAGAAATGACGCTGTTAAGGGACTGCTCACACCTCCCAACACTGGACTCTATCATGTTCTTAAAAGCATACCGGAACTGTTCACTGTGGTCATTCATGGGGGAAAACGAGACTGTCTCTATTGACAGAGTAAAAAAAGCCTTTTCCGAAACATTGCTGACATACCCATCATTCCACAAACACTGCCACCCCCACCCCCACAAGCACCACCTCCACTCACCAAAACGCCAACTACACAAACACATTCTTCACCTTACAGGACACATTCTGGCAGACTGGTAATTGGCCAAAGAAATTGTCTCAGACTATTCATATATCTTAACTTTGCCTCACCAGTGACTGTTCCAGAGAATAGATTTATGCTGCTTGAGACACTGCATTCACATTTTCTCTCTTCTGTATCATTGTACATATATGCTTTGTTCTACTTGATTGCACATCTTTCTTTGCTGAACGTTTTTCCTTGTATTGTATTTTTTCAATTGTTCATACAACTGTTTTTGCAATGGTTCATTCTTCTGTGCCCTCCTAGTACACTCCACCTACACTACTATTAATTGACCACTTCCAGTCTAAGAGTGGGGAGAGTCTTTCTTGGCGCATTACTCCCTTTGACAGCAGGTCAAACAAGCTGCCTCAACTTCAAAGAAATCAGTCTCTCCATCAGGAAATACAACTGTGGCAGTAGTGTTTGTGTACAGCGTTCTGATAGCATCAACAATCCTGGGAGGAATACCATAGAGTTCAACGATTTTAAACATAAGATCTTTGCTGATGGAATCAAATGCTTTGCAAAAGTCAACAAAACAGATTCTGATGCTCTTGTTAAACGTTTGCATTTCTTCTAGTATGTAACATATGGAGAGGAATTGAGCAGTTGTTGACCATCCCCTTCTAAATCCATTCTAATTCTTACACATTTCCCTAGACGGCATGTAAGAAAAGGGACTCCTTTTGAAACCCCACCAGAGCAGTTGGCATTGTGCACAATATTTAACTGATCTTGACTTTGCTGACGATCTTGCTTTGATATCCCATTGTATACAGAATCTTTGTTACAAGCACTGGAGAAAGCAGAAAACAAGGTCGGCCTTTACTGCAATGAGAGTAAGACAGAGTTTAACATGACCTCCTCCAAGTTAAATCACTCAATAATATATCAATCAAAAACGTTGACAACTGCAAATATCTTTGTTCACACACAGTAGACTCCCAAAAGGACTTTTGCATCTGCAGAGCTCTTGCTTGAGATGTCTGTAACAGACCTGATAAGGGCTGGCACTCAAACCTTCCGCCCACGTTAAAAGTTAAAATATTTAGAACACTGATTGAGCTGGCCCTTCTCTATGGATCAGAGACCTGGACCTTATCAGCTCTCTTAGAAAAACAACTTGATGGAACATATACCAGCCTGCTCAGAAAAATACAGAACATCAGTTGGAGATCACACCCAACACTTAGTAACATTTATGGAAATCTGATACCAATATCCCTCAAGCTAAAGCAGAAATGGCTACAATTTGCTGGCCACTGTCATCAAGCAGAGAAAACGGTTATCTCATCCCTGCTCCTATGGAATCCTCTGGAAGTATTTTCTCCAGGAAATTGATATTTTCAGATACTATATCTCAGGACTCAGGGCTAGATATTAGAGATCTGAATGCAGCAATGCAGGACCGTGTGGTGTGGAAAGGGATTGTCAATGGAGTTTCGACCAACCTATGGTTGTTTGAAGGATGATGATGATATGCCATGAAACTAGCAAACCAGCTCTTATGAGTCAGCATGACTTGAGAACCAAACTTTCCTTTTTTAAGGTGAAAAGGAATGGGGATAGAGTAACTGGAAGGGCTGATGTGCTGAGGTTGCAAGAGCATATAGGGTAAGTGAGGGATGATTAAAGATGGAGTAGGGGTGAGAGCTGAATATAATGAATATTGAAAAGAGGTGGTCAATGAAAATATGAGTTAGATGGCAGGTAGGAGGGAGAAGGTGATAGCTGTAAAGATTAGTTAAGGTTGAAAAGCAGAAGTAGTCAGTGGTAAAAAGGGTAGAGGAATGGTTGATGGGTTGAAGGTAAGGTAGGAAAGAGTTAGTCATAACTGACAGTTATGAAAGAGATGAAGTATAGCAGAATAATAACAATAATCATAATAATAATAATAATAATAAAAGCATTGTCACTGTGAATCTTCTTTCCTCTTTCTCCATTATTTTCATTTTTTTTTCCATTTTTTCTTATTTCTTTTTACTCTCTGTCTTTCTTCCCCTTTTTTCTATCACATGATTTTGTAAATGAACAATCTGATGTCTTTATTTTAATGGCTTACCAATGTGTACTGTGAGTTTCTTTGCCCTATGTGTCAGGAAGACACTTAGCAAGAAATGGAAACAAAATTGAAAGAGGATAATAATAATAACAAGAGCACTCAGAGAGGGCAAACCTCCACCAAGGCAACACCAACATCCTCTCAACAATTAACTGGAGATGATTTTTAAAATAAGAATATCTGAAATAACTCGACTGCTTTCACAAATGAGAACACTAAAAATTAACCCGACCACTCTCAAAAATTAAGCAAAAAACTGGAAAAATAATCCAGAACCCTTGTCTGGTACTGGATTGATCCCAAAATCTAATCAGTACCAGTCATGAGGCCAAACATCTCTGAAAGTTTCATCTGAATCCATCCAGCGGTTCTTGAGATATCTTGTCCACAGAGAAACAAACATGACTGAAAACAATACCTCTGTCTTCACTAAGGCAGAGGTAATAATAATCCTTTCTACTATAGGTACAAGGCCTGAAATTTGGGGAGAGGGGATAAATCAATTACATCAACTCCAATGTGTAACTGGTACTTATTTCATCAACCCCAAAAGGATTAAAAGCAAAGTCAACCTCAGTGGAACTTGAATAATAATAATAATAATAATAATAATAATAATAATAATAATAATAGGAAATGATTAGAGAGAAAGAGGTAACATTTTGGTAGGTAAGTTGCAAGAATGTGCAAGTAATGGCAAACACTGCTTTAGAAGGGTGAGAGATGTATGTTAGCAGAAAAGCTGACATGATTTGGTGGTACAGAAGAGTGATTAATGTAAACTGTGAATGGAGGAGGAAATATTAAGAACTAGCTTAAAAGCCGCCTTAACTGGTGGCTTTTAAGCTGGCTCTTCTTTGGGCCTTGAGCCCAATAATGACACTTCATGCATTGAATACATATTAAATTTTATTAAACTTGACCATCATTTTTCAAGCTATGAACAATTTTCGTCAAAACAATGATATAATATGTTGACTCAGAGCTTATTGCAAAGCTTCATGATAAACAACATTGTCTTCCCATTCAAGGGTCAGTACAATTTTTTTTTCTATCTAACCTTTTTCTTTCTCTCTATTTGTTGATTGCTTTCAACCATCACCAGTACCACCACCATCGCCACCACAACTATACACACACCATTTAGACTTCTGATGCCACCACCATCACCACTGTCTTTCACATCCCTTACTGTCACCGTCAATCTTGACCACTTCAGCTACCACCACCACCACCACCATCATCACCGTCACCTCCACCTTTATCGCAACTACAGCTCATACTGTTACTATCACCCCATTACCATCTCAACTATCAATCTACTACCGCCCTCAACATCTCTATGCCTACTATTACTCTTACCCCAGCAAGAAGTGTAGAAGATGTGTCATTCAATAGTGAGAGAAGGGGATCAAAGTGTGACACACTGACACACAGAAATTCGTTTTGGCATTTATTATTATAGATAAAGAGTGGATATCAAGTGATATAGTCCTGGATAGTAAGGAAGACAAGTAGTATCACAGTAAAAAGATAATGATGCAGTATGTAGTTCCATTTTATTTAATTGCAGCAGTAGAATACTGCAGTCAGGCAAGTGATGGAGAGATCAGTGAGAGAGAAATGATGGTTTATGGAGAAGGTTTGATAAGAGTTGAAGAATCCCCGTATATATATAGTGCTTCCGGAAACTTAGTTGAGATGTGTGTCTTTTCAAGCACCAGATATCATCAATCATCCAAGTTCTTTGTCATCTCCCCCATGAGGTTTAAAGTCCCAGGACAGCCATCAATGCTTTCTCCAATATATTCCTAGATCTCCCTTTTCAACAAGCTCCATCCATATTGATTTCAAATTTCTGGCACAAGGCCAGCAGTTTCAGAGGAGGAGTAAGGTCCTTATTTTAGTGACCCTGAAAGGATGAAAGGCAAAGTCAACCTCAGAATGTGAAGACAGATGAAATAATAAGATATATCCCTATTTATGCAGCCACCCTCATCCACACACATCACACGTCCATACCAGCTCAGTCTTCACTTTTGTACACCTTATTTGACTCCATTTATGCACAGTTTTTCTCTCAACACATATTTCATTGTTTATGCACATTAACATTGCACATCCAACAGAGCATGCTAATTTCATTTCATTCTAATTTTTGCAAGTCCTCTGCATTCAAGGCTTACATCTCCTTGCCCCGTAGCATTGCTGTTTCTACACAAACATCATACAATCTACCTTTCATTCTGAAACAGAAACCTTTTATTACTATGACTAGCTCTCTCAACTTTCTCCAGCCTTCTTATTCTAGCAACTATACTTTCAAAACTTCCTCCTTAACTGCTTGTGAATACAGTGATTCAAATTCGATTTCTAGGTAGTGAGTTAGTGTATGAGACTTTGCCAAATATTCCTGCTATAAGCTAAAAACAGAAGTGTAACAGTAAGTGTTTAGCATTCAGTTAAATGGCCATTCTTTGGATAGGTTATAAGAAGTATTGTAGTATGTAACCAGAACTCTAATGTTGTCTTTTAATTTATATGAAATCAACTACTGTTCAGGACTGAAGTGTTTTCTAGCCAAGAAACCCTAGCCTTTGGGATGCAGTTTTGGTGATGTGAGGTCACCATGAGAGGTTGAGATTTAGAAATTTTATCGAATTTGAAGGCTTCCTTTGTATTTTATTCATAAGTAATATTGCTTGGAAATGTGAGAAAATTTTCTTTTTGGGATGTTGCAAAAGACTAGGTTTCATTACCCTATTAGGCAATGAAAAAAGATAGCTCTACACTCCGTTTAAAAGCTCACTATAAAGGGAAGCAACTCTTCTGTTTCTTTCTTCCACCTCAGATTTTTATTTGCAGTCTGTTGTTGTTTTCGAGAGATTTCGTGAATAGATTTCAGTCTTCATTTAATGCCACTTTTTTGTTTTGTAGAGACATGAAGAATAAATATAATATTTTTTAATTGTGTTGATTGCGTCTTTTACTGTTAGCTACAGTCATGTTCCGTTGTCGCCATTAGTTATACAAAAACGGATACCTTTCTAATAATAGTTTCTTCTATTTAAATTGTTGTCTCATCTTTCTTTTTTATTTCAACGTGATTAACGTAGGTTGATGTTTGCTACTTATCCGTGCAGCAATCATCGTTATCCTTGGTCCGTTAAAGTACTTGTGACTTCCTTGTTTACTAATCAACATTAAAACCGGTAAACACAAACAGTTTATTCCGGTTAGAGGGTGATGTGTTGAAAGGACACAAAAGAAATTGTCAATTTAAACTTTCCTTCGAAGTAATTTTTAGCTTATTCACCAACGAAACCAACTTCGAGAGACAGTTAGTCGTTATACAAGTTCGTATACTCTAAATTTTCTTTGATTCTACTTATGTACACTTTGGATAGAATAATCTGCTAACGTGTATATTACATAACGTGTGAATATATATATCCGAAAAATCCTTCGCCTTATTTCAGGTATTTTTATTTAAGATTACCTGGTAACTGTTATTGCTCTAATTTTTTAGATCTCGCTACGCAGCTTCTCCTGAAATATCAAGAAAGAATTAGTAGAAGTAAAGAAAAAATAAACATAATTTTTTTTTAAATTACATAATAAGTCATCTGTTTTTCTTATATAACCTTTTTTTCTCTATAAATTCTTTGTAATTATTGGAGCTGTTTTTTCGTGTTTATTTTTTACTTAATATTGTTTGATGTCTTTGTAGAATGTCTTTCTCCTGTTGGTTTGGTTCTGAACATTACCGAGACCATTTCGAAGATGGTAAGGAAGTAATTTTGATTTCAAATAATTGTCCTCTTTTATTCTGTCTGTCGATATTAATTGATCCCAGTTATTGTCGTTAAGGTAAACCACATGAAATAACCAACCTATTTTCATTAGGATCAACCAGTAACGCTTAGAAACTAATTATTACTTTATATTTATTTGGTTTTACGTAATGTAATTATGGATTTATTGCTGTTGATCGAAGTGATTGGTTATTGATGAGTGAACTGATTTGTTATAATTTATTTGTTGTTGATCAAACTGATTAGTTCTTGACGATGGAACTGATTTCTTATTACGTCTTGTTGATCGAACAGATGTGTTATCTTGTTGATAATGGAACTGATTGGTGTTGATCGAATTGATTTGTTATTGATTTAAATTGTAAGCACAAAATCTCTTTTCATTCGCCCTTACGGCTTACTTTTTCTATCGCTTTACAATTTTTCAAAAGCAGTTTGTTTTAAAGCGACAGAATCGCAACTCATTCCGAAGACGTAGGCAAATATTGGGACAAAAATATACGGCAATATTACTATCTAATAGTTTAATTGGAGTAGTTTTAATTAATACTTTTACCGAGATGGTTTTAATTATTATCCTGATTGGTACAGTTTTAAGTATTACCTTAACTGGAAGTTTTAATTAATACCTTAAACAGCAGTTTTAATCAATACCTTAACTGCGGCAGCTTTAATTATTACCTTAATTGTCGCAGTTTTAATTAATACCTTAATTGTTGCAGTTTTAATTAATACTTTAATTGGTGCAGTTTTACTTAATACCTTAATTGGAAGATGTAATTCTTTAATTGCAGTAGTTTTAATTATTACCTTAATTGGAGCTGTGTTAATTATTACTTCGATTGGAACAGTTTTAATTACTATCTTAATTGGTGCTGTTTCAGTTAATACCTTAATTGGAGCGGTTTTAAGTATTACCTTAACTTGGGTAATTTTGATAATTACCGTAATCAATGCAGTTTTAATTATTACATTAACTAAGTTTTAACTAATATCTTGAGGCAGTCTTGTTTTTCAGCTGGGATGTTTTTTTTTGTGAGGGCTACATTTTGTTTTGTTTTTATATTAATATAGTCCGATTTATTCGACCTAATTAAATTAATCCATTAATTTGTTTATTTATTAAGGATGGTTTCCATGTTTAAAAATTGAGATTCTGATTTTATTAGCAAATATTCTTTTGATAAAAGGCAGTCAAACTTTTAAGAAGGAATTTATTTTTCTCATAGTTTGCAGGTATATTTTTAGCTGTTTGTTATGTAACTAGAAAAAATGTGTGTGTATGTATGTGCATATAGTTATGTAAATGTTTGTAGGTGTGTGCTTATATATGTTTATATGTGTGTGTTCTATCTATCTGTCTATATGTTTGTATATATGTGAGTATATGTATGTATAAATGTGTGAATATGTATGTGTATATGTATGTATATATATATATATATATATATATATATATATATATATATATATATATATATATATATAGAAATTCGGGGTGAGTACTTGATAATTATAAGCACCTGTGTATACCGTTTGGTGGTGTAGGTGGTGGAGTAAATTGATCAAAATAAAAACATGATGCGAAGGATTCAGCGGTACATATGTTTCGGGCCTTTATTAGACAGATTTATAACAATGCATAATGTATGTCTGTGGCCTTCTTCAGCCGCGCACAACAGCTTCCACAAGGACATGTGTTACATCAGAAATTCTTGGTTGGGGATGCAAATCCTCCCATTCGCGTACGACATAATGCGGCAGCAGCATAGAATTGAAGCGTCCATCTCTTTCTTCTCTCAATGTAGGATGAGGAAAAATGGATGTTGAAGTAATGTAAATAAATAAATACATGTATATACGTGAAGATGGGCGAGAATTCAGGACGTACATTGCAAGTGTAATCTGTGAGTGGAGCAGTTAAAATATGCAAGACTTTTCTCAAGTTCTAAATGTGAGTTTGTCTGTGTTAACTACACCCCAAAGATAGAGCCTTGTATTTTTGTTGAAAACCGGTCCCCTCCTCATTGGAAGATTTATAATAATTAAAAACTAGAAGATGCATATATATATATATATATATATATATATATATATATATATATATATATGTGTGTGTGTGTGTATAGGTATATATATTTGCATGTATGTGTATGTATATTTATGTGTGTCTGTGTGTGTGTTTCCATGTATGTATATAGGTGTGCATGATACATGTATGCCTTCAGTTTCTTTATTAGAAATTTTGTTTGAGGGCTGTAGCAGGTTCAAAACAGAAAGTTCCATCACTGGAATTTGGAAAACAATAATGATAATTGTTACATATTGAACTTTAAGAAATTCCTGCATGTTTTTACTGTTTCACTAACAGATTGTATTTGTAAAGTTTCATGTTGGCCAGTTCCTTGCTATTCTTGAAAATCCTAGCTTTTCCAGATTTCAACTTAGGCATTTACTAACATAACCAATTGCACCAATGGCAGGGTAACTAACCTCTATGACTGTGTATAACTTTTCTTTTCTGTCCCAAATAATTATATCAAGCCTTTTGTTTTTGGACATAGTCAAAGTCTTGATTGGAATATTCTACCAATATTCCATGTATTGGTATTCTGCTACTTGTTTCAGTCATTTGACTGCGGCCATGCTGGAGCACTGCCTTAAAGGGATTTTTAGTTGAAGAAGTTGACCCCAAGACTTATTCTTTGTAAGCCTAGTACTTATTCAATAGGTTTCTTTTGCCAAACCGCTAAATTATGGGGACATAAACACACCAACGTCAGTTGTCAAGCAATGGTGGGGGTACAAATATAGACACAAAGGCACACACACATAAATATATATATATATATTATATATATATATATATATATATATATATATATAGTTAATTAAAAAAAGGAGAAAAAAGGACAAGAAAAAACATGAAGATGTTGTACATACAAAGTATTCTTTTTTTTTCCATAGTCGAATGAATTCTCCTGTGTAGAACACAAATATACAAAAATTTTCTGAAAATTCCCAAAAAATAAAAAAGTTATGAGGGGGTTATATGGCATGCATAAAGCAGAATTCCACAAGTATCTTTTTAATATTTATCTCCAGGAAGTCTTTTCTGCAACATCATGTCACAGTGGGAGGTAGTATCTCAATGACCTTTTTGGGACAGCTGTTAATTACATGTGTTATGTCCTCTACAGAGGAATAATTTGATTGACACTTGCTGTTGTATCTTGGAAGTTTAAGGTCTTTGTGTCTCATGTGTTCATTATGTATGTATGTATGTGTGTGTGTGTGTGTTTTAACAACTTTAAAATTAATCCATTATGTTTCCATGAATGACTAATTATTAATGGATATTATTACACATGCACAAGCACAAAGATACATTTAGGGAAAAGCATGCTATATTTAACAGCTGTTGATTGAACATAAAGTTGCCAAGAAAACAGAATTATTGCTCTATTAGAATTTCGAAACAATTTTTTTTCTTATTTTCCTATTATTATACTTTTGAGCTATTAATATCAGTTGGCTTCTAATACCTGAATTAAATATTTATCATTTATCTGGTTCTATGCAATGTGGTTACGGCTTGTTATTTATTGAGTAGTGTTTAGGCACACAATTTGTTGTTTGAATGACTAATTGTTTATGTAAGTCCAGGAGGTATCGTTACCCAGAAGAGCAATGAATTTCCATGGGAAAAGCACTTGAAATGCAGAAATGTTCATGGGTTGTAGTATTTGTTGCTGTAGAGTTGTGTCTGAGAGTAAATGGCAATTTTCCCCTGCAATGAAGTTCTCAGCATCTTTAATAAATCACTTTGATTTGAGAGCAATTGGTATATAACTTGGAGACAAATTTAGGAAAGGGAAGACTCTCCTATTTTTACTATGACCAATGTACTGAAATTAGTAGTATTTTACCCAGTGTGCTAACAATTCTGTGAGTTTACTACCCTAATTAATAGTAATAGTGCTTTCAAATTTTGGCACAAGGCCAGCAAGTTCGGGAAGGGATAAGTTGATCACATCAACCCCAGTGCTCAACTACTACTTATTTTATCAATCCCAAAAGGATGAAAGGCAAAGTCAACCGCAGAGGAATTTGAACTCAGAACATAAAGGCAGACAAAATGCCGCTAAGCATTTTGCCTAATGTGCTAACAATTCCATGAGTTTGCTGCCCTAATTGATAATAATATTGATTTCAAATTTTGACACAAGGCCAGCAAGTTCGGGGAGGAGGTAAGTCAATTACATCCACCCCAATGCTCAACTGGTACTTATTTTATTGACTCTGAAAGATGAAAGGCAAAGTTGACCTCAGCAAAATTTGAACTCAGAACATAAAGTCGGACAAAATGCCGCTAAGCATTTTGCCCAGTGTACTAATGATTCTGTCAGCTTGCCACCCTAATTAATAGTAATATAACAATGCTGTTAATAGTCTAGAATACCCTAAGTACTTGAGATATTAGAATATTTATGCTATTTATTTCATTGCTTTCTTCTTTCATTTCGTAGGTACATACAACTGTGCTGAATGCAACACTCCTTTGTTTGACAGTTTGAAAAAGTATGAACACACTTCTCCGTGGCCAGCTTTTTTCAGTTTAATTCATCCAGATCTTGTCAGCAGATATCAAGAATCTCCTTCTGCAATCAAAGTAATTTATTATTTCTAATGTTTCTTTGTTTTTTTTTTAAATTTATTTCTTTAGTTGTGGCTATTACTGGTGTCATGTAAATGGCACCTGTGCTGGTGGCACGTAAAAAGCACCCATTACACTCAGAGTGGTTAGCGTTAGGAAGGGCATCTAGCTGTAGAAACTATGCCAAATCAAACTGGAGCCTGGTGCAGCTCTCTGGCTTACCAGTTCCAGTCAAACCGTCCAACCCATGCCAGCATGGAAAACAGACATTAAAGGATGATGATGATTGTGAAGTCATGTGACCTAGTGATTAGCGTATTGCATTTATGATCACAAGATCATGGTTTTGATTCTCAAACCAGATAGTGCATTGTTTTCTTGAGCAAAACACTTCATTTTTGTGTAGCTCTAATCCACTCAGCTGCAAATGACAGACTGGTGTCCTGTTCAGGGAGAATATTGGAATCTCAGTCACTTATACAATATGGAAATTGGGTAACTGAGATTAAGAAACTTCTTCTACTCCAGAAAATAAAAGGAATATTGAGAAGTAATATTTGTTGCCTCTTCAACATGGGTCTTCCTTATGAACTGGCATTGTTACCATTTTTAACTTCCTCTAGCTGGTTATCAATGTAATCTGTGTCCTATATACATTGCAAGCAAAGGAGCAAACCCCTGCCATCTACTAGCGAGACAACAGGACCACCTGGTTGATAGGGGTTAATAGATGGTAGGTATTCGCTCCCCTGCTTGCAAAATATATTGGGTGCAGTTGCATTAGCTAGAGGCATCCTCTTGGATGTTAAAATGGTAGTAACATCAGTTCATACAGGACTACTTCTCAGGTTAGTTTCTACTTTCATCTCATAGAGATTTTCTAACTAAAGGGAATATTGGCTTTTAACTTGATTTAAATATTTTATTTCTTCTTAATCTATACTAAGGAATCAAGATCATTCATTATTCAAAATCTATTGCATTCTGTTTGTTACTTATTGAGAAAGAAGTGTTGTTAACATTAGTAAGCATAGTAAATGATAAAAACACCTTGAGAATGTGTGTACTTGTGTAATCATCCATATTTTCATAGTCATTAAATTTATGTTAACAAAATGCATTGAAATCTATATAAGCACACGTGCACACACACGCGTATACACACACACACACACACATCTCCACACACACCCTCTATTATGTGTAAGAAAGTCCAAAGCTCAATTCCTCAGAGCTAGCTAACTTCATGCTATCTCCATCTAGACCCACCAGACAACTTTTCCCTGTCTCTCCACATCTTGTCATTGATATAGTATCTGAAACCCACCAATGTCCTGCATTAACTACCATGTCCAGTCTTTCCTTCTCGCTATTTTCACCTTCCTTCCTACCTATGGTTTTCCTGCTGGTATTCACACGGAACATCAGCCATATCATTATCACCAGTCTTTAGAAGGAATTTCAAAAGTTATAAGCACTTCCTCCCATCTTCATTAAGTCTGAAGAAAAGAGAAATATATATATATATATATATATATACACCATAAAAACCCATGTAATTTATGCTCTTTTTTCACAAAAACGAAAATAAACTTTAGTGGTTGCATAAATTACATGAGTAGATTGTTTCCAAAATTTTTTTAGAAATTCTTTTGTTGGAAAATGACATATAAATGTAAACATTCATACCATAAGTTGACTCATTTAATGTCAGAATAGGTTTTTACCGAAAAAATAATGGCTTAAATATAATGATGTTGACTTTTATTTATGATGGATAGTATAATGCTTACTTTTCCTGTATAAATTTACTAAAACCATTAAATAGATAACTACTTTTTGAAGTTTGACGTTCATGCTGGTAATCACAGTCTGGGTCATATTTTACATTGCTTGGAGTTTCTACCTACTGCAATGGAGCCCAGCAATTTCCTTAAATAGATCAGTTTTTCTCCACTTAAGAAGTCTAGCTTGTGTTTGCCTCCAGGAAGCTATTGCTTGCTTTCTCCATATTAGGACAATGAAATTCATCACCACTGATATTGCTGCTACCAGCTCTCACTGCATCTGACACCGACGACAAGATCATAATTCATCCTTGTGCATATAAATTCAGTAAGTGAATATGACTTAGCGTTCCTACAGAAACCTTCATTTACCCTATATGATGTTTAATGTCATTTTACATTCATGTTGAATTACACAGCAATCTTATGTTCTCTTCACAGAACACTTGTAATGTATGTATTACTGGTTCTTTTGCTATATAGATGTGTATATTCTAACAAGTCGCTTCTTAAATTTCGCACCTCTCTTGTTGAAGAAACACTGAATTAAACTTGCAAAGCTGTTTATTTTCTCCTTTCAATTTTTAATGTTTATTTTAACGGGTTACCAAACTTGGTCTCCCAGGTAAAATGGTAATGACAAATTTTTCAGTTTGCTTGACATTTTATAAGTATGAAAGGGATTCAAGTTTCAATACTCTGTATCAAAGGTTCTGACAAGAATAGGTTGAAAATCAGAGGTTGAGACAAGAAGACACTTTCAACCAATCAGAATTCTGTAGTAAAGATTGTTTGCCAACATAACATGGCAGTCCTGGTTTAGGACGAATGTTGCTGTAATTTAGCCCCATGAGACATCGTCTCCAGCTGTCTATACAACATGACCTGTGTCCTTATATTTTTGAACAAGGGAATCTAGCACCCCCACTCAGCCCAAAACAATATCTGTGTATTGCGATTTCCAGGTTGTTTCCCTTCATCAGCACAGAATAATTGTTTGGTTAGAGGTGGTGCTGCCAAATTCCCATTCGAAATATATAGTTTTCAATGTGACAACTAGTCACTGATCTATAAATTACAAAATTACTATTTTTAAATCTCACAACGAGATTCCCTTGTTCAAAAATATAAGAGTACAGATCATGTCATATAGCTAGCTGGAGACGATGTCTCCAGGGGCTAAATTACAGCAACATTCGTCCTAAACCAGGACTGCCATGTTATGTTGGCAAACAATCTGTACTACAAAGTACTGTTGCTGAATATCTCTTGTTGTGAGATTTAAAATGAGTAGTTTTCTAATCAGAATTCTGTTTACATAATCAGTTTAATCGGTCATCTTCCCCTGTCGATTGAGTAAACTGTCATCCAAACTGATGTTTATTGGTAATTAAAATTATTTTGCAACTCTTGAGCATATTTATCAGCTTTGTTTTTGTTGATAAGAATTATCAACAACTTTTCTGGTGATCGTGATTTGAGAAGACATACAGAAGTATGCTAAAGATCAGACATAATTTCTTGTGAGCAAGAAATGTAAAACAATGTTTATTATAAACACAAACACTTCATAATTTAATAGCTTTCAATGTGATAACTGTTAAACAGAAATTATTTTTATTTAATGAAAATTTAATAAAATCTAATCATAAGTAAGTGAAATTATGCTAATTACAACTAAAGTGAAGACTTTTTTCTCCTGGCCATACTGGCAATTATGAAAACTTTTGGGTGCAAATTTTAAATGAGTAGAAGCTTTTTTAAAAAATTTTATCCTGTAAACCATGTGCATAAATTACACAAGTGCGCAAATTACATTGGTTTTTCACAGTATATATATATATTACAGACAACAGGCGGTTGGTCTTTAAAGTATATCAGTAAGTACACTAATGTAACAACTTTATGGGCATATTTTGGATAAGTATTGATTAGCACTATTTACAAAATCATAAGTACTATTCTTTTTCTAGACCTATTGCCGAATCCAGTTGTACTAAAGTACTCCTACCCGCACGTAGAGCGGCTCACCTTAAGCTAGTATATATTATAATTCTGAAATGCAAAACATTTGTTTGTCTGGTTTTGGCATTAGAACGGGTTAAAGGCCACTAGATCCCGTTGGATTGACTCCAAAATTTACAGGGACATGTAAAATGAGATGAGGATGTGAGTGGGCAAGGTTAGAAATCCCTATCTTAAAAGGTGTCGTTGCTAGGGCAAAAAACGCACACTTTGACAAGTCTACTCTCATTCTCTTACCTGCATGTCTTCCTCCGTCTCTCTCTGTTTCCTCCCTTCCCATCACTTTCTCTCTATAATGACGTTTGACAGATACTACTATCTTTCCCCCCATCACCTTCGCCAGCGCTGTCACACTTTCTACCACTGCCTCCCACTCTCTCTTTCTGTATGTCTGTCTCATAGAGAGTTTTATTATCGCCACCACCACCACCACACAATCATGAGAACAAATATTATGAATCAGATATTTATTGGGTTAATTTTTATATGTGTATGTGTGTGTGTGTTCTATATATAAATATGTATATATAATGTATATATACAAAGTGTATATATATGTATTTATATATATATATATATAAAATTAGAAAAAAAACATCTTTTATCAATTCAAAATTGTTCATTTTGAATTGATATATATATATATATATATATATATATAAAATAATTATTATTATATATATATAATTTGTATATATAATGCGTACACACACACATATATAATGTGTGCATTATGTAGTCGGTTGAGCTGAAAATATGCACACCTATGTTAAAAGTGCTGGCGAGTTCGCATGGCAACTATTTTTTTCCTCAAATGAAAGGCGTGACCTCTAGGACAAAATTCCTCATCTTATAAAATGTGGCACCAGTAGACCCGAATGAAATCGGGTTATATTAACCAAAATGTGAAAAGGGGTCTAAATGGGGCTGGAAGGGGATTAAAATTTAAAGGAGTGGGTGTTTAGGAATTCTCTGTTACATCAAGCTAAAAAATTTGCGCCAGCCTTTTAATCGTCAATGTGTTGCCGTCCATGATGAAGAAGTTTTGAATGCTTGCCATGGTGAGTCTACTGTCGTGAGAAAGAATCACTTCAAAACTTGATGTTTAGGGATTTTCTTTCACATCAAGTTCAAAATTTTACGCCAGCCGTTAAACTGTCAAAACGTTGCTGTCCGTCGTTAAGAAATGCCAGCCATGGTGACTCTACTATCCTCAGATTCTATCCCTTCAAACTTTGGTTTCCGATATTTTTTTTTCAGCTAGCAAGTTCGTCTGTCCCTTTTAAATGTTAGTGTTTTGCTGTCTGCCTTGAAGCAGACCTTTCCGTTGTCATTGCCTGATATTTATGATTGATCTTTCAAAATATTTTATTTCTCAACTTACTCAAGATCTTTTGTTGTTTATAAATGGGAGAGAGATAGATAGAGAAAGATAGAGAGTAAGAGACAGCGAGGGAGAGTCCAAGAGAAAGGAAGAGTAAGAGAGTGAGAAAGTGAGAGAGAAAGGAGAGAAACAAAGAAGGAGAATGTGGTGATAAAAAACAGAAAGGAAGCAACAGAAAGTAACAACCACACTCTTACCCGCATGTAGAGTGGGTCACCTTAAGCTAGTATATATATATTGTGTGTGTGTGTTTATTGCATAAGCAATAAAGAAGCCATCAAATACAGATCTTGCAGGTAAATGTGTTGTCTGGTATATATATATTTATATTTCGTATCTGTGTCTTTTAAATTTATTTTAATGGTTTAATGAGAGTAAATGGGTGAGTGTTAATCTGATTAGATACACTCACATACACATGTATATTAAATTATTTTTGAAATAGATAGCCACACTATTTTACTGGAGTAGAAGAGGAAAGAAAAGAGAAGAAAAGTGACTAAGATTGAAGAATACATAATAAGGATTGAAAACTGAAATGAAACCAAAAGGTGTTAACTTTCCATCCTTTGAGAGAGAGAGCATCTCAGTTAAAATCTAACTAAAAGATTCTTAATTGTTAAAGATGTGACAAATTCTCTGTATAGAAATATGAATGAAATATGAATGGTCTTGTAAAGGAATAATCCTCCCTACTATAGGCATAAGGCCTGAAATTTGGGGGAGGGGCATAGTCAATTACATTGACCCCAGTACTCAACTGGTACTTATCGACTCCAAAACGATGAAAGGCAAAGTCAGCCTCAGCAGAATTTGAACTCAGAATGTGAAGACGGCCAAAATACCACAACGCATTTTATCCAGTGTGCCAACAATTCTGCCAGCTCACCAGTACAACATAATTTGATAGTTTGATTGACATGATTTTGGAATTGTTGGGATTCTGTTGATTTTTTTTTTCTTTTAAGGAAATCAAGTATTGAGCTATTTATGAAATAACAAATAATCATTAAACATTCATTTATCAAGCTAACATGGTTTGACAGTATTTGACAAGATCCATTGGGCCCAAGGACTGCATCATGTTCTAGAGCCTATTTGGCATGGTTTCTACAGCTGGATGCCTTTCCTAATGCAATTTGTTACCATATTAGTGGCTCATGTTCAAATTTGTAAGCCTTAAAATTCTTTTAAAGAATGAGTTGTCTTGAAAACTTACCAGATATTTTCAATGTGGGTAAACAGTGTTGAATTTTGTGTTGGGGTGTATCTAAAAGAGTTTACTTTTCAAGATAATTTTAGTTATTTTTGAAGTATTTTTGTTTTAATTTATCTCCTTTCTCCTTTTTTTTATTTGGTAGATTTCCTGTGCAAAATGTGGCAATAGTCTTGGACATGAATTCTTGAATGACGGACCTCAGCTTGGTAAAAATCGATACTGAATATTTAGTAGTGCCCTGAAATTTGTTCCTAGAAAGTCTTAGGGCACTAATTTATGAAAGGAAGAGAGATTGAACTTCAAATATATTTTGAGTATTCTGAAATTGAGTTGCTTACAATTCTTTAACCTCTTCACTTTTCTTCATATGTTCTTGTAACAGCTTATTAAAAGAGTAATTTATACAATCTTATTAATTTTCATAAATTTATGCTAGTTTTTCATTTTGGAACAAACTTGAAAATCTAGCATTGTCATTAGGATAGAATTATAGCACTGCTATGGAGCTGTTTTTTTTTCATATTTTTTTTAGAATGAATGAGAGTGTCTCCCAGAGTAATGACCACACTTATCATACTAGTTATTAATTGAATTATTATGTAATGTTATTTTTAAAATTTTAAATGAAGAAAATAACCCAAATGTATTGATTTTGTGTACAGATTAAATTAGTTGGACCAGAATTTGTAACTAATAAACAAAATGGTATATCCTTAAACAGAAGATGAACTTCCAAGATTTCTTGCAGAGATTGCTGTAGTTGAAATTATGTTTTAAAGAACTGAGACTTGTTTTTATTTTAATCCACTTTTATGTGTATGTTTACATGGGTTTATCAATGTTTTATTGCTGTTAGAAATATATATAATATGTGTCTTTCAGAATCCTATGATATAAAATGGCAGCTTTGTGTTTCATAAAAGAATATCTAAAACTTGAAAAACAGCATAAAATATATCTTCTACATATCCTATTATACATGGCATATCTGTGTTGTTCTTCTTCACTCTTAGGTGCAGAAAACTGATGATGTTTTATTCTTCAACTTCATATCATCTAAACAGGTGTCATTGAATAGTGACTGACCAGTGTTTCTCTATTCTTGTTAATTTTTTTCTTTTTCATCCAATATCTCACAATAGTATTTGGTTGATGTTAACCATCTCCAAATAACTGGCTTCTTACATACTACTATGTTTTAAATGTAAAGTTAACA
Source organism: Octopus sinensis (assembly GCF_006345805.1). Taxonomy (NCBI): domain Eukaryota; kingdom Metazoa; phylum Mollusca; class Cephalopoda; order Octopoda; family Octopodidae; genus Octopus; species Octopus sinensis. The sequence continues at coordinate 83,220,677 of NC_043000.1, forward strand.
ATTATTACTCTCCTAAATGACCATGTAGTCTTCTGATTGAAGGCTATCTTATTTTTCAATCTAGTGTTTTCCTTATGTTGATTTATGTGATTCTTTGATTCATTAAAGCATACAGTTCCATGGAATTTTCATGAGTTAGTAAAATTCCTGCCAAAGGGAGCTTTATTTTCACATTTCACAATATGATTTAATGTTGACTTTATATATTTTCTGACTTGCCTTTGTGTTAAATAAACAATGTTGTGTATGCATTGAGATACTCATAACTATGTTTTAAGACATCAAATCAGTAAGTTAGTATTATCATCATCTTTTGCACTATATATGTATGTATATATCTTCAATTATACATTAATTTCTTTTATGGTTATTGAAGGTAACATAACTCATTTATATGTTACTTAAATTTCTGTTAAAAGTGTTGATGTTGATCTGTAGGTAAATTATTTTTATAAGAATTGTTTATATTTAATTACTTTTCTTGAGGAAGATATACCTGTATTTCTGTCTCAATATAACTATGGTTTAAATTAATATTGATTTATTCTCACTGCACAATCTACAATAGCATTTTTATTTTCATTACTTTTTTTTTCTAGAAGAGACATTAATCAGAAACCAAAATATGATTTTATCTATCTCCCTTCAAAATATTCATTTTGAAGTTTATTCTTTGTATATTTTTGCTAGAACTCATGAAATTATGAGGCCAGAGCCATATTTGGAAAGCCTCATTTTGGAAGTATCAGTCTAACATCAAATGTACAAAGAGTTAACAACAAAAAGAGTATCAGAATCACTTATCTTTGCCTTTCAAAATGATAGTTGAATCTTAACTATACAGAATAAAACATTCTCCTTAATTTCTCGGTGAAAACTTTCTGAAACTCTTTTTGTTTGAAATCTCCAGTTTCAAAACTACTTTCACTTTCTTTTTTTCTTTATCCTTTGTGTATTTTTATTTTAAGTCAGAGCATATCTACTTCAGATGTTTTCTATCAAATATTTTTATAATTCAAATTTCTATAAAAAAATTTTTTTCTTAATAAACACAGTGAAATATCAAAGTGTTTATTTCCTAAACTTGGTGCCTCAATAAACTTTAACATTTTATCTTATGTTTTTTGTTTTATTCAATTAAAAAAATATTTTTTAAACAAATAGTTTTGATTTTTTTTATTGAAATTTAATGATTACCAAGACTAAAAATTATTTAAATTTACTCTTATAATTTTTCTGTTTTCACATTTAAAATATTGAAATTTCTTCAAATAAATTCTTATTTGTTATTATTTGATACATCCTTGTCTTATTTTCTCTTATCTACATTTTCATTGCCTTGAATCACTTTTAACCAGTGGAACTTAGCTTACATGCATACAAAAGGACCCTGTAATGTATTTTCAGGTTGCCATTTACTGAGTCTATCTTCTGAGCCAGTTGCAAAGATGTAACCAAAGGGATGTCTAGGAAACCACCAACCTATTCCTTCTACTTCATTTCATATTCCAAATAGTCCGATACCAATATGGGAGTGTCATGTTAAAATAATAGACTCACACACACACACACACATTAGTGTTAATTATTTGAGATCACTGCTTGTGAATATCAATAATGTTGGGGGAAATTGATAATTACCAGAAAGCATTGTTATCACAGACTAATAATTACACACTAGTTTGTTTAATATTGCAGATGTTTCTAAGGGGGTAAGCTGGCAGAATCATTCGCATGCTGGGAAAAATGCTTAGTAGCATTTCAAATTCTGAGTTCAAATTCTGCCAAGATTGACTGTGCCTTTTATCCTTTTAGGATCGATAAAATAAGTACCAGTTGAGCACTGGGGTCAATCTAATTGACTTTCACCCTCCCTTGAAAATACTGACCTTGTCCCTAAATTTTAAATCAATATTGCATCTGGATCAAATTGATCTGAGGCACAGGCATGATCATGTGCTAAGAAGCTTGCTTCCTAACTGTGGTTCCTGGTTCAGTCTCACTGTATTGCACCTTGGGAAAGTGTCTTCTGCTATAGTCCTAGGCTGATCAAAGTTTTGTGAGTGGATTTGTAGATGGAAACTGAAAGAAGCCCATTGTATACAAACATATATGTCTATATAGAAGGAAAGATGTATATGTGTGTGTCTTTGTATTTGTGTTTGCCCCACCACCACTTAATAACTGATGTTGGTTGTTTACAACCTCATTAGCAGTTCTCCAAAAGAGACTGATCGAATAAGTACTAGGGTCCATTTGTCTGACTAAAACCAGTACTCAACTGGTATTTATTTTATTGACCCCAAAAGGATGAAAGGCAAAGCCAACCTCAGTGGATTTTGAACTCCGAATGTAAAGATGCGAAATGCCGCCAGCTCACTGCATCTATGTTCTTTTTAAATTTTCTAAAAATATAGTGGTCATAGTTATATATTTCAGTGTCAAAGTTACATTCTGTCAGAGGTCAGCCAGAAATCTATCCATTTCCATTTGCATTGATTCACTTAGCAAATATGTTTGAAGTGATCGGAGTTTATTGAAATCTTCTCCTTGTTCTATAAGACATTGGTTGTCTTCACTGTATCTTTGTGAGTTCATAACAATTATATTTTTAAGGTTATTCTCCACAAACTGACTTATTGAATCAATATATGTATGATATTGACAAAATACTTGGTAAGCTCTTCTAGCCGTGTAAGTCTGTTCTGGTAGACAAATAGTTTGTGGTAGATAACCATATGAAAAGTCCTGCAAAATAATAACACTGATTATTACTATAACACTTTAGTATATTGTAAGACTTATAGTACACAATGTCACACAAGAATGTTAAGAATGACTCTGAATATTACATGGAGAGCTCGTTTGACCAATGAGTATCTTTATCAAGATCTACCCAAAGTAACTGAGAAGATTCAGCAGAGAAGGATGTGAATTGTTGGTCACTGCATCAGGTACCCAGAAGACCCTTGTTGCCAATTGTCTTATGGCAGTTAGTTGAAGGAAGAATCAACAGGGGAAGAAAACGTTTAACCTTTGTGAACAACTAGCTTCAGGACAGTGGAATGGCAAATGTTTAATTAAGAACATGCATGGGGGACCTTGATGGATGTCATGCTCATGTGAAACCATCAAAACATCTGAGAGGACAGCCAAACTAACTTCATTCAGTTTTTCTTAGCCCCCTTTTTTGCCACCAATGATTATCATTTGTAATAAAAGAGTCTGTTAATTTTCTCTTGAACCTTTTTTGTTTAGCTATTTTCAGAGTTAGTTGGAATCTTAGTGTTTTTAACCTTTTTGTTACCATATTTCTGTTGAGATGCTCTATGTTCCTTTTAATTTTAAATATAACAAATAATTTTGTAAAATAACTTAGTTATCATTAACCCTTTAAGCCTGTAACACTGATTTACTGGTGGATGGCTTATTTTTATCTATACCATAGCACTGCTCTATACTGTAGCACTGGTGGAGTGCCAGGTATATGATAAAATAAGATTTAAGAGGTCGGGACTCAAAGGGTTAAGCTAGTGTTAGGAACATAAATTATGACTAAGGTTTGGTGGAAGATTTTAATTCAGAACTTTTGAAAACAAAACATTTACTACCCAGCCAGAGGCGGTTTCTGTGGGTTGGTATCAAAGGGTTAAATGACCTGATAGCAGTGTTGTTATGCAAGATCACAAGGGAACATTTATGGAATATTTGAAAACTTGCTACTTCTCAATGTTATACATACTACCTCTTTTATTTACTGAGGCATCCCTCATTTTTATTGGACCATTGATATGCCTTCTTCAGGCACAAGCCTGGACAAGATTGTGTAGAAGGAACTGAATGATTTCAGTTGTGAATAATGGAGATATTAAGTGTGGAGTGTCTGGAAGAATTGGGTATGTGTTTAATAAAAATTGTAGGGAATGAAACACATCATTAGTAAAGAATGTAGAGTGGAAGAAAGATAGATGTATTAAATGTGTAAGATGTACACAGTTTATTAGTTAAAATGAGTAGAAGTCATTTTTTAATGTGTATTACTGAATGAAAGGTTGACCTTTACTAGATGTGCTAAATAAAAAAAAATGACTTCAATACTTCCCTTGAATTTACATCGAGCAATATGGAACTCAATATCTCTTTCTTATATTCAGTAACAGTGAAATTTGAGTGGTATTAATTTCAAGTGACATTGATCCAGTGTGCACATTTTATAAATGCACAAACAATCTTCGTTTGATTAATAATTAACTCTTAGTTAAGTATACAACAATTACTAGCATTTACATTTTAGTCTTTTAAACACTGTGCTTTCATATTAATTTTGTAACCTGTATACTTCAGCCTTTCAGACATATCAATTTTCTTTTTATCAAATTTAAATTCTTACAAGGAAATGATATCTTAAAATTTTTATGTTTGAGAAGTTTTTAATTTTCACTGGTGAGTAAAGATGTATTAAGAATCAACTTGAAACTACAGGTAATAATTAGGTTACTCTGGCACTAAACATACTGTGTTGTTAGAATTTTGGTTATTATATGGCCTATGACTTGGAAAGATAATTGTTAATGTTAAATTTTGGGGAGTACCTGACCAAGTACAACTGTTCGAATCCATTATTTCTCAACTCTTATATCAATATCTCTTGACACAAATGTCTGTAGTCACCTATTAAGACACTAGATGATCAACAAATCTTAATATGCACACCAAATGGAAAAAACAATAATGCAGCAATGTCTCAAGTATATCCATTGGGCCTAATAGTCAGTGATAAAGTCCTTTAACCAATCGTGATGATTATAAGCAACCGTTAGTTTTAACCAGACTCCACTGTCTATGAATTCTCCAACATCACAAATCAAACTTGCCTGAATGCAATCACTAATACCTCTATCTAGCCACCATCCTTCTACAAAGTACAAAGTATTTTACCTAACAATCTTCCATTCAATTTGGAAAACTTTTTAAAGGCGCAGACATGGCTGTGTGGTAAGAAGTTTGCTTCTCAACCACATGGTTCCAGGTTCAGTCCCACTCTGTGACATGTACCTTGGGCAAGTGTCTTCTACTATAGCCTTGAGTCAAGGATTTGATAGACAGAAAATGAAAAAAATCTGTGGTGTGTGTATATACATAAATATGTGTGTCTGTATTTGACTCACATCATTACCACTTGGCAACCAGTTTTGGTCTGTTTACAGCCTCGTAACTTAGCTATTCAAAAAAGAGATTGTTAGAATAAGTACCAGGCTTAAAAACTTAAGCACTAGGGTCAATTCATTCAACTAAAATTTCTTCCAGGTGGTTCCCTAACATGGCTGCAGTCTAATGACTTAAACAGGTAACAATATATATATATATATATACAAATACTTACAGATTTCTTGTTGCTTGATTTTTGAGGAATATCAAAATAGACATTTTTCTGGTCTTCATTTCTTATAGATTTTTGCCTGTTGGGAAACATTGGAAATCTGATACATTTTATTTGAAACAAAATCTATGCTTTCAAAAAATGCTTGTAAATTGTATTAACATCTAATTTGTTCATTTTTGTTTAGCTCTTCAATAAATCAATATAAGAAGTAATACATAATTCTTTCAACATTGCTTCAAGCACTGTTCACTAACATTACATTGTATCCAAAGGTATAACCAGGTGCTAAAGTTAGGAGTAGTGAGCTCATAAAAAAAAAAATATTGTGACACATACCAAACAATTTTTAACTCCTTTCTCTTATATTATATGAAGTATTGCATAAGTTATAATATATGTAATTGTATTCTTCATTCATTAATTTCATGTTTCATTGACAACATTATTATGTGTGAAACTTACTACTGATATAGGTAACTAAAGAGTTTAAAAAATTGTTGAAACAGTGCCAATTTTGTAAAATGTGCTTATAGTGGTCATGGGAGGGTCACTCCCCTTCCTCCCCTATTAGCTATGCCACTGATTTCCCCATATGTTTTGCAGAATATCGAAAATGATGGATATTCATCTACAATAATCAAACAATGTCAAGACAAGGAGACACAGCCATACACACTCGCACATACATATGTGTGTCTACTAAATCCACTCACACAAGGCTTAGGTCAGCCTGGGACTATATCAAAAACACTTGCCCAAGATGCCATCCAGTGAGATAGAACCTGCAAAATGTGGCTGCAAAGCAACCTTCTTAACCACACTTGTATATATAGCCACCAAGATTGACCGTTAGCCACGAAAGCTTTTTCTATTCTCTCTCTGGTTTAACAGGATCTGATGAGTCCAAGGGCTGCATCAGGCTCCAGTGTCTGCTTTGGCACGATTTCTTTGGCTGGATATACTTCCTAATGCCAGAAACTTTACAGCATGCACTGGGTGCTTTTTTATGATGCCAGCACTAGTGAGGTTGCCATGCCACTCACAAGACAACAAACCCCAATAGGATGGAGGGTTTATGCATGGAGAAGAGAACTTCATGTATGAGAGAAGATGAAGAGCAGGTTTTATTCTTCAGGACTTACATTCCACTCACATTTAGAAAAGTGGGCGAGATGTTTGTGTGTACACACATTTATAACTACAAAAGCTCTGTAGTGTCTTAAACATCAAACAATAGTAGACACAACAATTAGATCATGTGATTAGAATAAAGGAAGAATGATTTGTTCATAAAACTCTCTTCAGTGAATTAGCCATCAGGAAAAGACTACAAATATATATATATATAATATATATATATATATATATATATATATATAGGGAGAGTTTATGAAAACAACAAAAGACGAAGACAGGTGGTATACAAAACAAACAGATGTATTAGTATAATGCTCAGGAATAGAAAAAGTCTTTTACGTTTCGAGCCTACACTCTTCTACAGAAAAAACAAGGAGAGAAATGTGTGCAGTGGCTAACGATCTATCATATATATATATTTACAGGGTGTGGTGAATAAATTGTCGCCTAAATTATGCGAAAATGAAAATAACACTGACATCTCATTTTAACAGATATATTTACCAAAATTACATAAATATGTCTTGAAATATTGAAGAGTAAATTAATTCAATAAAATTGTCATTGGTTTCAACCATGGCCTCCAGACGACTTCAGAATCTCTTGCAACTCTTCTGGGAGGTCCCCTTGTTTAAGTTGGTGAATGCTGCTGTAATCCTTGCCTTCAGTTAATCTTTGGTGTTACAAGGAGTTTTGTTGGTCTCTCACTCAACTGTGGGGTTATAGTCTGGGGAGTTAGGGTAGCCAGATGTTAGGGGTTATGTGGTTGCAGAAATTGTCTGATAGCCATGACTGAGTTCTCCTACTTGTGTGGCATGGTGCAGAGTCCTGTTGCCAGACATGAGGTCTTCCAGCAGGCACCTTCTTGACCCAGGGCAGCACTACCTCCTCCAGGCACTTGATGTAGGATTCTGTATTGAGTCTGAGGCTGAGTGGAAAGATCAATGGAGGCATAACATTGTCATCAGTAGTGATCACTCTAAACACCATGATGTTGACTGGATGTTTGATTTTTATCATTCTCAGTACATTTCCTCAGATTGCACTGTCCTCTGATTGATACCTAAATACTTTGAAATGTTTGTAATGGAGCTTCCAGTGTGAATGCCAAGCAGTACAGTATGTCATTTCCAAATTTCTGGCAGATCGAATTGTATCATGGTGCTGTTTTTCTCACAGACAGTGCCCATCTGACCCTATCATACTGTGTAGTCGACAAAATCAAAAGCAAACACTGTGCATGCACAAAAATTGAAAATATAAAATGGAAAAATTTACCCATTGCACCCTGTATGTTCTTTTTTTTTTTTTTTACTGAAGGCAAGATCTTAAAATTGAGACAAAATTGTGGAAAACTAAAGCCCAGAACCATACCAACTGGCATAGCTCTATTACCATCAGAACCAACATTTTAGAAATAAAAAAAAAAGAGAAAATTTGAAGAAAATCTCAAAGATGCAACAACAAGCATGCTTTCCAGCACCAACTCTTGCTTGCCATCTTTGCCATTTTTTACCGGTTTTCTTGGAGGATTAGCTACATGCATACACATGCACATGCACAAACATTCACACACACATGCATGCACACACACATACACTACACATACACACATTTTATTGCATAAAACATTTTCATAGTTTCTGAGCAAGTTTTTTGAAATGTAATAAAAAAAATGCATCTCTTGTCCTTAATAATTGGGATTCCTAGTAATAATAATAGGTATTATATTAAGGAATCCCAATGTAATTCATAAAATATTGATTAATCTGAATGATACATACTTGCAAAATGGGTTCTGAACTTGTTCTTGGTACATCTGTAAGTGACTTGCATCAACAGATCTGTTTCTGTTTGCTTCTAGGTTTTGTTGTGGCATTTTCTCTTCTTCTTGCTTATTTGTTTGGTCTTCTTTAGCTGGACTGTCATCATTTATTGGTTGAGATTTGTTGCCATCATCCTTTTCCTCTTTTCCCTCTGCAGCACTGGTGCTAGCAACCTCTGGCTTAGCTTCCTCTTTAACTGGAGGCTAATAAAGTAATAAAAATAAATATATTCAATAAATATATTCTTCAGACCCTAGAATGATGTTGAATAGGCTTTGACTATTATAAGCACAAGCTGCAACAGTGTGCACATAAAATCCAAACAATTATATTTGTTGTAAATGATATTTTTTAAATACACCAAAAATAAAATGAAAAAATATTCAAAAACTGTTATTTACATTTTCTTCTTTCTGTTTTTTCTTCAACTCTATTCTCTGGGCTAGTGTTAACCCATCATCCACTTTCTCCCGTTTCTTCTTCTTTTTTGGCATTTTCTTAAAGTTCCTACAAGTCTTTTACTGCAACTTCAACTCTGGGAAGTACTTTTCTTTTAACTGAAATACATAAAGATATCAGACTTACTTGAAATTTTCTATATATTAATTGTTTGTGTTTTAACATTTAACCTAAACAACTGCATTAAAGCAAACTTTGTCATATTACGCTGCAAAACTACATTGTGTGTGTGTATATATATATATGTGTGTGTGTGTGTCTTTATCTGTATATATAAAAGGCAGGATGTGTGTGGGTGTGTGTACGTGAATATAATTTATGCACGTTTACAAATTAGCACACATGTCGCTCCAATTTTAGGAGGACATTCGTCACAATCCTAGCTAGGTTTTGTCAACTTATCTTTCCTGAGGCACCTGCGGATAGCGGAAAAATCGATTTTCAACCATAAATGTAAAATGTTTTTTTTCTTAAACATGAGATGCAGTCTTCAAATTTAGGATGTTTTTGGAAGACACTATATTTTATAATCAGATTATATATACTTTCTCACACAAAAATTAAAATACATTTATTTCAAATCACTTATTTATCTATTTATCTGTAAAAGGTAGGCTGTATGTGTGTGTGTGTGTGTGTGCGTGCGTAAATGTAATTTATGCACGTTCACAAATGTTGCTTCAATTTTAGGACATTGGTCACGATCATGGCTGTGTTTTTGTCAACTTATTTTCCCTGAAGTACATGTGGATAGTGGTAAAAATCGATTTTCAACCATAACTTTTACCAATTTCCACATTGGTGAAATCTGTAAGTTTGCTAATATGAGTTAAGTCACCTGTCTAGCAATGGTGAGAAAGAAAAACAAAGAGTAAATTTTTAGATTAACACCTGCACGATTTTCACTAAGAAAAAAGAAAAAACTTGGATTTTTTGCATGGAATCAAGTACCCTGACCCCCTAATATGCTGCAAATCCCTTATTTTGGTTAGGAGAAAAGTGGGGTAGGGCAAGGGGGGACCCCCCCCTCCTGGAATCTTTGGAAATTTTTTTGTTTTTGTTGAATGAATTCTTGTGACCTCCTAATGTGCAACAAAACCATTTTGGGGGTCCGAAAAACGGGGTTGGGTGAGGTTGAAGCCTCAGAAATTTTACCCCCACCCCCATTGATCTTTTCACCCATATGATTTTCACTACAGAAAAAAGATAAAAATCTGATTTTTTTTTTGCGTGAAATCAAGAACGCTAACTTCCTAATATGCTGCAAATCCCTTATTTTCGTTCGACTTTATGACACTCTCTTGCAGACTACCTCGTTGACAAATGACAGGGACCTTCTCTTTGTGGCTGGTGACTTCAATGGACGTGTTGGACAACATGCAGGGGGCTTCCATGGCGTACATGGAGGCTATGGTTTTGGTTCCTGCAATGAGGGGGGAACTAGGCTACTGGAATCCTGCAATGCAAATGATCTTATGGTTTTCAATGCTAACTTCAGGAAACCTGCCAGTCACCTAGTCACCTACCATTCTGGCAGACACACTAGCCAAATTGACTACATCCTCGCCAGAAAAAGGGAAAGATGGCTGCTTATAAATGCCAAAACCTTCCCAGGCAAAGAATGTACCCCACAACACAACTAGTAGTTAGCGACTTCAGGATCAGGGCTAAAGGGATGCCCAGAAGACAACCAGCATGGAGGAGAAAGGTCTGGAAGCTTAAAGATCCAGCGAATGGACAGAGATTTAGAGATGTATTACTCGAAGCCTTTGACGAAATAGAAGGGGATATAGCATCACATGATGTAGAAGACAACTAGAGGTTTCTATGGGACAACCTGCTGAGGTGCAAAGTCCCCTCTCGACCCAAGGTAACGTGGTGGTGGAACAATGTTGTAGACAGGGCTATTAGAGAAAAGAAACAGGCTTGGAAGGACTGGAAGAATGGTGGTAGCAAGGAATTGCATCAGACTGCCAGAAGGGAAGCTAGGAGACAGGTTTATTTAGCCAGAGGGGAAGCAGATAAGAAAAAATTTGCCAATGTGCTCTGCTGTGAGGACCAAAGACTTGAGGTATTTTGTGTTGCAAGACAGTGTGTGAGAGAGAATTGTGATGTAGGAGAGAAATGTCTCCGCATAGATGATGGTTCACTTGCATTAAATGAGGCTGCAAAGAGAGAGGTTTGGAGACACCACTATGAAAGGTTGCTCAATAAGGAGACTGAATGGGAGAAAGAAAGTCTGCCGAATGTCGACCCAACAGAGGAACCAGCTATCCGAATTGACAGTACCTTGGTAGATAAAGCAATTAAAGATATGATGACAGGGAAAACTCCTGGCCTATCAGGAATCACCACCGAGATGCTCAAAATATCTGGCGGTGTCAGCTATAGCCTAGTCACCTGTATAGTTTACCAGGTGATACATGAAGGAATCATACCCAATGACTGGTGTAGCAGCACCATAGTCAACTGCTACAAAGGTAAAGGTGACACTTTAGATACAAATAATTACAGAGGTATCAAGTTGTTGGATCAGGTAATGAAGGTCATGGAGATGGTCATAGCCCAACTAATTGGGGAAATAGTTAGTTTAGATGAGATGCAGTTGGGGTTTGTGCCAGGGAAAAAACACCACTGATGCTATATTTCTGGTAAGGCAGCTGCAAGAAAAATACATAGCCAAAGATAAACCTCTGTATCTGGCTTTTTGTTGACATGGAGAAAGCCTTTGACAGGGTCCCCCGATCCCTTATCTGGTGGTCAATGAGGAAACTAGGGATAGATGAATGGTTAGTGAGAGCTGTGCAAGCCATGCACAGGGATGCTGTCAGTAACGTGAAGGTTGGTGATGAGTACAGTGAAGAATTTTGAGTAGGGATAGGGGTCCAC
>NC_043000.1:83237370-83267370 GCF_006345805.1 Octopus sinensis
ATCCTCAGCTTACTCAGGAAATGAAGAGGCATGCTGTTATTGTGGTTATAAAGGCTGAGCATAGCGATTTAGAAATATCTTGATTTTTACAAGTTGCCAGATCTTTCATCTACAAAGTTTGTAAAGCATTAGAGACTGAAGATGGAAACGTATCACTTGTATCAAAACATAAAAAACATTTTAAATGCTCTGAAATCATCAGAACATTTGAATTTAACCAGCAAGTTCAACAGACCATTGATTACCATCCTAGAAGGTCCATGAGGTCAATTTCAAAAGATCTCCATGTGTCAGAAGGAACAGTCAGAAATGTTGTCCGGGAAGACATCAGATATAAGTCTTATATGATGAGGAAAGGTCAATTTGTCAGAAAAAGCAAAAGAAAATCACTACATCAGATCTAAAAGGTTCTTAAATGAACTGAAAAATCCAGTAGAAGAAGATTTGATTTGGTTTTTCTCAAAAGAGAAAAACTTCAACCAAGATCAAAAAGTTAACAGAAAAAATGACAGATGATTATGTACATACCCTTCTGAAGTTCTACGTGTTATGCATACAAAATTTCCTGCAACTGTCATGGTTTTAGGGGTTGTCAGAAATGAAGGTCATGTAACACCACCTTACTTCTTTCCACAAGGCCTCAGAATTAACTCTACTGTCTACATTGAGGTCCTGGAATCAGTGTATGCAATGGATAGACAGTGTATGCAATGGAAGGCCATATATGTTTCAGTAAGACTCTACACTATCACACATGGCTCTAATCGCACAAGAATGGATGGCTGAAACACCAAAGATTCTTTGAAAGCTACCATAGTCAGAGTAATGTCCAAATTGCACCAGGACTACTCGATTCAAGCATGTTGATGATTTAGATCTCATATAGAAGCAGTTGTTGAAGCTGAAGGTGGCTTTATTGAATAACGTTGTAGAAAAGGTTATACACACACATACACACACATACATGTATATATATATATTGATAGCTACAACAATGTTATATGTCATTATTTATGTTTCACATTTGCATCATTGGGTAATAGTACACAGATTAGCCTCATAAATATAATTATACAGGTTAGGTTGTGAGATTAAGAAGTTAGCTTAATAACTATACGATATCAAGTTCAGTTCCCCTGTGCAACAACCTGGGTAAGTGTCTTTTACTAGAACTCTAGGGCAACCAACACCTTGTGAGAGAATTTGGTTGATGGACACTATAGAAAGCCTCTCAGAGAGGTGTGTGCGTGTGTGTGTTTACATTACATATGTCTGTGTGTAAGAGTGAATAATTAGAAGTATGAGAAGCTGTAAAGTAATGCTTCAATAATATATTCATCAAACCCATGCTACCATTGAAAAATGAACAGAAAAATGAATGAACACACAGACTTTATGCTTGTAAGGGAAACATTTTTCTTCTTTTATTTTTTGTTCATTACAAATGATATATAAGACACTTAAGGCTACATGCTGGCAGAATGGTTAGCATGCCATACAAAATGCTTAGTGGCATTTATTTCAACTGTCTTTATGTTCTGAGTTCAAGGTCAATTTTGCTTTTCATCCTTTTGGAGTTGATAAAATAAGTACTGGCTAAGCACTGAAGTTAATGTAGTTAACTTACCCCTCCCCTGAACCTACTGGCCTTGTGCCAAAATTTGAAAGCAATGTAGGAGACATGCATTATCAATGTTTGTTAATAACATGCCGCAGTAATAGAATCCTGTTTCTTTTTACAATTTTTGCATTTGTACCTCATATAGATAATGTACCTGACATATAAACATTAAGACAAAACACAGCTAATAAAATAATGTTTGGTTTACCTTATTGTAACTTTCCCATTTCTTTAGTAAATAAACAAATATCCATAGCAGTGAACTTTCAGTTTCAGTGAATGCAAGATAAAATATTATCACAAGAATGATGGAATAATGGTCAATATGAAAAGACTCAAGAAAATACTGGATACTTTACGTGTCAAGATTCAAGTTGTTTGAGTTAGTTATTTATGGTTTGCTTGTCTTGTTCAATGTATCCGACTGATTACCTTCAGCTTTCAGTGTTGTTTAGCCTAAGGAAGATCAATATAAGTCTGTGCAAAACAATTAGAACCTCTCTCTTGACAATGTTAACTGATTGATAGACATAGTAAACACACTTGTTCTGATTATAGAATCATATCTGACAATAATAACAACAGCTTTCTTAACACAATATTCTCTTTCTTTCTTCCTTCTTTCCTTTTACATATATTTTACCTTGATCACCAACCCTCTTACTCTTCTTCACTCTTTTTGTCTCATTAACTTTTTTCCAGTAACTAATCAGAAGAAGAGGGATCGTGTCCTTGACTGTTGCAGGCTCTTCCCAGATTAGTGGTGTTGATGCAGTTGATAGTCAGTCACAATATACACCAGTTAATGTTTAAAGGAATACCATAAATAGGAAAAGAATTCTAGAAGGCTGCAGTGCTGGGAAAAAGTGTTTAGTGCAAGACCTTGAGCATGAGACACAGTAACGGTGGCAGTGTGTAGGGAGATGTCTGGGTCAAGATGAAGAGTGTCTACATGTAAGTAGTTCAGAGAAGTAGGGGTAGGAGAAGCAGAGAGAGGTAATAGTATATATTTGAATGATACTTAAAGAATATTGGGGAGTAAATCAATCAACTGAATGGACTTCTTTTGGATACTTTCTTGTATCATCATCATCATCATCATTTAATGTCCATTTTCCATGCTGGCATGGACTGGACAAAAATGGAAACAGACTGTATTGGCCAGTATGGGGTTGAACCCATGACATTCACATTATTAACACGATGTTTTAACCAGCTGAGTTTTTTATATTTAAAGCAGTAGTGTTATTCCATAGATGAAACCAATTCCTTTCATCTAAAAAGGATTCCTAGCCTTTGTGACAATGTTATATATATATAAGGTTGCCATAAGAGAAATGTGAGAGATTGTGACACCTAATCTCTTTAACAACTTTGGGATTTAGTTGTATGTGAATCATGACTAAAGAGAACGATGTACAAGATTTCCCTTGCTATGTGTCATCATGCTGTCAGAAAAGACAAAGTTTTCCAATCTCCACTGAAAAATATCCTTGAAACCATTGTTCATGAAAAGATTCTGTCTGGTGAGGAATGAAAGATAGTATATCCTGCATTTACAATGTTTTTTTTTTTTTAGCTCAATCCTTTAGAATTTAAACAGGCCATATCTGACCCAAATATTTGACCTATTTTATGATGAAACTGGCCAGATATGGCCTCTTACATGTATCCTACAATATCATTCTAAAAATAGACAAACTCATCACTAAAATCTTGAAGCTTTGAGATAATACCTTATTAATTTGAAATAATAATAATCATCATCATCATCATTTAACGTCCGCTTTCCATGCTAGCATGGGTTGGACAATTTGACTGAGGACTGGTGAAACAGATGGCTGCACCAGGCTCCAATCTAATCCGGCAGAGTTTCTACAGCATGATGCCCTTCATAATGCTAACCACTCTGAAAGTGTAGTGGGTGCTTTTATGTGCCACCAGCACGAGAGTCAGTCAGGTGGTACTGGCAACAGCCACGCTCAAATGGTGTTTTTTACGTGTCACCTGGACAGGAGCCAGTCCAGTGGCACTGGCAACAGCCTCGCTCGAATATTTTTTCATGTGCCACCGGTACAAATGCCAATAAGGCAACACTGGTAATGATCACACTTGAATGGTGCTTTTTATGTGCCACTGGCATGGAAGCCAGTTAGCTGCTCTGGCAACGATCACGCTCGGATGGTGCTCTTAGCGCTCCACTAGCAACAGATGCCGGTCATCGAATTTGATTTCGATTTCAATTTCACTTGCCTCAACAGGTCTTCGCAAGCAGAGTTTAGTGTCCCAATGAAGGAAAGGTATGCATAAGTGGGCTGGTTACACCCCTGGCATTGGTCACGAGGTTATGGTCTCACTTGGCTTGCCAGGTCTTCTCAAGCACAGCATATTTCCAAAGGTCTCGGTCATTAGTGATTGCCTCAGTGAGGCAAATGTTCGAAGGCCATGCTTCACCACCTCATCCCAGGTCTTCCTGGGTCTACCTCTTCCACAGGTTCCCTCAACCACCAGGGTGTGGCACTTTTTCACTCAACTATCCTCATCCATTCTCACCACATGACCATACCAGCACAGTCGTCTCTCTTGCACACCACATCTGATGCTTCTTAGGTCCAACTTTTCTCTCAAGGTACTTACACTCTGCTGAGTATGCACACTGACATGACACATCCATTTGAGCAATTTGAATAAATAAGCAATACAGTTGACAGAGTAATGTGATTTCTAAAAGGTTACATAATATTTACTCACCATCTCCTCTCATCATTAATAACATTTATCTAGATCATTAATGTTACTTCTGGTTCCAGTAACATATTACCATCTGTAAATACATATATTTTGTTCTCCCACAACTTACCTGATTAAAATTGTGGTTCTTGGAACAATTTCATCATTGTTCTTCCACTTTTACAAGAAAAAATATTTTTATGCTACAGTTTAGCTGCAAAACAAAATAAGAAACAAAGAGACTTATAACTTCACTGAGACAAACAAATTTCTTTGATTTATCTGCTCTATTTTGGTGCAGGCATGGCTGTGTGGTTAAGAAGTTTGTTTCCCAAACACATGGTTTCTGATTCAGTTCCACAGCGTGACACCTTGGACAAGTGTCTTCTACTAAAGTCCCAGGATAACCAAAACCATGTGAGTGAATTTGGTAGATGGAAATTTAGTCCTTGCTGTAAAGTGGTTGGAATTAGAAAAGGTATCCAGCCATAGAAACCATGCCAAAATGGACACTGGACACATTGGATCCTGTCAAATCATGCCAACATGGAACATGGATGTTAAATTATGATGATGAGGAGGATATGTGTGTATGCATTTGTGTTTCCTTGTCCTGATGTCACATGATAGTTGTAAATGAGAGTCACCTTCATACAAACAAGATCCTTTGTTTCTACTCTTCTATGGAGACTTGCCTGACCATGGGGAATTATTAACTTACTTGGAGCTGGTTAAGGTAGGAGATAGGAAGGGCATCTGACCATAGAAAATCTGCTTCGCCAAACTCAGTCTGACCCATGTAAGCATGGAAGACTAGACATTAACAGTGATGATGATGATGATGATGATGATGTTACTTATTGTTCCTGTATTACATATACCCTGAATAATCTTTAATCACAGCCATAGTATTTGTTTTAGAGCAAGTCTTGGAAATTGGTGGTTCCCTAAGCCCTTCATGTTTTAGGCCCTTACTTTCATAAACTCATGTCATATTGCCTACAAACTCCACAGATGGGACTTTTTGTCATGCCATAAGCTCAGTGCATTGTTTCATTTGTGCACTATAGCTTGGGACCATAAGTGCTTAATGCAAATCCACCTACACCTGCCAATCATCAGTACCATTCAGAAGCTTGGGGCTCATCTTTCCTTTGTTCACACTCAAACATTGCTCATTTCCCCTCTCCTGTGCTATGTAAAAGGGTAAGCAGTTTACATGAAGACTAAGGTAATGAAATTCCACAACAGGGTCCAATCCTTGATGTAGTTTGGTGACTTGTATTCCTCAATAATTCTGGGAGCTATGCCAGCAGAGCATAACTTCTTTGTAGGGACTCTCATGCTGGATAGGTCAAAGGAGAGTAGCCAGAATAATATGGACCTCCTCTTACCAACAATAAAATTGGATTTGCATAAGGTCAACACTCCTGCCTAGAAAAGGAAGCAAAGTTATAGAAACATTGATGATAACCTCTTGGGAGAGAAAGGCCATCCCTCAGAGAAACATATGACATGTTTGGCCCTGACCTGGAACCGATAAGGGAAGCAGAATAGAGAATGCCCAAAAATAGCTGGAGGAAGAATACTGAAACAGCACTAAAAAAGTAGGGATCCAACTGGAAAGAAGCAAAAAAAAAAAGGCCCACAGTTAGTCTATGACACACTATCAGATGACTAAACTGTTGGTAAGTACAGACATTCATGCTAGATGGAAAGTTGTCATCCTTTCTTCTCTCTGCTGAAATAGATATAAAAATACTGTTTTGTTGAGTTTTAGCAATTTGTGGAGTATATTTCCATTTTATCTTCAGAGTATAGAAATCAATAGTCAATAACCAATAATGTGTTCTGCCAATGTTTTTGCATCTCCCAACTTCTTTGTATAGATTTTTCTCGTTCTCTTGACATGTTTCTGTTGTCTTCATTTGATGGAAAGGCTATATTATACAATCCAAAGTAAGAGACATTTTGCAGATAGACAAAAGTGTGTGTGTGTAAAATTATGATTGAAACAGTAGTTATTCTTTAAGGCAGAGGTCCCTAAACTACAGGTTTTGGACTAACAAATGGATCATCTGATATTGTGCTGCACAGAAAGAATAAATTTTATTTCTATTTTATTGACTATTACAATTTGCAGGGTCCTTTTGCATTAGCTATAATATAAATCCCGTTCTGTGTGTGTGTCATTATAATGACCGTATTTTTCAACTGCTTTTCTCCAAACTGAGAACATACATTACTTATGTTCCAGGGATGGTTTTAGACTCTTAAGATTTCTCACATAATGAGTAACGGGTTGCATAGGGGAAGAAAACACCGGTTCCTGGGTTACGTGGAGAAGGGAGGTAACTCTTTGCAGAGTAACTTTCAGAAATAGATTATTTCCCTTACATCCATTGGTCATCAAAAAAAAATATTTCATATATTAGATTCGTCTTTGAAAGTTTTAAAAAATATCTACTTCCATGTTTTTTAGCATCAGTGACGTCTATATCTCACTATCCACATCTCTATCTCTCTATCTCTATATCTATCTATCTCTCTGTATCTATCTGTCTATATCCTATCTAACTATCTATATCTCATTTGTCTAACTAGCTAGCTCTCTCTCTCTCTCTCTCCCCTCTCTCTATATCTCACTCACTCTCTATTGTTTTCACTTCAATTTTTCAGATGCTATTGTTTTCACTGTAAGTTTTCAATTGCTATTTACAAACAACCATGACAAATTACTGACAGAAAGAAGTTCACAGTTACTGATGAAAATTATTTCATACATAACTTACTGACAGAAGTAACTTAAAAAATTTCACTCAAATCCGTACACTTCATTAATTTCCCTAAAAATTTCTTATTTACTTTTGCAAAGGTTTTGTGTTTTTCTGTTTGCTGATTCTTTCAATACTGTCTCTTTGGTTCACTGACAAATTTTGTTTCAACCTGTACAATTCTCTATTTTCTGCAAAAATATCTTATTTACCTTTTGCTTGTCGTAATTGAAAAATATAATTTCTGTTACTCAGTTATTTTCATTGCTTACTATCTTCTGCACCTTTGTATTTCTGTATACATATATAACCATGCCTAGAAGGAAAGGGTCAAATTTGTCTACAATGTCATGGTCGGCCAAGAAAATGTCTCTGTCCAAGGAAAGAGAGACAGCTGCAGAAAGGAAAGCATACCAAGAAACGAACAGACTGTGCACTTACACAGCTGACAATGAATAGGATCTCTACTGCAGAACAAAGAGCAGTTGCAATAGCTCAGAGAAGCAACTTCTATGAAGCAGCTTTCATTATGCAGATGATACTAGAGTTTCCATTGGTGCAATGACAACTGAGTGCATACAGTATAAAGCAAGGAAGGGCCTGGAGAGATACCTGCACTGTGCTGCAGTGGAAGAAATGTTAAACTCCCTGCAATCCTCCAACCTCCAGAGCCATTGAAGAAACTGTTATCATCAACTGACCAAGATTCCAAGCACTTCCAAAACAAAATTAGACAATACAATGTTGCACTACAGATGACATTTGGAGCCACAAGAGACTTAACTGAGCCAGGATTCATGCAAACTTTCAAGATCCACGGTCAGATTTATCATTGGATTGACTCTCTACTACCTCTGTCAAATGAATCACCACAATCAGCCATTCATTGTTTATAATCTGTACCTGTGTTTTGGTTACGAAATAAGCTACAGAAAATATGTTTTTGAATTACATGCATTTACTTTATATACATATATGAGTTGAAAACTTTCTTTTAACATCTCACTTAATGTCTGTTCCATGCTGGCATGGGTTGGAGAATTATTAATGTAGAAAGTTGGTATCTCAGCTACTAGCAGTTGAGACCTTCATAATCTAGGCAACGTTTTTAAATTTCATTATTCTCTTTAACACAGGTAATGCCAGGTACTTCTGTTAGTTGTTTATATGTGCAATATATGTATTATATATATGTAATAATTAAATTATATATTATGCACTTTATTGTTTGTGGTGTATGTGGTTACTCAGTCTGTTGAAAAATTGTCTAGAATGAAATCAGGAGCTAAAAATGGTTGAGACCATTGCTTTGAGACATAGGACAAAATATAGCTTGTAATTACTGTTTGAATCCCCCAGAAAATGAGCTCATGACATAGAGGGTTGGAAAAAAGCAATGATCTAAATGACAATGTAGATATTTATGCTTATGAGAGAGGGGGGTGAGGGAAAATGGGAGGGAGAGAGAGGGGTGAGAGAGAGAGAGAGAGAGAGAGAGAGAGAGAGAGAGAGATGGGCTATATATGAGAAATGTATAACTAGTCTTCATATACTTCAGCCATCCAGTTTTGATCTGGTTAATTTGTTTAGATAAACTTGACAATATATTTATTTTTTACTTATTTATTTCTCAGTGTTTAATTCAACAAAATATTGTAAATTATCACTTAAGTTCAAAAAACAAAAAAAGCAATACAGAAAGGTTGACATTGTTTATATTGTCCAAAAATGTTGATCACCTAATCTTACTGAAGTTAATTTCCGTAGAGGTCGACTTTGCCTTTCATCCTTTTGGAGTTGATTAAATAAGTACCAGTTGAGTGCTGGGGTTGATGTAATTGACTTATTCCCTCCTCCAAAATTGCTGGGTTTGTGCCAAAATTTGAAACCAATCTTACTGAAGTTAAAATAACTACAATCAGTCTCACTCTATAGCTGTACTCTGTGGATTAAACCACCAGGTTTGTTTATAGGATGCATGATGGCTTATTTGCCCTGAAGGCCCTAAAAGTTATGGCAGTGGAGCACAAAATCCTAATATAAGCCAGGCCAATATGGACCACCTCTTCCCAGCAGTAAAAATAGGTTTGTGCAGGGCCAACACCCATCCCTACCTAAAAAAAAGCAAAGTTACAAAAACATTGATGACAATTCAAAGTTAAGGATATTCTGATGGCAGTTCAGAACCTTCTGGAAGAGGAAGGCCATTCTTCTGGGAAACATAGGATATGTCAGCACTCATCTGGAACCTACAAGGGACGAGAGGATATTTACCTTGTGCCAAGAGAGTCCTAATGTTTGAATTGGCATTCTGTCAGTTACAATGACGAGTGTTCCAGTTTATCTGATCAATGGAACAACCTGCTAATCAAATTAACATACAAGTAACTGAACATTCCACAGACATGCATACCCTTAACATACTTCTCAGGGAGATTCAGTGTGACACAGAATGAGATAAGGCTGGTACAACTCATTTACAGGTACAACAGGTACATTTACAGGAATTACAGGTACAACTCATTTTTACAGCTGAGTGAACTGGAGCAACATGAAATAAAGTGTCTTACTCAAGGACAAACATGCACTTGGAATCAAACTCATGACCTTATAATCACGAGCCAAACACCCTAACCACTAAGCCATACATTTTCACTTCCTATTGTCTAACCATAGAGTATTTGCACAGCAAAGTGAGTGTAGATCTGTCAAGCATATGTATGTGAATTTATATACACTTTATCTTATTCATCTCCTTGTTTTCCTAATTTTAAAATCCTTAGAAGAAGTGTTTGTCAACTAATTGTATTGATAATCAGTAGTAATCAAGGATTTTCAACTAGTAATATCACATATGTTAGACCAAAGCTGGTGAACCTAAGATATATGCCACCAATGACATACAGTGTCTTTTTAGGTGACATGAAATGGACTGCAATACCATGGATTAAAAAGTTATTAAATTTGACACAGAATTTTAAAATATAAACATTATGTAATCTCCAGTTGTTATATCCTTGTGGATAAACGAATACACTGCAACAGTGTAATAATATAATCGAAACAAATGGCAGTAACCACATGTAACGTAACAATAATCTTTTAAGAACCAACAATCCATCGAAGTCCTTCGATGCAGGTTGGCAAGCTGACTTTCATCAAAACCCAGAGTCTCACCCAAGCCATCATCACATTTGCCCTCTATAGTATGCAAGGTGGTACCCCTTCCACTGACATTGCTCATTCAGGAGAGAAGCACGAGCGCCTGTCAACAGTCTGCTTGCCAAGCTCCCAGCCTTGGTCTGCGCCTGATCCAGCATTCCAGTTTACCAAAACAGCTGAACCTGGGAAATATCTCATCAATGAATGGAGACCACACCCACTCACTGTCTCACTTATTCAGACTGCTATCATTTATATGTAGTGGTCCAGTCCATTCTTGCCAGGGGGTGGTGCACTCTTGCACAACACCAATGACAAAGAACTTTATATTTCATATTACAAGCAATAAATTAAAAGTTGTATTACAAGTATGAAGGTTGACCTATTTTTCTACATTGTTTTGTAAAATAGATTATAAGTTAATTGTTTGTGTAGTAAGCTACAAAATTATTACATTCTCTCAATTTCCTGTAATTCAGAATGTTCCATGGTCCCGGCAGACAAAATGGAAAAGGCGTTGGCCTGCAGGCTGGCAAGGAGGATGCACTGCAACAGCTACCCTGACTCACGGGGCTCACACTTGTGAATAGCCATCTCCACCCTGATAGCAGTGAGCAGGGATATGATCTGGGGGCAGAGAACATTAGAGGTCTCCACTGCCACAGACCTGACCTATACCTGTCAGAGAGTGATCGACATTTTGACAGTTTGCTTTTTTCAGCCCAGTGAGCAGCAGGCTGAACACTCCAAATTGCCACTGGAGAAGATGTCACAGCATGTGGCATCCCAGATGATGGACATTGGTCTCACAAGGGCAGGATTTTAATATTTTTCCTTCAGTTCTTCAAATCATAATATCAATTGCCCATAGAAAAATTAAATTATTACAAAAAGGAAGGAGATGAAATTGATTGACTATGCAATACAATGTTGTTGATAAGGATGGACAAAGTTGTTTATATACTGTGTGACAAGTTAACTATGAATAGAAATTAGAAAGTTAGTATTTTGACACTTAAGATTTCAAATAATATATGACACAACAGCTAAAAGAGAAACATTCCCAATCAAAGAACATATTGAAATTCTTAATAGGACCATCGCATTTAGTAAGTGCAAGTTTTAGTATTTCATAAACTATTGTTAATCATGGAAAATTACTAAATGATGCATCGTTTTTTTAAAATTTTTTTCAGAAGAAAAAATTAATTATAAAGTGCATGAATGAATTAACAGTAAACAAGAATACTGTTAGAGATAAAGTTATGGAAATTAATGCTAATGTAGTAGTACTAAGCATTCAAACCACGTCAGCCCAGTAACAAGTGAAGGTTATGACAGCAATCTTAGCCTACATTTTAGCCAATCATTGTCCTTGTGCATTTGTGTTGGTGTTAAGAGTAATGAAAAATTCAGTGAAGTTTTGTACCAAATGATGGTTATAAAATACAAACTAGAGGAGAGCAAGCACTGGCAGAGGACAGCAGAGGTTTTCTTGGTCAACCAGCAGTCATGCCACTACGGAATTGCACTCCACTTGTAAGCTTCTTATTCTAGTTCCAGTTCCTTAAGACTACAGAAATAATTGTAATGGGAGGAGATACTCCACAGGTATCACAAGCCTTCAATTCCATTATACCACTTTGACCTTAGGCTAAAAGATTACTTCACCAAGTCTCATGACTTACATATTTTTCCTCTCATCAAACACATTCTCACACACAAACTGCTGGCATTCAGCATATCAGCATTTGGCATGTAACATTGTAACATCAATATGAAAATAAAACCGAGTCATTAAAACTAAATATTGTGGTTGGTTTTATGTGGGAAATGACATGCTGCCAGAACAAATTTTTAGCTACCAGTTAACCCAGCCTCACTTACAAAATCATGTTCAACACTTAAATAGCTATAACTTTTCTCATTTTTCATGATAAAACCTCTGATATTGTTATTAACTTAGTTAACTATAGTTGCACAATATTTTTACAGATTCTGTTCATGAGAAATTTAAGTAAGGGAATTTGCCTCTAAGCATGCCAGAAAAATACATACATGACATAACTGTATAGCTAAAATGTTTCATGAAAGACAAAGTGATTTGTCAAAAATTGTTTCAGTTTCAACTGTTGGGTCCTCTAATATGGTAGTTCTAAATTAGTGCTTCTCAACTGGGGTCCATATAAGATTTTGTTAAAATTTATCTGTAATATATTGGTTTCACTTCTGCAATGCACAAAATGTTATAACAATTTTCTTCTATATAATTCCTAATAATATTTAATAGTAAAAATATTTTTTAAACATCAAGTGGCTAGGTGGGGCTATCCATGTAAAATAGGAACCAAAGGGCTTGGCATAAACAAGTATTTAAATAACTTTTAAATGAAGTGGAATAAGTTTACAGCGGTTTAATTATTTACATTAGCTGAGACATAGCTAATTACATGAACGACTTGTTGAATCTTTAAATGATTACTTTTAAATTTGGAAAGCATAGAGCATGATTTTTCTGTAGCTAAATCATTATACTTGGTCCAGTGAATTTATATTTTTCAAGGAGTTTTCAATGTATATGAATAAACATAATATGAAACTGCAAGGTTTTTGGGAATCTGCCATTGTGATGTGTGATTTGACCCAAAGATTTAATAGTAAACTTAACATATAGTTGTAGACATGGCTATGTGGTAAGAAGCTTGCTTCCCAATCACATGGTTTGAGGTTCAGTCCCATATTATACACACATACATCATGTTATATACACACACACACATATGAATGTGACTAGAATAAAATTTGTTTTTAATGATATAGAAAGAAATAAAAGGAAAAAAATATGACTCTTACAAATATTTAGCAATTTAATTCTTTAAATAAAAATAGTGTCCTGGATTTGATTCATTTAGACTAGTCCAATGAGAGCAGAAGATGTACAGATGTAATGTCTAGGAAAACTATGGTGCATGAGAAGCTTTAAAAAAAATGAGAATATTACAAAATTTTTCAAAGATGGAAACTGGCATATGAAATTAAATACAAGGGGAGAAAACTGACATAAAAAAAAACAACCTTACAAATACTTTTCTACTCTAGGCTCAAGGCATGAAATTTTTTTTTTTTGGTGGGGGGGTCAGTCAATTAGATTGACCCCAGTATGCAACTGGTACTTAATTTATCGACCCGAAAGGATGAAAGGCAAAGTTGACCTTGGTGGAATATGAACTCAGAACGTAATCTTTTCTACTCTAGGCACAAGGATTGAAATTTTGGGGGAGGGGCCAGTCGATTAGATCAACCCCAGTACGCAACTGGTACTTAATTTATCGACCCCAAAAAAATGAAAGGCAAACCTCAGCGGAATTTGAACTCAGAATGTAATGACAGACAAAATACCACTAAGCACTTTGCCTGGTAGGCCAACATTTCTGCCAGCTCACTGCCTTAACAACCTCACATATTGTATTAAAAAAAGTGTCTGTCTACTTTCAACACGATGTCAGAAAAAAAGGGCTGCAAGAAAACATATCAAGAGCTCATTATTTTGTTCTTCTTGTGTGACCAAATGATGTTCATCCTTTCAATATATTTTGAAAGTTATTCACATTAAAAAAGTCCCAAGTGTATGCTGTGAAGGAAAAAATAAAGTTAGACCAAGTGCTTAAAAAGTGCACTTAAGAATTGATTATTTGTTCTTGTTATAAAATGTGTTATCCATCATTTCCTGATATTGAGAAGATATTCACACTGAAAAGAAATACGGTGGCACATAAAAACACCATCCGAGCGTGGCCGTCTGCCAGCCTCGTCTGGCACCTGTGTCGGTGGCACATAAAAACACCATCCGAGCGTGGCCATCTGCCAGCCTCGTCTGGCACCTGTGTCGGTGGCACATAAAAAACACCATCCGAGCGTGGCCGTCTGCCAGCCTCGTCTGGCACCTGTGTCGGTGGCACATAAAAAACACCATCCGAGCGTGGTCGTTTGCCAGCCTCGTCTGGCACCTGTGTCGGTGGCACATAAAATCACCCACTACACTCTCGGAGTGGTTGGCGTTAGGAAGGGCATCCAGCTGTAGAAACACTGCCAGATCTGACTGGACTGGTGCAGCTTTCGGGCTCCCCAGACCCCAGTTGAACCGTCCAACCCATGCTAGCATGGAAAGCGGACGTTAAATGATGATGATGATGATGATGATGATAAGAAGGAAAAAAATAGTCTTGGTGTCAGACCATAGCATAAGTTGTAAGTTTGTGACCATTAGGATATTTTATTGCAAAGCTTACTTCAAAAGCAAAGAATGATATTGATCTGGTATCATGACTGTAATTATTTGAGTGAGAAAGATACTATTTAACAACTTCTGTGGCTTTGGTAGTTAGCAGAGGATGCATTCAGTAAAGAAAATATTTTGTTATTACAAGACCATGTCCAAAATTGACATCAAAGCTTGCTCAATGATTTCTGCTATATCTATCATTAGACATATGAAATAAACTAGTTATGTAGATGCAATCGGGATCTGACAGTGAACTATCTCTTCCAACCTATGGCGTTTGAGATGTTTGGAGGGACTGGGCCACTAACAGCGAAGTTCTTGTCATTGTTGGCAGCTTGCTTCACTAAAGTGATGCCTGTGAGGGTTCTTGGCTTTCCAACACCTTATCCTCACCATCACTCATGGTAACTCTGTGGGTGTGCTAGCTTGCTTCGATAGGTTCTGTTGAACCTTGTGGTATGCGACCGAACAACTGAAGCACTTGGTGCAGCATTGATGTTTTTCTTTCTTTTCTTTCTCCCTTCTTTTGTCTTTTTTCTTTGTCTTTCTTTTGTAAAATATATTTCTGTTCATATTTTGAATACAATTTTGTTTTTATTTAGAGACATTCTTATGAATGCATTATTAAAAATAAAATAAAATAATATTTTGAAACATTGGTCTAAAAAGGTTTGTCATTACTGTATTAGGCTCTACTACATTTGTATTTGATATGCTGAACACATCCCCAAACGTATTTTCCCCAGTCATATAGTTGATATGTTTAACAGTATCTCTACATCACTCTTAGTCTTATCAACTGTGTAGAATATTCTTCACAGAGGAGGGTTTAATAAGACCGAACATATCCATTGCTTTCTCCATTTGGATTTAGAAACCAGATCTTCCAATTCCCATTCTCCATATTTTCTATGAATTTCGATCAACTGAACTAATTGGAGTTACTTCCCTTACTTATTGTTTTCCAACTCTGAAATGTTTAGTGAGTGTTTTTCTCTAACTTCCTAGATAATCTCAACCTGTTTTTCACTTCTCTGTGTAACGTATGTGACAACCTGCCACAGTTGTTTTTAATATGTGACTCTCTACCCCAGGTAATTTCCATTCAGCCATATTCAACTAATTCTAAAATCTCTCAAATAATACAGAGTGAACGTGGAGAGAAAACGTGAATGATTAATGAGCCATATTATATATTTATTACAAAAGTTAGGTAAATACTTTGTTTCCTGATAATTTTTTTAATGTACAAAAAGTCACAGGGAAAAATCAGAAATAAAAAGCACAGGAAACTTTCATGAGTAACTTATTTAATGTTTGTTTTGCTGTTTCATTCTTTAAATGGAGATGTTGAATAAAGCAAATTTTTTGTCATGTTATGTATAGGCTTATAATAAATCTTTGTCATTGAATACAAACTATGTATTGTCACTTCTTAGGTGACTTAAAATGCTATTTAATTGTTTTCACCTAGATTGTATTGCTCTTTAAATATAACGTTTCCTGTAACATATACCTGGTCAAATTTGTGACTTTTTTCCATGACTTTATTTTCGTCACCACTGTAAAAGAAATTTATTCAATATTAGTTTATTTACTTTCGAAAAACAACCCACGTATACACACTCCAATCATTACTTCCTTGTTTTTAATACCTTCGTCTTTCTTGTGGATTTTTATTGATAAAATCACATTAGTGAAATACTTCTGAAATTTCTGGCCTTAAATTCAAGGTTAGTCGATCTAAAAACACTTTCTTTATTTGTATATAAAATAGTTATTTCTTTGTTGTTGTTTTTTCCTCTCAAATTGTTGATTACCCATTTTCAGAGAAACACACGGCAGTTAGTTGGTTTTTCAGTTTTGAGAATTTAACTTTTATTTTATTAGTAACCAAACCACAAAGATCTTAATTTGCTAATCCAACAAGTTCTTCGAACTACAAATACACGTGTATGTTTATGTAACACCTACATCAAAGATAGACACCACACCACATCACGCAATAAATACAGCAGTTCAAGGGGGCGAGCTGGCGGAATCGTTAACACGCCTCGCAAAATAATTAGCGGCATTTCGTCCGTGTTAACGTTCTAGGTTCAAATTCCGCCGAGGTTGATTTTTCCTTTTATCCTTTCGGGGTCGATAATATAATTACTAGTCAAGTATTTACTCGACTTACCCTCCCCCAAAATTTGAAAGCAATATATTATACCACATTACATTACATTTATATACTATATTATGCTACATTACACTTATATCCAATACATACCATAGTACATACGTCACACCATAAACCCAAGCTACATCACCAGGGTAATATTGTATGCCCCCGGGAAAATCAGTGTACTAGGCCTTATATTTATTTATTGACAGCAAGGCAAGCATACATAGATAAGAACTGAGCTCCTAAACCACGCATTAAATAACAACATACATCACAAATACACAAAACACACACCCACTACTATACACCACATCACAAATTACTCCCACATTAACAAATACATATATCACACTATAAACACAAACACATGACGGTCTCCAAAAGATACATTGAAGCGGTGAGCCGTGTTAGGTCCTTTCTCAGGTTTGATTCAGTTTTTGAAGTGAGTCGGAAAAAATGCCAGGATCTATCGTTTTCAGAGTTTTTAATGTTCTGCATCAATACATTTGGCAGTAAAGTAAACTATAACCAGTGCACCAGTCTCTGGTTTTAAATAATTAAAATACTTATTGTAAATTTAATAAAAGAAACAATTTGAGCCGATGGTGTTCACTGTTTTAGCGTGTAATTTTTAGTGGCGGGATGGATTGAAGTTGAAAAACTATAAACTGTGCTAAACACACATAGACAAATCTAATATGTTTTACTTTCTCACCCACTTCGAGAAATATATCCGTTTCTTTCACATAAACATACAGGTAGGTTAATCTTTTATGAACATAGGTATCTATTTACACACCACACACACACACTATTAACTACTGAACAGATAAGTAGGTCCAAATTCCTTTTGCGTTGTAGTTTTATTAGTTCTCCACTTCTTAAGGTTTTTAAAGCTTACCTTATTGTATTTAGAAATTAAAAGCTACTTCCCTGTCAATCCTGTATTTCTTCATAGCAAGGCAAAATATTTGACGTAAGTAAAAATTATAACTTTTTAAACCCCATTTATAATTTTAGTTGAATGGAAATGAATTCAATAACCACCTGTTGCACATATAATTTAATTTCACAACTGTAAAATGTCTAACGTAAAGTAAAACATTGTTGTAAAACTATTAGGGATTTATGATATTTTCCTTGCTTTTTGTTTATTGTTCTGCTGAAAAATTACTCATTAATGTGATATCAAGTCGAAGCATGTTTGTACGTGTCCTGAAAGTGGAACGAAATTATGTCCGGCTCTAGGCATAGGTACGCACATGCTTGTACGTATACATACGTACATACATACACACACACATACATTTAAATACACAATATACATGCATTGACGTGGGTGTTATATATATATGTGTGTGTGTATATATATGTATGTATATATATATATATATATATATATATATATATATATATATATATATATGTGCATGTATGTAAATGTATCTATATGTATGTGTATATATATACATATGTGTGCCCCACATTATGTATACATAATTTTGACATGGGTGATTCTTTCTTGTCTTGGGATTCACGGTCAAATGGCTGGGTGGAATTTTGCAAAAATTACACAGATGTGTAGAATGATCCGGTGGTGATGCTGGGCTTTGTATTTTTTTTTCATAGCTCCTATGGTTTCTGAGATAATCTACTATAATAATACTCTTGTGTTTATGAATGAGAAAGGAAGGGGTGATGTCATACTTGGTCATGGGATGATGAAAATTGTACGCTGAAAAAATGAATCAAACAGCGTTTCAACTCTGTGAATATATGTGTATGTAAAAAGGGGGGGGTATGTGAATGTGTGTGTGTGTGTGCACGTGCAATAGAAGTGGGATGGTTCATCTTTGTTCACTTAGTATTTGGGTTTATTTTTTTGATTTGGTTGAATCTTTTTTTTTTTTGTTGGTCAGTTATTTTTAGCGTTTTAACAGAAAATGTCATTCTAAAATTGTTTTTTAAAGTAAGCGTTTCCAAACAAGTCTAATGCTTACACAGAGCAGGTTTTACAGTCACATCATTCAAGCCGACCGAGTGAAACTGGGCTTAGCTGCTAATATATATATATATATATATATATATATATATACACATACATGCATATATGCATATGTATATATGTTCATATATATATATATGTGTGTGTGTGTGTGGCATGTAAAAAGCACCAACTGAATGCGGCCAATACCAGTACCTCTTGACTGGCCCCTGTGCCAGTGGAACGTAAAAAGCACAATCCAAATGTGATTGATGCTAGGCCTGCCTGACTGGCTCCTGTGCCAGTGGCATGTAAAAAGCACCCACTACACTCTTGGAGTGGTTGGCATTAGGAAGGGCATCCAGCTGTAGAAACATTGCCAGATCAGATTGGAGCCTGGTGCAGCCGCTGGCTCTCCAGACCTCAGTCAAACTGTCCAACTCATGCCAGTATGGAAAACGGACATTAAATGATGATGATACAGCTTGTACAGTAATTTTTTCTGTATTCATAGTGGGAATATAGAGTTGGGTATTTATAAGTGTGTGTGTGTGTGAATTATTTCATAGTTTCCAAAATCATGTGGTCTTTGAAATATTTGTTTGCAATACAATATTTTTCCTGAAGTAGGGCATCTGTTAACCTCTATCTTAGGCCAACTAATAATCAACAATGCCTCGGCATGATCAAATCCACAATAACTTTAAACCAACTAAAATAAAGTTATTACCTAGTTTTCTTAATGTGCTTATCATGAAATCTACAAAACTTGATTTATAAGCAGTTTGTTTGAGTTAGTTTGCAGAGCTCTTATTGTACTGAAGGTGAATGAGACATAAATAGGTTGAACTAACTATTTATTCATCAATTGCAGAACACATACACCAAGGTTAGAAACACATTTGTACATATATGAATTGAATTGAATTGTACTAGTTTCTGCTCATGAGTTCTGGCCATGCTGGGACACTGCCATATTTATATGCTTTATGATCATTATATAATTTCCTAATTATAATTGATGAGGAGAGAGTCTGGTTGGTTTTTTGCCCCCCCCCCCCCACTTTTTTTTAGACCTTTAGGCGGTTTTGGAGGATATTTGTAGATATAAAAACAAAAATTTGTTATTTTTTTTGTTGATTTCTTAGATAACAAAAGTAAATCTTTTCTGATCTTGTTCACAGAATAATGCAACATATGGCTTAAAAATACTTGTAAAATTAAATTAGAACAAATTTCAGATATCAAATAAAGCATTGAAACTGTAGTGCAAGGGAGTGCTAAAAAGTTCCTGGCTTTGGGTAAAAGAAAATACAGGAGGGTCAGGTAATTATAATTTCTTTCAGCATATTCCCCTCTCAGTCTGTTTTCCTAAGTCCTGTAAAAGAACTCAGAAGTCTGAGCATCCAACTAGGCCTTTTGTGATACCCTTAAAGCCAGGAACTTTTAAGTACCCCCTCATAAAAAAAAAAAAAGCAAATCTTATTTTGCATCAATAAAGGCAAAGTTAATATGTGTTTGTGAAAATACATATTGGTAAGTCAATTAAACAATTTAGGTACAGGTGTGGCTGTGTGGTAAGAAGCTTCCTTCCCAACTACATGATTCCAGATTCAGTCCCATTGTTCGGCACCTTGGGCAAATGTCTTCTATTATAGCCTTGAGCTGACGAAAGCCTTGTGAGTGGATTTGGTAGATGAAAATTGAAAGAAGACTGTTGTATGTTGCATGTATGCATGTGGGTGTATATGTATGTGTGTGTATATAAATATAATATATGTATAGATAGATGTGTATGTCTTTGTGTATGTTTGTGTTTGATCCCCACCAATGCTTAACAGCCGTTTACATCCCCACAACTCAGCAGTTCAGCAGAAGAGTTCAATAGAATAAGTATCAGGCTTATATGAAAGAAAAAAATCAGTACTGAGGTTGATTCATTTGACTAAAACCCTTCAGAGTTGCTGTTCAATGATTGAAGCGAGTAAAAGGTAAATGTAGATAAATGTATGATAGAAAATGTCCAGAGATATTTTCAATAGAGTCAAATGTCTGTGATCAGACAATAACCAGTCATAAAAGGGGATGGGGAGATAGAGTCCAAGTTTCTTACTGGACAAAGTTATATTGTCAAAGCTAAAACAAAAAGTGCTAGCTAAACTAGTGAGATTAAGATAGGTTAGCCATAGTTACTGCTCTTAGAAAGAGATTTGTCTGGTTGTCAAGCAAATGAGCCAAGAGATCAAAACTAGATTTCTGACTCAAGAGATCACTAGTTTCTGATTCGCTAAAATAACATGTGACAAAGCTAAAACTAAAATAATTTTGTTGATCCAGTCAAAACTGGGTGACTGACTGATTACTAGTCTATGTTCTCCAAGTGCTGATTGGCTAATGCAATGTACATGACAATAGTGAAACTAAAATGTCATCTGCATGAGACTGCTAGAGATTTTTAGAATTTGGCAGAAGAATAAGGTACATTCTAATTTTTTATTTTTAGAAAGAAATTTTATCAAAATTAGGTAAGTTAAGAACAGAAAAGCTGATGAATCAGTGCATCCATTGTCATTATTCAACATCTGCTTTACATACTGGCATGGGTTGGATGGTCTGACAGGATTCTGTGAGTTGGAGGACTGTGCCAAACTCCAATATCTCTTTTGGAATGGTTTCTGTGGTTAGATCCCCTTCCTTCAACTAGTATTTACTTAATTATCTAAAATGGTGTACAGCAAATCAATTGTAATTAATTTTAACAATAAATTCATATTAATTTTAATCATTAATACAATGAAAATATATTTATAAAAAAAAGTATATTATTAACAAGTATCTTTAAACAAACAAGTATATAATTTATATATTTATACTCAAGATCTTATAATTATACATAAAAATTAAACTACTTATTTATTTATGATCTCTTATTATAAAAGGCAGATTTTATTTGCCTCCCTTTGTAACTTATAGAAATCTACAATATAGGATTTCTTCAATTACAATTTACCTAGCATTTTTAAGAGTAGAATGCATCGGGTCATGCCAGGTCCAGTTTTTAAAATTTAAACTCCAATTAAGCAAAATTTACAGAAAACTCACATTCTGGTGTGTATGTCAAATGCTTTTCTTAATGTGGTTTACACCACACGCACACGCACACACACAGTGTGCAACGAATAAAATGAAAGTAAATAGCGACAGAGTGATTTGAGGAAGACTAAACTGAAAGTATTTAAACCACTACTCAAAAAATAAAAAAACACAGCAAACAGAAACAAATAAATACATAACGATTTACTCCTCACACAATTTCTTCAATTAGAGTTTACCTAAGATTTTTCAAAGTACTCCATTCGGTCATGCCATAATATATTTCTTTCAATTTCACCCCCAATTAAGACAAAATTTGAGAAAACTCAATATTTTAACATTTCACTCCGAAAGCATTGATGTACATGTGTGCGTGCGTGAGTGTGTGTGTGTGTGTGTGTTTGATGGGTTGTGCGACACAGAAAGTGTGGTGTGTAAGTGAAGTGCTTTTGTTAGTGTGTGTAAAGAGACAGACAGAGTGAAAGACAGAAATAACTGAACTTTTTTTATTCACTTTTTGTAGTGAGTGACTGAGAGAGAAAAGAGAGAGAGAGGTTATGTATGTATATATGTATGTATGGCTTCAGTGACACACACACACAAAAACACATACCTACGTACACCTAAAGCACGCACACACACACACACAAGCGGAGCGCGAACTTCAAAATTTTGGTAGTATTAATTTGCGAGCGTACTTCTAAGCGCGCGTAATTGAAAGTTTTCACTATGATATCATCACGTGCGAAAAAGTTCGAAGGGTTTTGAACAATTGAGATACACATGTCACGCCTGTATTGAAACCATTGCTAAGCTGCCGTAATTGCTTAATTAAGACTTTGTTTAAATTGAAAGGGGAAAATATGTGACTTGTATGTATACAAGTATACTTTCTCCTAGCAGGAAGTTTTAACAAGAACTAGGGTCCTTTAATCCCAGTGGTTCACATACTTGCTAACCCATAGCTGGGACACTAACAGGTGCTACTACTCTGGGTCAGAGTAGACCTGAGAACAAGAGTGACTAAGAGATGGTTCCACACTCCTCCAAACTCAGGAACTCTCATACCAGGATCCCACTGCCAGATGCAGTTTAGTATCATACGCAAGACTTAGAACTTCTGTCTAGAGGAAGATAAACTCATATAAAAAGATCCCGAAGTTCAGTTGGTCTTCGGGTTTGGTCTTTGGTTGTCTCAACCTTGGTTGTAACACTGATGTTATACATGATTGTTCTGAAAAGTGGGGTCAGTGCTGTGCAACACTTTATCCACTCAAGACAAATTTGTGCACAGGAACTTCTTGGACTCAGAATATTTGCATGGCATTATTGAGTTTAGGAAACGGTCTCAACCAGTCATGAGTTGACTTTTAGCATTTGTATGGGAGTGAGTATATGCATGTGTGCATGTGTTGTTTATATTTCACACTTGTTATTGTTTGTACAATGTGGTGCTGATGTTGACATCCCTTGTTGACATTAAGTGCTGAAAAACAGGTAAAGGTTAGTGATTGAAAGAGTATCTTGCCATAAAATTCTATTTCAAATGACTCTATCCAAATCGATACTAGCATGGAAAAATTGATGTTAAATGAATGAACAAGGACAGGTTGCAAAATTGTACCCTGGAGTTTCATCTCCAGGCTGCTGAGTTAGTGAGAACCAGTTATTTCTTATCAGCTCATTTCCTCTAAACAAATTGGTCTATCAATATATATAAAACTGAGAATGTCTGTCTGTGTGCATCACTAAAACTCGAGAACTACCCAACCAATTTCATTCAAATTTTACACATGTCTTACTTAGGGTCCATGCAGTGTCATGGACCAGAAAAATTTTCAACTTCTTGCTTAATGTGAGCCTGGAGCAATCTCTTATCTCTAACGCTATTTCAGTATTACATGTTGAAAGTGAAACAATAACATCTCTATTGTAATGTGAGATAATACTTTCGCTGCAATAGTTTCACTATTAATACTGAAACTATTAAAGTGAGACTATTATCTCACATATATACATGCATACATACATACATACATACATACATACATTACATATATATATATATTATGTGTGTATATATATATATATATATATATATATATATATATATACATATAGATGTATATGTATAGATGTATATGTACAGATGCATATGTATATGTAATATGTACACATATATATATACATGCATACATATATTTATACATACATATATATATATATATATATATATATATATATATTATATATATATATATATATACGTTTAAATATTTGTTGTGCAAGTTTTTTATGTGAAGTCGTGTGTTGAAACAGATATTGTTATATTTCGGAATGGTCATTTTGCCAGTTTAGCCAATAAAAACACACGCACTATATATTTGGTGTTACTTTGCTTCAGTGTTATTTATTTTTTACATTAATCTTAATCTTATTTCGGCCAGAGTTCTTTCATCACACTCCTGTGACCGCATCAGTGGTCCTTTGTTTACATATATAAACAGAAGATACAAATATTACAGGCATCCCCCACATACACACACTAAATAAACATAAACGCACATAGAGATATAAGCATGCGCAAATGAAGACATACAATAGAAATACAAAATGGCTGACGGTTAGTAAGGAGAGACACAAATAAGTGAGAAGAAAACAAAGGACCACTGATGCGGTCACAGGAGTGTGACGAAAGAACTCTGGCCGAAATAAGATTAAGATTAAAGTAAAAAATAAATAACACTGAAGCAAAGTAACACCAAATATATAGTGCGTGTGTTTTTATTGGCTAAACTGGCAAAATGACCATTCCGAAATATAACAATATATATATATATATATATATATATATCAGGGTCTCTAGAGCCCATGCCTTCCACACCCTCAGGGTTGGCACCCTCAACGTTGGCACTCTGAAAGGTAGGTCTGGTGAGATAGTCGAGATGCTTGAACGGAGATGTGTGGATATATGTTGCATGCAAGAAATAAGGTGGAGAGGAGGATCAGCTAGGTTCCTCACAGGCAAGGAACGCAGGTACAAGATTTTCTGGGCAGGGAACACTGACGGGGTTGGTGGCGTGGGTATACTTATCGCTGAGAAATGGGTAGATAAAGTAATTGAGGTAATCAGAGTAAGTGACAGAATACTTAAGATTAGATTAGTGCTTCATCATAGTTTAGCAACCATTATATCAGCCTATGCTCCTCAGTCGGGGCTACCCGATGGACAGAAAGACCGATTCTATGACACTCTACTGCAGACTACCTCATTGACGAACGACAGAGACCTTATCTTTGTGGCTGGTGACTTCAATGGTCACGTTGGACGACATGCTGGGGGCTTCCATGGCGTACATGGAGGCTATGGCTATGGCTCCCGCAACGAGGAGGGAACCAGGCTGCTGGAGTTCTGCGATGCAAATAATCTTATGATTTGCAACACTAACTTCAGGAAACCTACCAGCCACCTAGTCACTTACCAATCGGGCCAACATACCAGCCAAATTGACTACATCCTTACAAGGCAAAGGGAGAGATGGCTGCTTATAAATGCCAAAACCTTCCCAGGTGAAGAATGTACCCCACAACATAGACTGGTAGTTAGTGACTTAGGATCAGGACTAGGAGGACAACCAGAAGACGACAAATATGGAGAAGAAGGATCTGGAAGCTTAAAGATCCTGCAAATGGACAGAGATTTAGGGACATATTACTTGAAGCCTCTGACGAAGTAGAAGGGGATAGAGCATCACAGGGGGTAGAGACAGCTGGACGTTTCTAAGGGACAACCTGCTGAGAGCCACTGACCAGATCTGTGGCTGGTGCAAAGTCCCCTCTCGACCTAGAATAACGTGGTGGTGGAACAATATTGTAGACAGGGCTATTAGAGAAAAGAGACAGGCTTGGAAGGTCTGGAAAAATGGGGGTAGCAGGGAATTGTATCAGACTGCCAAAAGAGAAGCTAGGAGACAGGTTTATTTAGCCAGAGGGGAAGCAGATAAGAAAAAATTTGCCAATGTTCTGCGCCGTGAGGACCAAAGACTGGAGGGTTTCGTGTTGCAAGACAGTGTGTGAGAGAGAATCGTGATGTGGTAGGAGAGAAGTGTGTTCGCATGGAAGATGGTTCACTTGCGCTAAATGAGGATGCAAAGAGAGAGGTTTGGAGATGCCACTATGAAAGGTTGCTGAATGAAGAAAATGAATGGGATAAAGAGAGTCTGCCGAATGTTGACCCAACAGAGGGACCAGCTATCCGAGTTGATAGTTCTGTGGTAGCTAAGGCAATTAGAAGCATGAAGACAGGGAAAGCCCCAGGCCCATCAGGAATCACTGCAGAGATGCTCAAAATGTCTGGTAGTGTCGGCTATAGCCTAGTCACCCATATAGTTAATCAGGTGATACACAAAGGGGTCATACCCAATGACTGGTGTAGCAGTATAATAGTCAACTGCTACAAAGGTAAAGGTGATGCCCTAGATACAAATAACTACAGAGGTATCAAGCTGTTGGACCAGGTGATGAAGGTTACGGAGAGGGTCATAGCCCAACTAATTAGAGAGAGAGTTAGTTTAGATGAGATGCAGTTTGGGTTTGTGCCAGGGAAAAGTACTACTGATGCTATATTCCTGGTAAGGCAGCTGCAGGAGAAATACCTAGCCAAAGATAAGCCCCTGTACCTGGCTTTTGTTGACATGGAGAAAGCCTTCGACAGGGTCCCCCGATCCCTTATCTGGTGGGCAATGAGAAAACTAGGGATAGATGAATGGTTAGTGAGAGCTGTGCGGGCCATGTATAGGGACGCCGCTAGTAGGGTGAGGGTTGGAAATGAGTACAGTGAAGAATTCCGGGTAGAGGTAGGGGTCCACCAAGGCTCAGTACTCAGCCCCCTCCTATTTATCATAGTCCTCCAGGCAATACGGAGGAATTCAAGACAGGATGCCCTTGGGAGCTCCTCTATGCTGATGACCTTGCTCTAATTGCTGAGTCGCTATCAGAACTGGAGGAGAAGTTTCAGGTGTGGAAACAAGGATTAGAATCGAAGGGCCTCAGAGTCAATCTAGCTAAAACCAAAGTCGTAATCAGTAGGAAGGTAGACAAATCACAAACACCTTCAGGTAGATGGCCCTGCTCGATCTGTAGAAAAGGTGTAGGTAGAAACTCTATAAGATGCACCAAGTGTAAGCTATGGACACATAAGAGATGCAGCAATGTCAAAGGAAGGCTAACTAGGAAGATGGTTTTTGTATGTGGCAGATGCTCAGGAACAATAAACACTGAAAATGCTCTGAGACCAACTTCCGTCACTTTCCAGGGAGAAAAACTAGAAATAGTTGATAGTTTCCGTTACCTAGGTGACCAAGTCAGCAGCGGGGGCGGGTGTGCTGAAAGTGTAACTGCTAGAGTAAGAATAGCTTGGGCAAAGTTCAGAGAGCTCTTACCTCTGCTGGTGACAAAAGGCCTCTCGCACAGAGTGAAAGGCAGACTGTATGATGCGTGTGTACGAACAGCCATGCTACATGGCAGTGAAACATGGGCCGTGACTGCTGAGGATATGCGTAAGCTCGCTAGAAATGAAGCCAGTATGCTCCGATGGATGTGTAATGCCGGTACTCACACTCGGCAGAGTGTAAGTACCTTGAGAGAAAAGCTGGACCTAAGAAGCATCAGTTGTGGTGTGCAAGAGAGACGTTTGCGCTGGTATGGTCATGTGGCGAGAATGGATGAAGATAGTTGTGTGAAAAAGTGCCACACCCTAGCGGTTGAGGGAACCTGTGGAAGAGGCAGACCCAGGAAAACCTGGGACGAGGTGGTGAAGCACGACCTTCGAACTTTAGGTCTCACTGAGGAAATGACTAGAGACCGAGACCTCTGGAAGTGTGCTGTGCGCGAGAAGACCCGGCAGGACAAGTGAGTCCACAACCCGTGGCCTTCTACATGGGATGGAGCCAGCCTACGTATGCATACCTTCCCTTCTTGGGACACAAAACTCTACTTGTGAAGACGTGTTGAGGCAAGTGAGGATCAGAATTGAAATCGATCAATGGAAATTGCGGATGTGCTACCAGTGCCGGTGGCATGTCGAAACTCTGCTTGTGAAGACCCATTGAGGCAAGTGAGGATCAGAATCGAAATCGATCAATGGAAATTGCAGATGTGTTACCAGTGCCGGTGGCATGTAAGAGAACTTTCCGTTTCGCGACCGTTGCCAGCACCGCCCCGTTTCGTGTCCGTTGCCAGCCTCGCCTGGCCCTCGTGCCGGTGGCACATAAAAAGCACCATCCGTTCGTGGCCGTTTGCCAGCTCTGTCTGGCACCAGTGCGGGTGGCACGTAAAAAGCACCCACTACACTCACGGAGTGGTTGGCGTTAGGAAGGGCATCCAGCCGTAGAAACACTGCCAGATTTGACTGGGCCTGATGAAGCCTTCTGGCTTCACAGACCCCAGTAGAACCGTCCAACCCATGCTAGCATGGAAAACGGACGCTAAATGATGATGATGATGATGATGATATATATATATATATATATACATACACATACCTATATACATACACATATATGTGTGTGTAGGTGCATGTGTGACTGTGTAGTAAGTACTTGGTTCCAAATCACATGGTCCTGGGTTCAGTCCCATTGTGTGGTAAATTGACATGTGTCTTCTGCCATAGCCTCAGACTAACAAAATCCTTGTGGGTGGATTTGGTAGAAAGAAACTGAAAGAAATCCATTGTATATATATATGTATATATGTAAGTGTCTGTGTTTCTCTCTTATCACTGCTTGACAACCGGTGTTGGTTTATTTACACCCCCATAACTTACTGGTTTGACAAGAAAAGAACGATAGAATAAGTACCAGGCTTATCAAAATAAAATAAAAAAAGCACTGGGGGTCGATTCATTCAACAAAAAATTCTTCAAGGCAGTGTCTCATGTCTTTGCTTACCCACTCAATTGTATCTATCAATCTAGCTTTCTGTGTATATATATATATATATGTATGTATATGTGCATATATCTATTATATAAAAGTCAATGTTCGTGTGTTACTTATAGACTCAAAATCTACTGCACCGATCCTAATGAAGTTTGGAACACAAAATCCAAGTCTAGGGAGAAGGGTAATACCGTATGTTTCATATAATATCATGGACCAAAATTACTGAATGAATCCTTATGATATTTGGGACTTAGATTTAATGCATAAGGGCAGGTATAATGCAGTATGCTTGGTTTGAATTTGAGGTGGCTTAAAGGGGCAGAACCCCCCCCCCCCATGAAAATTCATAAATTTCTGATGTTGATGAAATTTCAACCATAGATAATTGACACACATCAAGAAGTATTCCCAAAGTTTCCGCTTCTCATGAGGATTCTAAGACCCCCTAATGGGGGCCTTAACTCCCAGATTTTAGTCATTTTGTATGATCCAAAACTAGATCAAAAGTACTAAATGGATCTTTATGAAATTTGGAAATTATATTCTATGCAGTATATGTTTGAAAGTGAGGGGGAATAAATGAGACCATAAGCTCCATGAAAATTCATATATTTTTGCTGTTGATAGAATATTAACCATAGATATTAGACACAAATGAAGTAATATTCCTAAAATTTCAACTTCTTAGGAGTTAGTTAGACCCCTTAATGGTAGCTTAACCCCACAATTTAGTCATTTTTTCCTTAGCAAGACAAATATAGTTGTAGTCTTGGAAGCTGTAGAGTCACCTGAGCATACAAGATGAGTGTTATTGGTAATTCAATGGTACAACAGTGTAAGAATTTGCTTTGATATATACTTAGATTGTGATTTCTGCAAAGTGGTGCATAAATTGTCAACTGTTATTTTGAGTAAAGTTATTTGGTTGCAGACCTCCTTTGAGTCTTTTTATTATCACTGGGTCAGAAATAGTCCCCAGATGGTAACTTTGATTTCAAAGCCTTTCCAGATAAGTGATTGGTTATTCAAAGAGATTTATAGATTGCAAATTTATTCTGTTCAGTTACCTATTGGCATAGTGATCATAGGCAAACTCCAGAGGTGACACTTTCATTTCCCCTTAGCCCTCACGTCACACAGATGTTAATGTTTATTTGAGTTGGGTCACACCCTTCTAATTGCTATAGATCTGTAATGCATCATATGGCTGTGCTGGTCACCTGTATGGTGAGGAATCCTACTT
>NC_043000.1:83272370-83312370 GCF_006345805.1 Octopus sinensis
TAATATTTTGTGAACATCCCTCTACTGTCAATGACCTCTTGACATCTGTTACTACAGGACTGAATTAATTTCTTGCAAAATGATGGAGTAATATTGTTCCATTTGTTTTCCAATAATTTCCAGAGTTCATCATGGTTCTTTGGAATACTCCTTTGTGCCCCATCTCCAATAATCTTCCAAATGTTTTCTATAAGGTTGAGGTCAGAACTTTGTGGTGGCTAGCCCATGAGATCAACCCCTTCATTCAAAAAAATCTTTGACTCTCTTCACAGTGTGACAGGGAGTGTTGTCTTGCACGAAGATAGGAGGGTGAACTGACAAGGATCGGAGATGAGGAAGGGCATGCTGTCTAAGAATCTGCTTGTAGATTTCAGCATTGGCAGTCCTTTGTAGTCAAATAAGGGGACCAGGACCAGCAGCAGAAATCACTCCCCATATTTCACTGTCTTCTTCACACATACACGAGATAACCTTTCGCCATTTCATCGTCGAACATACATCTCACCATTGGATCCAATTGCATTAAACTTCGATTCATTGCTAAAATGAACCTGCGACTACTGTCCTGTCCAAATGACATGTTTGTGAGCAAAATGAAGACGGGCTCTTTGATTCTTCTTGACGATCAGAGGTTTCTTTGCTGGTGCCCAAGCAAGTAACCTAGAACCTCATAACCTCTGAGAACTTGTTTTGCATGATATGTCGACATTGGAAGTGGAGCTAAACTTGTGGGATATCTCAGCAACACTCTTAAACCTATTCTTCAGTGATATTCTAATCATAATACGATCCTACTGAGGTCTACCAGTTTTGGGTTTAGTATCTGTCGATCCTGATGACTTAAAACAATTTGTTGCACAACACCTCTTGATCTTCCTACAGTAGTTGCTATCACAAAAGTTGACTTTCCCTATTGGTTAAGGCACACAATACTTTGCTCTTCATCACGGGCCACCGGTCGTCTCTCACAAGCCGCCATGTTGACAGTTGAATGTCCCAATAATGTAAGATCATAAGAAATAACTGTTAGCCCATTAACAGTCTACTAAACAACAGTAGTTCATTTTTTTCTAAGTGACACTTAACTTTTGGTCACTGCAATTTGGAAGATTGTTTGCTTATTTCCTCATAACTTACGAAATATTTATTCCATTCACTTGAAATTTTCACGAAAGATAGATATTAGATATATCTAAATATGTGGAAAATATCTAGTCTCAACGTGTTGTTAATCTTCTATAGTAACTATTTCAATACACTTGTTCTTTCTGACCCTTAAATTATGGCCGCTACTGTATATACACATACATACACACACACACACACACATGTATACACACACATACATGAATACATATACATATGTACATACATATGTATATATTGGTATTAATAATAATAATGAGTATGGAGACTTGTACATCCACAAAGTATTTAATAGTTATATGCAGCATATCACAACGCCTTATACGTGTTTCCACTGCAGCGACTACTCACTGTTGCAGATGCGACTTTTCAGTATTGTCAGTGCAGTTTCATCAGGGTCCATCCATCTGGTCTTCTTCAAGGTCAACTGGCTGAAGTAAAATTTTGTTAGTTGTTCTGTGGGAAGCAGGTGTGTTGTTATTTATAGATATGTGCTGTTGACCTTGATTTCACCTTAGTCCTTGTCCAAAGTTGAGGCTTGGTCCTAAAATAGGTCAATACCTAGGTGGTTGTTTTTGTGAGGTTCCTTGTTCTGCTTGCATTATTTTTGATTCTGAATGCTGTGTTTGTATTGAAGTGTTTTTGGTTGGGTTCATCCATTTTTTGTGTTGGGTATTCATTGATTTGATGATGTTTATAACTATTTTTTTATTAAATATTTTTGTTTAATTGCTATTATTTATATTTATATTAGGCTTTAAATTTTGCAGGGGCATTGACTATCTAGAATCATTTATATTGTTTAGAAGTCTATGTGTGTATGTGTAAACAACTCACTGCTTGTTCTTGTCTTGCATTTATTAATGTGTATTTTGATGTAAATAGTTGGTAAGCCTCCTCTACACAGAAGCCACTTCTATTTCCCCCTATGCTATAAGGCTTAGCAGTACTAATTAGTTCCCAATCCCCTCCAAACTCATTTTATATATGTATATATCTTTTTTATTTTTTTACTTGTTTCATTCATTAGATTGTGGCCATGCTGGAACATCACTTTGAAGAATTTTTAGTTGAATATGTCAACTCCAGTACTTACTTTTTAAAGCCTGGTATTTATTCTGTCAGTCTATTTTGCTAAACTGCTAAGTTATGAGGATGCAAAATACACCAGCACTGGTTGTCAAGCAGTGGTGGGCTGACAAATACAGACACAAAGATACACACACATATATACAATGGGCTTCTCTCAGTTTTTGTCTACCAAATCCACACACAGGGCTTTGATTGTCCTGAGGCACTTGCCCAAGGCACCATGCAGTGGGACTGAACCCAAAACCATGTGGTTGAGAAGCAAGCTTCTTACTACACAGCCATGCCTAATAAAAACAAGTTTACATTAATCTGATGGGTTGAGTTTTGTAGAGTATAAATTTATATATATATATATATAATATATATATATATATATATATAAATATATATTTTTTATATTATAATTTTGTTCCTAGCATATATCTAAAACAGAATTAGAAGAAATTTTATAAACAAAGAACAAACAAACTTCACCTCCACAAAACAGGTGTGGCTGTCTAGTAAGAAGTTTGCTTCTCATATGGCTCTGGATTTAGTCCCACTGCATGACACCTTGAGCAAGTATCTTCTACTATAGCTTCGTGCCAACCAAAGCCTTGTTAGTGGATTTGGTAGATGGAAACTGAAAGAAGCTCATCGTATATATGTATGTGTGCATGTGCATCTTTGTGTCTGTGTTTGGCCCCCACCATCGCTTGACAATTGATGTTGGTGTGTTTTCACCCCAATAAGCTAGCTGTTTGGCAAAAGAGACTGATAGAATAAGTACTGGGCTTATAAAGAATAAGTCTTGGGGTCGATTTCTTCATCTAAAATCCCTTTAAGGTCGTGCTTCAGCATGGCCATAGTCAAAGTGACTGAAACAAATAAAAGTAAAAAAAAAATAAAGAAAAAGTACCAATAAAATTGCTTATAGAACAATGAACACCAAGAGAGAAACATATAAATATACAATCTCTGCTCAAAACTTTTGTAAACATCAAAGCACAAGAGAAATATTTTCCTATACTAACAAAGCCATGACATGCCTTACAGATGTAAGCAGGAAATACCATAAATAA
Source organism: Octopus sinensis (assembly GCF_006345805.1). Lineage (NCBI taxonomy): Eukaryota > Metazoa > Mollusca > Cephalopoda > Octopoda > Octopodidae > Octopus > Octopus sinensis. Next base: position 83,275,670 of record NC_043000.1, read on the forward strand.
ATAAAAACAGGACCAACCTAAACTCACCACCTATCTACATTGTTTTGTGGGAAAAAATTAACACACCTTATTACTAAATCCTTCAATACTGGACTTTATATATCTTTGACTTGTATATTGCTAAAGCAAAAGGATGATTAAATACCAAACTCAACAAAAAGACTGTCACACTGCCTGTCTACCTAACAAAAGAGAAACGCCAACAGGCTTGTTTACAAAGTTCTACATGCATGAATAAACTTTAAACAATAACATAATCCTGAATTTAATCAACCTCTTTTACTCTTTTACTTGTTTCAGTCATTTGACTGTGGCCATGCTGGAGCACCGCCTTTAGTCAAGCAAATCGACCCCAGGACTTATTCTTTGTAAGCCTAGTACTTATGCTGTCAGTCTCTTTTGCCGAACCGCTAAGTTACGGGGATGTAAACACACCAGCATCGGTTGTCAAGCGATGTTGCGGGGGGACAAACACAGACACACAAACATATACACACACATACATATATATATATATATAAATTTTTCAAAAGCACCTTTCCATAAAAACCTAATTACTGCCCCAACCCAAACTTACATGCTCATAGATGATTCTTAACTCCACAGAGACTTTATAAAAGCAAAACTAATTCCAATGCATCCAATGATGACTTAGCTGGCTGAAACTTCCAAGTCACTGTCAACAACATTCTTGTATAAGAATAATAAGCACACACGTGCATGCACATGCATATGTGTAGTTATGTATTTGTTTTGCTAGATTCCTGATGTGAAATCATGTGTTGAAAGAGATATTGTTATATTTTGGGATGGTCATTTAGCAGGAAAAATGTCTGTAGCTATTGTAAAGTGGGGCATGGAAGACATGTCGATATGTTCCCTCTGTGTGTGTGTGTGTGTGTGTGTGTGTGACAGGTTTCTTTCAGTTTCCATCTACTAAATCCACTCACAAGGCTTTGGTTGGCCCACAGCTATAGTAGAAGATATTTGCTCACAATGCAAAGCAGTGGGACTGAACTTGAAACCATGTAGTTGGGAAGTAAGCTTTTTAACCACACAGCCATGCCAGTGCCTCATATAGCTATGTGTGTGTGTATTATCAGATGAATTTGTTTTTTGCTTCTGATTTTATTTACATCAACACAAAGAATATTGTTATTGCTGTGTTTTATGATTTTTTTATAGCTCTACTTTTCCTGTACAACTTTTATGTATTGCTTTTGAAATTTGAATAAATCTTACCATATGACAATGGTAGAAAAAAAAAATGAGGATTTTTGACATTTGCTTATCTTGCTTTTCAGTCAAGGTTTCAGATCAGCTAAGCTGCTTGAGACATTTGTCCTGTGTACAGAGAAGGTACTTTTACTGTACAAAAATGATTTTCTGACATGAAGGAGAGGAAATTTCATGTTACAGACTCTTCATTCCAGCCAATTTGTTAAAGAGGATTGAATGAATGAGCTCATCTACAAGGGTCCAAACTAATCCACAATGGAATTGGCCCTGCAGATAGGATACTCTCATGATACCATCACCATCAACATCACCCAATGGATAACATTCAAAAGCTCAGTGCATCTGGATCCAAACTCCCATGTTTCTCTGTTGCTGTCAGTTCATTCACTTAACTCCAGGCTGCTCATGGATACAAATGGAGATTTCTTTACTTTATTGTCACCAGCAATGAAAAACAATGTCTGTACATAAATGTGAAGCAGAAGAAAGAATAGCTTTGTCCTGACAAGCAAACAACACATTGAGCCAAGCCAGAGCTGCATCCCTGCAAAACTGATCTGCATTTGGTGGGATTAGGCATGGCTAATCTACTACAAAATGTTTAAAAACAACTACATGGACAGTGCAGAGTTTTACATTTATCAAATGCACCAGCTCAGCAAGGCAATCCTGCTGAAGCAACACAACTGGTGACATGGCTTACTTCTTCAACACAACAGTACTCACCTGCACATTGCTTATTTGATCAAAACTGCTTATTCAAGAGCTCACCAGGGAAGTTCTACTGTACCCACTATATTCTCCTAATAAAGCACCTTCAGATTATCACCTTGTTTTGGTTACTTTCCAACAGGTTGTGACATGGAGCTGAAAAATGATTCAATGTATTCTTCAAGTGAAGACTTGGCAATTTCCATTATTAAGGCATTTACAAGCTAGTGGAACGTTGACAAGAAATTATGAACAATGAAGGAGAATAAATTATTGACTGCACTGTTAGAATTGTTGAAAATAAGAATTAAAATAAATGGTAAAAGAAACAATTTTATCTGAGAATATATTAATATATATATATACGTGTGTGTGTGTGTGTGTGTGTGTGTCTGTATGCATATGTGTGTGTGCGTGCGTGTATATATATATATATATATATATATATATATATATATGTATGTATATGTTCTCTATAGCAAGACACCTGTTCGCATTCTTCTATCATAGTTTAGCCTCTCAGCACCTGGCATAAAGGCACTGCTCCCTTCTAAATCACTTCTACCTCCACACTTAGCCAGGGGGCTTTTCTCTTTCCTTTTCTTTTCTGACTTACAATTTACTTAGTGACCTCACTAGTACTGGTGGTACAAAAAAAAAGCACTCAGTACACACAGTAAGGTGGTTGGTGTTAGGAAGGGCATCCATCCATAGAGAACATACCAAACCTGACACTGGAGCTCAGCACAGCCCTGCAACTTGCCAGATCCTGTCAAACTGTCCAACAGGTACCAGCATGGAAAACATACTTTAAATGATGATGATGATAATGACAATGATCTGTATAGCTATGTAAATATATATATATATATACACCAAATGAAGGAAATAGAAAATGGAATTCATAAGATTCTTTATTAATTACAACCATCATTTTGACCCATCTTGCATCAGTCCTTCATGGATGAGATACTATACAACCGGTTGTGGTGCATCCCTCAGTGCAGATATGTCATGTCAGATAACTTTTCAAAAGGTACCTCACTTAATAAACTCGGTTTCGTTTGATTCTATTATATATGGTATCTCTACATGTAATTGATAAGTATGTACCAGCTGCCAGGAATGTGTTTAATATGTAAAATTGGTATAACCAATAATGTTATACTGCTTTATTTAGTGACTATTTAAGCAATGAGTTGGAGGGTGGTTAATGAATTGGGTGTGGTGCTGAAGAAGGAGGAAGAACTCCTGAAATATACATATGCATCCATTACCAATTTTTCCATCTTCTTTTGCATTGTTCAGATACGAAATGTTGTAACAAATCAGTGCTGGCTATAATTTCTATAGAAAATTTGTTGAGTTAACCTTAACATGTGATTTAATAGCACTGCTGACACAATAGGACACACTATTGACTTTTACTGTTTTTAACATACTTTGTAGTATATTCTGCTTGTATAATGAAATAGTATCCCTAAAAGTAATTAGCATATACTTATATAGTGTCTACAGCATCATGCTTATGCTTCCTTTCCTTACAAAAACTCTCTTTGGCTCCCTTTTCCTCACTGCCCTCCTCTCCTATAACAAATTTATTTATATACTATTCGTGCTTGTTTTAATTTTGATTTTGTCAACTTACATTAAACAGTTTATGTGATTTTTCCTTGCAGCAGAAATTCTATCAATGTTTGAAATGTAACAACATTCTGTCCCATACACTTCAGATGTTTATATGATTATTTGCCGCCTGATTCCCACTGCAACATTTCAAAGACCAATGTATTGTTTTGAAAGTTGACTTTTGTTTGATGATTAGTTACATGACTCTCAGAATAATAGTTTGTAAGGTTTTTCAGCTTCAGCAGAACTAATAAATGTATGTACATTCGTATGCATGCACGTACTTACATACATACCTACATATATGTGTGTGTGTGTGTATTTGTTTCAGTATGTGGTGTGTGTGTATACACACACACACATAATAGAAGCAGGCAGGCCTGAGTAGAGAAGGCACATCATTCAGAGGTCACAAACAGCAACAAAAGGACTTTGTCAAACCTAGCTGATTGGTCAGTTGACCAAGCAATTAATCAAACAACTGATTAGTTAATTAATTTAATGTCAAGAAATTGACTAATAACAATAACAATAATAATAATAATAATTATTATTATAATAATGATAATAATAGTAATAATAAATGAAGTTGAAGTTGAACCAGCATGTGTGTATTTATTTATTAGCTTTCTTGAGATATAAAAAAATCTGTTTCAACACACTTCATATCATGAAGTTTGCAAACCAAATACAAAAATATATGTGTATATATAATGTCATATATGTGAAGGCACGTGGCTCAATGGTTAAGGTATTCAGCTTATGATCATAAGATTGTGTGTTTGGTTCCTGGTGGTGCATTGTGTTCTTAAGCAAGACGCTTTATTTCCTGTTGCTTCAGTCCACTCAGCTGGCAAGAATGAATAGTACCTGTAATTTAAAGGGCCAAACTTGTCACTCTCTGTGTCATGCTGAATTTCCCTCAGAACTACATTGAGGATACTGGCTGTGTGGTAAGTAGCTTGCTTACGAACAACATGGTTCTGGGTTCAGTCCCACTGCATGGCACCTTGGCCAAGTGGCTTCTACTATGGCCTCAGGCCAACCAAAGCCTTGTGAGTGGATTTGGGAGATGGAAACTGAAAGAAGCCTGTCGTGTATATATATATATAATATATATATATATAATATATATATATATTTGTGTGTCTGTGTATGTCCCCCCAACATTGCTTGACACTGATGCTGTTGTGTTTACATCCCTATAACTTAGAGGTTCAGCAAAAAAGACCGATAGAATAAGTACTAGACTTACAAAGAATAAGTCCTGGGGTTGATTTGCTCGACTAAAAGGCGGTGCTCCAGCATGGCCACAGTCAAATGACTGAAACAAGTAAAAGAGTAAAGAGTGTCTATGATGTGCGCAGCCATTTGCACAATAATTTCATGAACAGGCTGTTCCATCGATCTAATTAGCTGGAATCCTCATCTCCATGACCAACAAAATGCCAGTATATGCATGCATACATTTAAGGAAGGCACATTGGATTATATAGTTCTTGAATGACAATGTCTGAATAACAAGTTGAAAAATCGATGTTGGAATGCCTTTATCAATCTACTGGATTGAGCTCCATCTAGAACTAAACAGCTATAACAAATTCTGCTTGTTAAGGGTTAATCTCAGGGTTTTTAACACCAAAATCTACTACAACAGCAACAACAACAATTATTACGTCAATATTCTGATGTTCTTTCTGTTCTCCTTTTCAGAATCAGTTGAAATTGAGGATAATTCTACAGTTCATCATTGCTGATGGTGTTTTTATCATTCTACAAGAATCATCACATTTTCCAATGATCTACATATCTGGGCTTGCTTGAGGGTTATACATCATGAATAAAACCACAACATTCCAGCTATCTACACAATCATTAACCACGTTTCACCCACTTACACAGTCATCCAACAATGATGTAATAATAGGTATATCTTATATGTTTCACTTTAGTTCTTGAATTTTTATGCAAATTGAGACACCATCTGTATTAAAATAATCAAGCTATTTATTCATTTTGTCACCACATCTTAATATATATTGGGTCATCCCATAAATAATGCATGTTTTTTCAATTACATGAACTAAAAGTCAGAGGGGGACAGGATAAACCAACTGCATGAACTTGCTATAAAAGCAGGTAGTAATTTTACCTTGACTTAGTGCAACTTTGGAAGACTGCTTTTCAATTTTAACAGTTATTTTTTCAAATCTATAATGGAAGTGACAAAGGAGCATTTTCAGTATATTTTGCCAGAAAAATGTGAGGAATATTAATGCAGTATATGGAGATCAGACAATAAGTGTAACCAGTGTCAATGGTGGTTCCAGAAATTCCAAGCCAGAAACTACAGCCTAGAAGACAAGTCTTGTCCTGGAAGATTTGTAGAACTTGACGAGGACATCCTGCAAACCCTGGTGGAACAAAATCCCATTGTAACAGTTGAGGATCTAGCAGAGAAACTTGGATTTGGTCATTCAACCATTCATTAACACCTGTGTTCCTCACAAATTTTCCGAGTCTAATCATGCGCAGAGAGTGAACATGTGCTCTTCTATGTTGTCATGTCTCACAAATGAACCTTTTTTGGACTGAATAGTGACTGGTAATGAGAAATGGGTTCTCTATAAAAATGTCAAGTACCAAAGACAGTGGGTAAGGAAAGGAGAAACACTGGCACTCAGGCTAAAGAAGGTCTTTACCCCATGTTATCTGTTTGGTGGGATATGAAAGGTTTAGTCCACTTTGAACTTTTAAACCCAAACCAAACGATAACGAAGGAGATCTACTGTGAGTAGCTTCAGCAGCTTAAGTTAGCACTAGAAGAAAAATTACCATCTTTGGTTTCAAGACGAAAGGTGTTCTTCCATCACAATAATGCTCAGCCACATACAGTGAGAATGACACTCCAAAGGCTGGAGCAGTTTGAATGGGAAATGATGCTACACCTATTGCCCCATCTGATTACCATTTATTCTGCAGTCTTCAAAATCATTTGGATTGAAAAATATGAATTTTGTAGACAAGGTCAGAACAGAAATGGAGAAGTATTTTTTATCACAAACAAATGAATTTTGAAAGAGGGTCCTTGCAAGTCTACCAGATAGATGGAAGAGCATTGTAGAAAATGAAGGAAAGAAAATTTTAGATTAAAAAGAACTTTATTTATTGTAATTTGGAAAAATAAAAGTATAAAAAAAGGCATTATTTATGGAATGACCCAATAAAATGAATGTGTGTTTACATACATGTGTATGTGGGTTTGTGAGTATATATATATATATATAAGTATGTGTGTGTGTTTGCATATATGCATTTAGCTATGTATATATGTTTGTGTGTATACGGGGCCAGCATCAGGAAGTGCAGAACTCAATTAGAGAATTGTCAGTGGGGTCCTCTACTCTATAAATGTTAAAGACTGATGTTTTATGAATCATGTAGTATACCAGTCCCTTCCCAAAAAGCATTGAAGGATCGAAGCTCCACCATTAGCCACAATGACATACTAAACAGCAAAAGCTTATATGAGAGATTTAATGTTTTATTACAAGTCAAGCATGTGTGTGTGGCCCAATCTGAACAAATCAGTCTAACTTTCTTAACCCTTTCGTTACCAACCCGGCTGAAACCAGCTCTGGCTCTGAGTACAAATGTTTTGTTTTCATAAGTTTTGAATTAAAATCTTCCACCAAACCTTAGTCACAATTCATGTTTCTTAGCTTAATGATAACTAAGTTATTTTACTAAATTCTTAATTATATTTAAAGTAATTGAAAGAAACACAGAGCATCTCAACAGAAATACAGTAACAAAAGGGTTAAAACTGTCACTTTGTGTATATCACTAATCCTTATCTGTTCCAAGTAAGATAATATTTCTCCATGGCTAGACATGTTTTCATGGAAGTACACTGCTTGTAAGATGGTGATACTTGTTTTATAATTATCATGTGATGTCAAGACAAAGAGACAGTAACATTCTCACTTTCCAACACATATAAACATATGTATACATACACATACATGTGCACATATACATACACATTATACACACATACTTTTTTTTATTATTATCAGTCAACCATAGAGGAAACTATAGCATCTGCATGTCATAATGTTTTCTATGTAAATATATGCAACAGGCTTCTTTCAGTTTTCATCTACCAAATCCACTCACAAGGCTTTGGTCCATCAAGGATTATAGAAGTTACTTGCCAAACATACCACACAGAGGACTGAACCCAAAGCCAAGTGGCTGGGAAGCAAACTTTTTATCACATGGCTATGCCTGCACCTACACATACACACGCATGCACACGCATGCACACACACACACACACACACACACACACACACACATTTATAGATTTAGTTTAAAAATTCCGAGAAGGAAATAAAATTGACTTCTTTCTCTGTGATTATCTCATTGTTTAAATATTTTGTTTTCTTGTACAAACAGACTGCTTGTGCATGCAGCCCTCCCTTCAACCTGTTGCCTATTCTATATACCTACACTATTTAATCTCCTAACTGTTTTCCCCGTCATCTCTTCTACACACCATACTATGCTACCCACTATTGAGAAGAAAGCTGAGGAAGTGATAAAGGACCAAGAGATGTGGCAATTTGCTGTACTTCATAAATAATAGAAATAGGCATACAGTTTTATGCAACTGTGCTAGAGGTAAAGTATGCCTATTGGACTCAGAATGTCAAACTAACAACCTGGTCCATAGATGCCAAGTTACCTGGGAGGGAATACTTTTATAGGAGCCAGTTCTCCTAACCAATTGTTTAAATTCTTTTAGAAATAGGAAAAAAAGTAAATAACACAAGCCTAAGCAAACTAATTTGGTCAATTAGAGACAAAAATAACAGCTATTCCATCGATTGGGAACTAATTGGGATTGTTAAGCCTTATCAAGTAGGGGGAAATAGATGAAACCTATGCGTAGAGGAACTTAACCAGATATTTACAACAAAACATATGTTAATTACAACAAGAAACAAACAAACTCTAAGAAGTTTACACAAACACAGTAGGACCTTTTAAGACATACAGGGATCATTCAAGATAGCAACAATTGAGCTTCATGTAACAAATAAAATAGCATAACCTAAACATTAAAAAAATTTAATAACTATCCTTAATAAAAAAAAAAATACCTTACCCAATGTGTAACATAAATCAGAGCTGCCCAACTAAAAAAATGAATATGAACAAACATGAACTCTTCAATACAAACACTACATTGAAAATCAAAAGCATGCAACCATTAAAATGAACAAAGAACTTTACAAAAACACTAATCTAGACCTTGACCTATTTTATATTAATCTCTAACTTTGGACAGCGACTGGTGTGTGTCTGAGGTCAGCAGCACATACCTGTAAATAACAACACCCCACCTCTCACAGAACACTAACTAACAGAAATTTACTTCATATCAGTTCGCTTCGAGGATGACCAAATGGACAGACCCTGATGAAGCTGCACTGACAATAATGCAAGGTTGCATTTGCAACAGTGTGTAGTTGTTGCAGCAGAAACACATGTAGGTCATTTTGATATGCTGTATATAACTTTAAAATAAATTTTGTGGATGTACAAGATTCCATACTGTTCATGATATATATATATACACACACACACACACACACACACCACACACACATATATATATATATATATATATATATATAATATATATATATATATCTGTAGAACTTATCCCTTCGATAGGTCCCCATGTATGGAGAACAATTGTTTATATATATATCATCATCATCACTTAACAACTTTTTCCATGCTGGCATTGGCTGGATGGTTTGATAAGGGCTGGCTAGGCAGAAGACTGCACTGGGCTTCACTGTCTGTTTTGGCAGATGAAATCTCTCTCTCTCTCTCTCATACACACGCACACACGCACAAGAGAGATTATGTCCAGAATGAGGTCATACATTTTATCACAATTATATTATGTAATTTAATCCTACCAACAAAACATAGCTATAACATAGGTACAATAAGTGTTAGAGAATAACAATTTATTATTAGGAGAGATAGTTTTGTAGCAGTAGACATTATGTAACAGGTTTGTGAAACAGCATGATGGTGTACATGGGTATATAATTACACATACATGTATATCTATATATATATGTGTTTATTTGTATGTGGATATATATATATACATATACTTCCAGAACCACACTAATAGTTTAGGAGTGAAATTTAGAATTTCTCAGTTTTCAGTGAATCGATTTTGATAAAACTTTTCCTGGCTGATTTGCACACTAGGGCAATGCCATTATTATATTTTCATTATTCTGTGTAACATACTTACTTTTTTATTTCAGATTCTTCAGTTTTTGGGTGAACCACACTAATAGCATCTCTCCACTCTAAGAACAATGGGATGTGGAAAAGGCCTTAACGATGAAAAGTCTGTCATCATCAAGGAAAGTGCTAAAGGCACGTCTCTTCATGCCATTGCAGAGAAGTTGTCATGTGAACATGGTTTGATGATTCCTGAAAGATCCTTCTCCAAGGAAGAAACAATCCGATTGTGGGACCTCCAAGACTGTGACAGCTAGGGATTTAAGGAATATTGGCCGCAAGTTACATGAGAAACCAGGACAAATAAGCAAAGCCATTTTCACTGCCTGCAGACTTCCTCATGTACCAAAAACCACCAGAAATCGCATCCTCAGGACCATGGCTTCCATGCAAGAACCCCTGAAATTGCTTCCTTTTACGTCCTGTCACAGGAGTTTGGAGCTTCAACAGGCCCAAAAGTACACGACGTTAGACATGAGTTATGTTCTGTTCACTGACAAAACCAAGGCGACCTTTGATGGACCTGATGGTTGGGAAAATGGTTGGGTCTATTTTGGAGATGAGAGTCACCAACATTTACGACGAAAGCAACAGGGTGGAGGTGTCATATTGTGGGCTGGTATCATTGGGGACAAACTAGTTGGCCCAGTCAGGGTGCCTGAAGGGGTTAAGGTGACTGCAGCCACCTACTGCAATCTCCTGAAGATGGCCTTAGATCCCTGGTAGATGACATACTACTGTCACTTTTAAGAAATCTCATATTCATGCATGACCATGCTTCTGCTAGGCCCACCCAAACATTACTAGGGTCTCATGGCATACAAGATGAAAGGTTGATAGTGTGGCCACCAGCATCTCTGGATTTCAACCCTATCGAAAATTTTTGGTCCATCATTAAACAAGATGTTTATACTGATGAACGCCAATTTATGTCGTAAGACGTCTTATGGGCAACCATCAAAGCTGCCGTGGAGGCAGTCCCACCTGCTACTATTAAGAAATTGATAGATTCCATGACTAATAGGGTTTTTGAAGTTATCTGTTGAAATGGCACTCATATAGCTAAATAATTTATTATGTCAATAAATGTTATAATATTATTATGCTTTTCTGTTAAATATATGCTCAATGTATGCTTAATGTATCATTACCCTTTGTTTTCTGAAAAAACATGTCTAGATGGGCAGTTTTTATTTAAAATCTATCAGCATGGTTCACCTTAAAACTGAAGAATCTGAAATAAAAAAGAAAGGACACTACACAGAATAATGATAACATAACAATGGTGTTACCACAATGTGCAAACCAACTGGCAAAAGTTTTATCAAAATTGATTCACAGAAAACTGAGAAATCTTAAATTTCATTCCTAAGCAATTAGTGTGGTTCTAGGATGTGTGTGTATATATATATATACATATATATATATATATATATATATATACATACACACACGTGTATTTGTGTGTACATGTATGTGTAAGTGTATGAATATGGCCATGTATGCATGGGTGTATATGGATGTGCTTGTGTATGGTATATACACAGATGTGCAAATCTTGGCCTTCGCTTGGTGTCCTTAATATTAAAATAGCTTGATTCTAATGAATCCAACAAATAATTAATAATAATAATGATATATGCATAATGTAAATCTTTTTTCTGTTTGCAATAGGTGTCTCTATATCTGTGGTTCTTTTAATTCTGGTTATCTCTCTAGCTCTACTTTGCAAATATAAACCACAGTAAGTGTACTTTATTTCTCATAGTTCTGAATATATTGATGTCAGCCCTTATCTGTGTGTCATTCTTAATCCAGCTGTATTGAATACAGCTATGATTACCAATGTTGTTATATGTACACGCTGATAAAGCTTAAATTTGAGAGGATGAATAAAATTGTGATGTCAGAATTATATGCAATTATGTCAGTTCACAGAGCATATAAGAGCTGGATTGCTGCCTTCAGATTTGATCCTGGTTTTTATATGTAAATATGAAATATAATTTATTATATTGATACAAACTTGGCCTAGTGGTTAGGGTCTTGCACTCACAATTGTGAGATCATGGTTTCAATTCCTAGACCAGGTAAAGCATTGTGTTCTTGAGCAAAACACTTCATCTGAATTTGCTCTGCAGTCATTTCGACACCTGATGCTTGGTACACCATGCTCCTGTTCAGGCAACGTCAATTTGATGGAGAGAGTGAGTTAATGTATGGCATGAACATTTGATCACTATAAACAAATCATTTGTGCAGGCCATTCACTAAAAGCTGAACACTCATACATTATCTTCAAAGGGAGTGTCCATCCATACATTTGAAAAAATAGGTTATAGTTGAGAACTGAGAGAGAACTGCACTGGTATGACCATGTGATGTGTATGGATGAGGACAGCTGTGTGAAGAGATGTCACACTCTAACTGGATGGAACCTGTGGAAGTAGCAGACTCAGGAAGACATGGGATGAGGTGGTGAAACACGATCTTTGAATGTTGGGTTTCACAGAGACAATGACAAGTGACCAAGACCATTAGAGATATGCCGTGCTTGAGAAGACGACTTGTCAAGCCAAGTGAGATCGTAGTTGTGACTGATGCCAGTGTCACCTGACTGGCATGTAAAAAGCAGCATCTGAGTGTGGCCAATACCAGGGCCACCTGACTGACACTTGTGCCAATGGTGCATAAAAAGCACCATTAGAGCGTGGCCAATGCCAGTGCTGCCTGACTGGCACCCATGTCAGTGGCACGTAAAAAGCACCTGCTACACTCTCAGAGTGGTTGGCATTAGGAAGGGCCTCCAGCTGTAGAGACCTTGCCAAATTAGATTGTAGCGTGGTGCAGCCTCTCAGCTCACCAGTTCTCAGTCAAACTGTCCAAGCCATGCCAGCATGGAAAGCAGACATTAAACGATGATGATGTCATTTACTCCATCATGTTGTCAGACTCTTTGTGAATTTTTGATACAGTGCCTATCCATCATGTCAAAGAGAATGTAATAATTCTTTCTACTATAAGCATAGGACCTAAAAGTTTGGGCAAGTTAGGGCGCTAATTTATTACATTGACCCCAGTCCTCAAACGGTACTTATTTTATTAACCCTGAAAGGATGAAAGGCATAGTTGACCTCAACAGAATTTGAACTCAGAATGAAAAGCCAGAAGACATGTTGCTAAGCATTTTGTCCTGGGTGCTAACAATTCTGCCAACTTGCTACCTTATAATAATAAGAAATAAATGCATTGACTTGTTATGCTATTCATTTTATATCACATTCATTGAGTAGTGTCAAGTTAAGTATGTAAGATGCTTCCAGCATCTCAGCAGCTTTCTTGAAAGTCCAGCAGCTATACTGTGATGTTTTTAACAAATTTCAGCTTTCCTTGTTCTAGTCATACTTTTTGTTCAGAAATTTGAAATCCTTTTCCAAAAGGCACAACACAATTGCCACAACATTATTTAATCTGAGATTTTGATAAGAAATTCAATAGTATAAAGTATTGGACCGTCAACTCATCATATGTCCTGCCTTAAAACATTTCTTTCAACTTCATAATGATGAAAGGTAAGTTTAATCATTTAGTGTCTATCCTCCATGCTGGCATGGATTAGACAGTTTGACTAGGACTGGTAAGCTGGAGAGCTGTACAAGGCTCCAGTCTGATTTGGTTGGGTGGGTGCCTTTTACGTGTCACTGGCACTGGCCACAACTATGGTTTCACTTGGCCTGACATGTCTTCTCAAATACAGCAGTTCGCCAAAGGTCTCAATCACTTGTCGTTGCCTCTGTGAGACTCAACAGCTGAAGGTCATGCTTCACCACCTCATCCCATGTCTTCCTGGGTTTACCACTTCCACAGTTAGAGATTGGTACTTCTTTAGCTGTTAAAAGTAGATCCCAGATCTGTTAGGAATGTTGTATTCAATAGATTGCTATCCTGTCTAGTAGTAGGTTTATCTTTCATTAATGTAATACTACAAGGAGGTGCTGAAACGTTCCTGGTTTTAAGGGCATCACAAAAGGTCTGTTACAGGACCACTACAATAAGTGTGAATCTGAGAAGAGAATATGTTGAATGATATCATAATTAACTGATCCTCCTGTATTTTCTTTTACCCAAAACCAGGAACTTTTCTGCACCCCCTTGTATATATAAACAGTATTTAAATTAGCTCTTTTCATTATCCATCCCTAGACCTTTGAAGATGTTTAGCTTTATATAAGTTAGTTTTGTTCTTCAACAATTATGTTCCTGGAAATTAACTGAGAATCTTGATAAAAGAGTTTGTTTGTTGTAATGTATTGTAGGCAACAACATATTATCCAAGTTATGTTCATTTCTAATTGAACACTCTTCATCAGTAAATGAAATGATTGGTATTATAAAAATGCCAATTATCAGATAAGTTGAAATTTGTACTGTTAAAGGGTTCTATTTAATAATATAATTGAGAGTAATTGCTATGTGTGATTGGTCAAAGACATATATAAGAATATTGGTTTCAGATTTTGGCACAAGGCCAGCAATTTTGGGGAGGGAATAAGTCAATTACATTGACCTCATTATTCAGCTGGTATTTATTTTATCAACCCTGTAAGGATGAAAGGCAAAGTCAAATTCAGCAGAATTTGAACTCAGAACCTAAACGAAATGTCACTAAGAATTTTGTTTGGCATGCTAATGATTCTGCTAGCTTGCCGCCTTCATATGTAAGAATTGTTAGTAATATGGAATCATATTATTATTTGGTTGGGAAGTCACTGAAAACACCACAAAGTATAAAGCAATACTCAATCTAACAGAATCCATTTTTCTTCTTGCTGTGTCTATGGAAGTATTTGGTTTTAACACCAATTCTGAAAAATGGATGCTGTATGCCTTTCATGATACATATTTAAAAGTAGTGAGACTGAATCATTGAGAAGGAAGAGAATATTATATTTACTTTGTTAGTGATAGAAAATGACTCATTGCCTCTTAGCTCTTGAATAGTACTCTTTCAATTTATATATTTATTCAGTATAAACCTATAAGTTAAAGTAGTGAGGGAAGGCAAACAATTAGTCAAAGCAGGACAAGGACATTTGATTTCATTTAATCCAGTCTAAAAATTTAACTACATAATGAATGATAAAAATAGTACAAACTGGTAAAGATATTCTCTGACAGCTGTTTCTGGGATATCCCAGCTATTGGAGCCTTGCATTGAGCGAAGACTCTATAAGTCGGTATTCTATCATCAGAGAAATATAGACTAGACAGTGTAAAAAATGTTCCTCATCAGTGATATTTGTTGTAGCTTATTATGTCCAAGAAAGTAGGAGGGTCCAATTCAATTCATTTGGATCAGGTCTTCTTCAGAAAGAGTGGTTAAGTGGTACGTCAAAGTGAGAAGGGGGAAAGATATATTATACAGTACTCTATATTGAGTGAAAATGAAAGTGAATGCTAGCAGATCCATCATTGTGCATGGAATAAAGATACTTTCTGATGAGAGCAAAGATAAAAAGTTAAGAGGTATGCATTGAATATATATTACTCAGTATATTGAAGAGTATTCACTCTAGAGGGAAAGTGAATGCTAATAGTTCCAAAGTTGTGTGAATAATGAGAGGAGGAATAAATAGTATATTCAATATAAACCTATTATCATAAGATGATTCTTGTTTCTTTTTTAGATTATTTCCATGTTTTAATCACCATTATCAAAGAGCTCGTCAATCATCTCAAGTTGGCTTATCATTTGAGCAAGACAAAGATTACCAACATGATACAGATCCTCCTGAAAATGCGTCAACTGATGAAGGATATTTTTATGATGAAATATTTGGAAAATCTGCTTTTACTGATGAAACTACCAACCATTCTATAACTAACTTGTTTTCAATAACTGATTATGATGAAACTTCTGAACAATTTACTTCTGAGCGTTTCTGAATGGATATTAAAATCCGCTAGTGGCAGGTAAATTATTCTACTGTTTCTGGCAACTTGTTACTACAATACCACAAAAACTTTCAAAAGACTGCTATTAGAATTGTTTGTTAAAAAGAAATGGTTTCTATGGTCAAGAAATAATACAGCTGTAAACATACATCTTAGTATTAATCTTGCATGTATATGGATTTTGTAAATAGGCAAAGTGGAAGAAACAAAATAAGGGTTTCTTTTTATTTTAGAAAAAAACTAGATTTAACAAATATGGAGTAGTTTCCTTCTATAAACTGTAGGTTGTTATTTAACCCCAGGTTAAAATACTTTCAAGCAGTTAACACTAATTTTTCTTCTTTGGATATAATGTCTCTAGGATTTCATTATCCAATGTGCCCTTTCTCTTTTTAACATATATAGGAAATTTGGTTACTATTTCTGGTTCTTGAAACAACCATGTAGAGGCTCCTCCATTTGGGCGTATTAACTAATTAAAACAAAGATTTTGTAGGTGACGTAACAATTCTCAAACAAGGGGAAATAACTTTAAAAGAAAAATTTTAAATGCTGTTGTTTCATGGTGAAATTTAATTCTCCATACCATTTCTTGGTCAATATAGACATCATCCGTCAGTTTATCATGGACATATTTTATTATTCAAAAATAAATTTCATATTTTTGTATATTTTAAATAAAAAATTTTATTTTCCTTCAAATGATTCTTCTTTTACTCAAGCATTTTAATTATGAAATAATTTTTTTTATTAAAAGCAAACATTTAAAACTCATTATTAAATGTCTCCTTTCTCAACATGGCATTGAGCCATCATGATTGTATTCTCAAATACTTGGTATCATGTTTTCATTGTATCTTTATCTTTTAGCATTTACTTGTTGCAGTTATTAGACTTAGGTCGTGCTGAGACCCTGCCTTAAAGGGGTCTTAGGCAAATTGGCCCCAGTACTTATTCTGTTTATCAGTATGGTTACTTATTCTAGCATTCTCTTAAGCTAAACCACAAAGTTAAAGGAATGTAAACAAACTATAATCAGCTGTCAAGTGGTTTGAAGTGATAAATGCAGACACACATAAATGTGTCTGAATATATACTGACTCTTTTGTTGACTTTTTCATTTTTGAGACAAAACTACAGAACATATCAAGAATGCTTACAATTAAATATAAAAATTGTCTCTTATTCCTAATTAAAAACCAAAATTGATTATCTATTGAGTGTTTTCAGAAAACAATATTGCCTTTATTGATTTCCATCCAGTTTGCATTTTTTCTGCATGCCACACATCTGTTAACTTTTAGGGCCCTTCAAACGTTGGGCCTCATGGAGGTGATAAGTGACTGAGACCTTTGGTGGTATGCTCTGCTTGAGAGGACTCATCAAGCCAAGTGAAATCATTGTCGTGGCCATTGTTGGGGGTCATGTAAACAGCATCTGTGAAATTGTAGTTGTAACTGTTGTTGGTGTCATGTAAAAAGCACCCATTACACTCTTGGAGTGGTTGGTATTAGGAAGGGCATCCAGTCATAGGAACCATGTCAAATCAGACTGGAACTTGATACAGCTCTCCAGCTTACTATTTCCAGTCAAACAGTCTAACCCATGCCATCATGGAAAGCAGACATTAAATGATGATGATTATCATCATCATCATCATCATCAGTGTTTTAACATCCAGTTTTCCATGCTTGCATGAGTCATATGGAATTTGTTGAGGCTGATTTTCTATGAGTGGAGGCCTTTTGTTGCTCACCTTCACTTGTTTCCAAATAAAGTAATATTTCCCCATGACCAGACATGTTTTCACAGAAGATTGGAAACAAAAGATACTGCACTGTAACATTCGTTTATAATTGCCTAGCCAAGGAAACAGAAGCATACACACACATATTTATGTGTATATACACGACGGACTTTTAGTTTCTACCAAATCTACTCACAAAGTTTTGGTTTATCATTATCATCATTTAATGCCTTTTTTCCATGCTGGCATGGGTTGGACGGTTTGACAGGGGCTGGCTGGGCTAAAGACTGTACCAGACTTCACTGTCTGCTTTGGCAGGTTTTTATGGCTGGATGCCCTTCCTAACACCAAGGGCTATAACAAAAGACACTTGCAGAAGGTGCTATGTAGTAGGACTGAACCCCAAATCATGTAGTTGGGAACCAAACTTGTTCCCACACAGCCATGCCTGGACCTTCAATATCATTTGAAAAAGAAAACTGCTAAAATTTAGAGTAAATATTGATATTATTTTGAACTAAATACATTTTCTCTCGTTCACGAAAAGAAAGTTTACATTAATTGTGTTTTGTCTTTGAAAACACAAATTAACTTACCTTGAATAATGAATGTATGAGTAAATTGTAATTTTTTCTGGATATTTCAAACACTTCACATCTTTTTTATGATGAAGTATTCAATTTTTTTCCTTCCCTGAAAAGTTTTAGTTCTACTAGCAATATTATTATTATTTGTAAGGCAGTGAGCTGACATGAAATTGCGCCAACCTTGGCCAGCTTTTGCAACTGTAATCATAGCTCTTTGGAGCTAACTGGTCTTATGCTACTTCTACCACCCCTCAGACATTTCCAGCTCCTCTATTCTCCTTTTGTCTTCACCCAGTCTTTCCTCCCCAGACTATCTCTCCTCTGGAATTTTTTCCTTGTATATTATTCCTGCGGCTGTCAATTTATGACAATTCAGAAGACCTGCAAAGGCCATGGGCATAACTCCTTCTTCAATCCAGATAAGACCAAATCATTTAGGTATTTATAAGTTTTATATATACACACACACACACATGGTCAAAATTTTGGAAAATTTTTTAAAAATTAAAATTGTTATGCCTAAATACAATTTGATTCAAATATATAGAATGTAAATATTTGGGCATTTAATATAAAAATTCTAATTTTCAGACCTATGTTCCAAACTTTTGGCCATGACTGTATGTATATACATACATACATATAATTTTATAGTGAGTAAAAATGGAATACATCTTTTATATTGATGAATCTTTATTAAGTTCAACAACAGTAACATTAAATAAAAAAATACAAGGAAGAATAAATATATCTGAAATGCAATCCTAGCTGAAAGAGAAATGGTTAAGAAAGAATAAATGGGGGTGAGAAGTCAGGGTAGCTAAGATATGTCAGAATATATTTTATACAATAGAGAAATATGTTGTACTCATTTTCTTTTTCCTTTTAATGTTAAGAATTTTAGAAGACAAAATAATATTGGAAAACAAAAAATAAAATTAACTGTATTAAAAAATGTTTTTTCCTTTAAGTAAAATAAATAACTTATTGAAAACTATTTATAATTTGTGGTAGATGGAGATAAAGAATATTGATTATCTGCTGGACAGATATTAGGGGGTTCATAGGAATTGGGATATCACATGGTGAAATACGTCAAAGAAAAGTCAAAGATATAATTGATATATATATATAATATATGGCATGTTTAGTGTGTAACTGTAACAACCTCTATATGTATAGGGATGTACTTACTGTGTATTATTTATTGTAGCAGTATCTACATATGAAGTTGATCTGAGATCATCTGTTGAAACTAAAATAATAACACTGTGCAAGAGTCATGAAAGTCATGTGCATACCATTAGATGCAGTTTTTTCTTAATTTTTGATAGCATTTATAATATTAACTATCAAAAGTTTTCACTGTGCACGTATAATTGCACTGCATCTATATAATGATACATGTGGGGGTTTTAAATAGCAGCCATGACTCAGCTATAATGTGTGTGCACATGTTGGTATATTAAGGGTAGCCAACCTGTGTGTGTGTGTGTTGTGGCTGAAATTAAAAATATACATGGATATTTTTAAATTGCATTATATTATCAATTACAAATAGGCTTTTTTTTAAAAACTTTCTATCAGTATAAATAAATATTTAAGATAAGGCCTTGAATGTCAAATTGAATATTAAAGTGAATTCAGTGTTTTAAATCACATAGCAATAGTAGCTTCACACCTAATTATTTCTGTGGAATTTTCTTTCTAAGGTTATTTTTATTTGTGAACAGTTGATGCTTAAGATGGTACATCTCTCACCAACACTTTTCATAGTCTCACAGAAAAAGGAAATGTGTTTCAAATTCTACAATATCTAGCTGTACCCAAAAGGACATGACAGTATTAACAGATGCTGATACTGGGATATATAGAAAATAATGAAATAATGAGATAATTGGTGATATACTGTGCAATGAACAAACTATGGAAAAAAGAAGAATAATGATGATACTGTAAGGAATATAGCAATAAACAAATCTAAAGACCTGGGTATCAACAATGCAGTGATGCTAAAAATAATATTCCTGATGATTTATCTTCATATAGTGTGTTGAAGCCATGTCAATGAAGTACAACAGTCTTTTATTGCCATATTGAAGAATATGAACTCAGCAATGAAAGCCTGAAAAACCACTTGTATACAATATTTTAATTATAGTGATGAGGAGCTGTGCCTCCTATAGTACTTATTGACAGCAGGATGAACTGGGCATTACATTAAGAAAATTAAATATCTTGGCCAGATTCTAAAATCTGAACTGCAAATTATAAGATGAAATTTATTATTTATGCTTACTTCAGCATAGTTCACCATAATCAAACGTTTATATTGTATTTCAGTTAAGCAAGCAAATGAAAGGTGTATTAATAACTAATAAATGTTAATTTACACCACTTTTGGGACTCATTACATTCAAGCATATTGTTATGCTATGACCACTATCCTCCTTGAATATATTGTACTAATAAAAAAAATCACAATTTTAAAAATTATGTGATAAAATGTAACATCAAGAAAAAAATGGGTGTTAAAATTTTTTAAGGCACACCACCCAGAATTATGTTTCAAGAAAAACTTAATGATGTTTTTTTTTCTCCATTTAAGACTAATATATATAGTTTCTAAGATTTAAAACTATATTCAAATGTCCTTGGGATATATTTATGTAAGTCCTTTCTAGGATCAAGAAAGAGGAATCACGACCAGGTTCTCACCAAGTTTACTTTATGGTTACATTTCCAACAAACCCTATTCCTTCAGCAACCACTACACTAGATAATTCACTCTCAATTTTTGATCAGAAACAGGACACTGTGACCCTCAAAGAGAGATGTATGATCAGTGTTTAGCTCATTAATATTTGACAAGTTAGCAAGGGTTGTTTAGTTCTGAAAAATGTAGGTTTTCACAAGTATTTTTGGAGCAGATATTTTCAGTTGAATTGTTTTCCAGCATTAATTTAACCACAAAATGAGAAAACAATCTAATTCCAGTTCACTTAACCAAGGCAGAATAATAAGCACAAAGATTGTGGAAGAATTTGAACACATAATGGTCACTATTTTAGTATTCTAACCAGTCAGTTACTTGAACTAATTGCTGAATAAATGAAAATATAAGTTTGGATTTTAGTAATTCCATAAGTTTGAAAGACAAGTATCTTGGTTACAAGAAATATAGTTCCAGTGTTTGATGTCCAGAAGGATTTTCAAAATAGATGACAGTTACATACAAAACTTTGAATTTTTGGAGGGTTTGTCGTTGCTTAATCCCCTCCAAGACATCCCTAATTGAGCAGATTTATGGTTGAAGAGATTCTCACAGTGATCATTCCGTATGTTTGTATATCCAAGACAGCATTATCCAATGTGTCCCTTTTTAAAGACAATCTGGGACTGAAGGAGATTTATCTACTATTTCTAGCAGAGTAATCAAGGGGTAATATAAGACTGACATTTATGCCTCTATATCAAGGCTGTTAGCAACACAAGTGAAGTGAAATTACGAACAAGAAATAAAAAAAAAGTAGCAAACCTCCCAACAAATTACCTCTACACTGCTGTATGTAAATTTCAATAACTGTGTGAAAAATGTCTGCACTACAAATATTATATTTAAATCAACAACCATCATAAATATAATGATTACATTGGTTTTGATTTGTTTCCAGTTTAAAGTAAAATAGACTGGAACAGTATATACATGACAATTATATAATATAGCCCTATGAATTCATAGTATATACATGAATAGGAAGAACAGGAGATTCCAGTGACTTATTTTGTCTGCTAATGGCAACTATAGATCCAGCAAAAGAATAATTATTTTTAATCATCCTAAAACCCACCACTGCACACACACACACACACACACACACACATACATGCACAAAGCAGAGAAAATAAAAGAAATATTATAGAAGAAAGTATGCACAGAGAAAGAAAGAAGGCATTGGTAGGGGAGGAAAGAAGTTTCCAAATGAACCAGATGCAGAGAGGATGCTACAGTGACTGAGCACATTAGCAGCAGAATCAACGATGACAGGAAAATTAACTCTATGTATGGGTAGACACAATACAACCTGGCTAACAGTTGCACTGAAGTTGAAAATGAAGCAATCAGCAACAACATGTTCATTAGGGCCTGTGCAATCCAGAAACAGCTTGATAGAGTTTCAGATCATGAAACAACACTGCAATTCCAATGCCACTTGAAAGGCAAATAGAACCATGCATACATGTTACATGCACACATATGGATGTATCTGTATGCACATGTGAATGTATGTGTGTTATAATCATGATGGTGTATTTGTGAGTGTTGTTATCTGCAAAATTAGATTTCCAAATTAAACATCCTAACAAAACATATCAATTTCTAGATGATCCTTTCTGTGTGGGGTGTTAAGTTGTGCCTTAGAAGAAGATATACTAGAGAGGTTTCATATTGTTATCATCAGCTGTGCAGGAAAAACAAACACTTTATAAGCAAGAGAAGTGTTATTTAAGCCTTTCAGAAGAACATAACAAATTATCCATTAAGTGAAATTGCTGAGCAGAAGCCAGGGCATTGATTACGACACCATAAACTTACTTGTTGTTTTCTGCTGGTTAACATTATTAACAATAGATAAATAGATTAAAATAAGAAAATGAAAAGAAAAACAAAATATTTGGCAGCACTCAAAAAAAAAAAACCCATTTAATTTAGGTTTAGGTAGAAAATATGAACATATATATTTATATTCTCCACCTAAATTAAATATTTCTTTTTTTGAGTGATGCTAAATGTTTATATATATATATATATATATATATATATATAGAGAGAGAGAGAGTAAAAACAATTGATACAGAAGATAGAGTACACTGGAAACTTTATAAATAAAGTTTTCAGTATCAATTGTTTTCATATCAATAGTTTCTGCTGTACTCAACTTGCACTGAGGAATTCCTAACGTAGACCCAGCGACAATTGTGCAATTACCAAGGATGATAAACAGTGAATGTGCTTTGTCGGCATACTACCAGGGACATAACCAAAATGCAGTTTAAATTTTAAATTTAAATCTAAACTTGAATTATAACTTTATATATATATACATAAAAAGCAAGTGACTCACGTTATTAATTATCTCTTATGTTGCTAAGTTAAGAATGATGGTTTTGTGTGTGCATTATATATGTATAATGGTCTCTATCTTTGCAAAAGGCCAATATTATGTATTATTCAGCCATCCTTCACAATCAAATATGACTCAATAGCAGTATGCGTTATTGTCCAGTTATCTAAAACAGGGATAAAGATAGTGTTAAGATATAGACACCCACTGAACTCTGAACACTGCACCCTTGACTCAGCAGAACCTCAAAAGTTGTGACAGTGTCGGGAGAGAAGGCTGCATCCCAGTACTTTATTATATCAATCCCAGAAGGATTAAAAGCAAAGCTGTGTGTGTTGGTATATATCTTAAGGCTGTTTATAAGTCATTTTGTTTATTAAATAATAATAATAATGGTTTCAAATTTTGGCACAAGGCCAGCAAGTTCAGGAAAGGGGTAAGTCAATTACACTGATCCCAGTGCTCAACTAGCACTTATTTTATTGACCTTGAAAGGATGAAAGGCAAAGTCAACCTTGGCAGAATTTGAACTCAGAACATAAAGATGGATGAAATACCACTAAAGCATTTTGCCTGGCATGCTAATGATTCTGCCAGGTCGCCACCTTCATTAATACACATAATAAACCTAATAATAATAATAGTAATAATATACAACTGTTTGTAGTACTGTCAATAAGATGAAGAATTTTGGAGGTTAAAAAAAAAACTGAAGCAGATCATCATGTCATCAGGAATCTTCATCGGAGTTATTGGCTGTAAAGCTTTCAAAAGGTAAGTAAATTTTTTGAATTCTTATGATTTTTTCTCGACAGAGAGGACATTCTTTGATATGAGGTGCACAGGCCCTGCAGCAGACAAGATGGCCACATGGACACAGAACTGTTGAGATATTTGCATTCATGCAGATTCGACATGTTAAAGAGTCCTTCACTGTTTGAACTGTATTTCTAAGACTGCTCACCTAAAAGACAAAAACAAAAAAAACAATTTGATTACTGAACTGTGTTTCTTTACAATACAGGGATATAATGGAAACACAGGGTTATAATGCAATGTGAAGTGTCAGTGACAAATGAAGAAAGGTTTTGATTCTTTACCATACATACTTAGGCAATTGCTAAAATAGGGTCCCACTAAGGTGAGCAAGGGTGTAGTTGATTATATCAACTAACATACTTCACTCTTCCTGCACTTAATACATTCATTCTTTCATTTTCAACAGCACAACCACCTGAGCAAAGAATCTACTATCATATTTCTAACTACTTCTACTCATCTGATTTACTATATTGTATACAGTCACCCATGCCCAACAAATAAGCTAGGCTAGTTGTGATCAAGGAAATTGCTTCCCTGAGCACCAGTTGGATGCCTGTAGGAATGTCCCTGGCCTTCTGAAGCCCTGTGGTTTGTGACTTCAACTCTTCTTAATACCTCTCCACATTTGGAGTTCACAAACACTAGTATTCAATCGCAACCTTCCAAGTCAGCAAACAATAGCTCATTTTTCAACTAGGTACTTCAAACTATAATGGTATAGATATTTGCCTAGGCATGGCTGTGTGGTTATGGAAGCTTGCTACTCAACTACATGGTTTGGGGTTCAGTCCCACTGCATAACACCTTAGGCAACTGTCTTTTGCTATGGCCTCACTCTGACCAAAGCCTTGTGATTGAATTTGGTAGGTGAAAGTTCATATCATATGTGTGAAAATGCTTGTGTCTCCTTTAATAGATAGGACAAAAATTCCTTTAATTTCACCTTCCCGTCCCACATCATCATTTAACGTCCATTGTCCATGCTGGCATGGGTTGGACAGTTTGACTGGGCTGGCACATTGGAAGGCTGCACCAGACACCAGTCTGATTTGGCATGGTTTTCTGCAGCTGGATGCTTTTCCTAATGCCAACAACTCTGAGGGTGTAATGGGTGCTTTTATATGCCACCAGTATGAGTGCCATTTGCATGACACCAGGGTGCATTTACGTACCACCGGCACGGGTGCCAATTTGCGTGACACCAATATATACCACAACTGTAATTTTGTTCAGCTTGATGGGTCTTCTTCTCAAGCATGACATAATGCCAAAGGTCTTGATTATTGCTTCCGTGAGGCTCAGTGCTCGAAAGGAACTCAGCCTCCTTGCCTCCATGAGGCCTGACACTCAAAAGAAACTCAGCCACTTTTACTCTGTGAGGCCCAATGCTTGAAAGAAACTCAGCCACATTGCATCTGTGAGAACCAACATTCAAAAGATGTTCTTTAAGTGCCACCAGCACAGGTGCACCAAAAAATAAAAGAAACTTTTTCATCTTATTGTCATGTATTTTTATTTCTTTGTAACTGGTTTTCTGTGCTTGTCACTCATTAACTCAAACTACACTGCAAATCTTCCTCACACCAATCACCTCTCTTCTTATGCACTAATGGGGTATTTTATAATCTTTCAGTTCACAAAGTGGGAGTCATTTTTGAAAATTTGACAACTGAAATAACTTCTGAAGGTTCCAAGAAATCTTTTTAAAAATTCATTTAAAAATTTATTCCTTTTGACCAAAATCACTATACGCTTGTTTGTCTGATATAAGATCTCAAGTTTTGAAGTGTTCATATTTCAGTTAAAAATCTCCCAATAAATTTATGGAAAAATCTTTTCTTAATCCTTTAGCATTCAAACCGGTCATATATGGCCCAAATATTCTACCTCGTATGTTCAAACTGTTAGAACTTTGTCTCTTACATCTACCCTACAAAATAATTTAAAAAAATACAATCACATCATTGCAATATCAAAGTTACAAGATATTGCATGATTAATTTGAAACAGTGTGAATAATACATTTATCAGAGTAATTTGAATGCTAAAGCATTAAGTTATGTTCCAAATACCAAGTTAATTACAAAGTTATTTTACTTAATCTTACAAAATTCTTCAGTGTTTTCAAAATTAATTGGAAGTGTATTTCATTAAAAATATTTTTTCAAAAGTATTAAAGCATTTATATTTATATATATATATATATATATAGATGTAGACAGTTGCATATGGAAGTACATATGCATCATACAGTCTATCTTTTGCTCTGAGCGAGAAGCCCTTTGTCACCAGCAGAGGTAAGAGCTCTCTGAACTTTGCCCAGGCTATTCTTATTCTAGCAGCTACACTTTCAGCACACCTCCCCCTCTACTGACTTGGTCACCTAGGTAACAGAAGCTATCAACTACTTGTAGTTTTTCTCCCTGGAATGTTGCGGAAGTTGTTCTCTGCACATTTACAGTGTTTATTACCCCTGAGCATCTGCCACATACAAAAGCTATCCTCCCAGTTAGCCTTCCTTTGATATTGCTGTACTTCTTATGTGTCCATAGCTTACACTGGGTACATCTTATAGTTTCTACCTATGCCTTTTCTACAGATTGAGCAGGGCCATATACTTGAAGGGATTTGTGGTTTGTCTGCCTTCCTACTTATTAAGACTGGTTTTAGCTAAGTTGACTCTAAGGCCCTTTGATTCTAATCCTTGCTTCCACACCTGAAACTTTTCCTCTAGTTCTGATAGTTACTCAGCAATTAGAGCAAAATCATCAGCATAGAGGAGCTCCCAGGGGCACCCTGTCTTGAATTCCTCTGTTATTGCTTGGAGGACTATGATGAATAAACCGAGGACTGATCCTTGGTGGACCCCTACCCCTACCCGGAACATGTAAAAGATATTAATGAACTCAGGCTGAATGATTCCAAAAAATGACAGGTTTATTCTTTTGAGACACAAAAATCTGTTTGGAAGAGGTAGACTCAGGTAGCAGAATCTTTGAACATTGGGCCTCATAGAGGTGATGACATGTGACCGAAACCTCTGGTGATATTCTGTGCTTAAGAAGACTCATCAAGTCAAGTGAAATTGTAGTCATGGCTGATGCCAGTGTCATGTGACTGGCACTCATGTCAGTGGCACATAAAAGCACCAATGCTAGAGACACACAAAAAGCACCAATGCTAGAGACATGTAAAAAGCACCCATTACACTCTTGGAGTAGTTGGCATTAGGAAAGGCATCCAGCTATAGAAACCATGCCAAATCAGACTGGAACTTGGTGCAGCTTACCAGTTCCAGTCAAACCGTCCAACCCATGCCAACATGGAATGCAAACACTAAATAATAATGATGATGAAGGGAAGGAGGAAAAAACAATCAAATCTCACTTCAGTTTCTTCAGGATCATTTGACATGTTTGTTGCAGTGGAATTTGTTTCTGTTTCAATGTCGTTGCTCATCTTGTAAAGTTTTCTCCGTACATGATCATGGACCTCTTGACTTGTTCGTTTAATGTCAAAAATATAGGTTTTGCCTACAAAACATAAGTGATATTGTTAGATACAGAAATAAGACACTGTCTGCAATACATAGGAAAACAGATTTTTTACTTTCTCACATATACAATACGTATAAGAGTCTTTCCATTTTATCTTTTTCCCCTCACTTTCTTTCCATTCACCCAATCTTCCCTTCTTTCACTCTCTATAATCTTGTGTTTCTTATCTCTATGCAATCTGAAGCACTTACACTCCAGTTAAACATATTTCAAGTCTAATATGTCACAATATTTAAGCAATATTGCCTAAGATAGGAAAAAAAAATTATTTTTTAAAAATGTTAAAAACCATCATCATGGTTCTGTGTAAATTAGGAAACAATGGTGAATGAAAATTTGGTAAATAGAATTATAAGCTTTCATCATATCATCTTTTAACTTTTACTTGTTTCAGTTGTCAGACTGTAGTCTTGCTGGGACACTGCCTTGAATAATTTTTAGTGAAATGGATTGGGCCCCCAGTGCTTATTTCTTTTTCAAGCCTGATGCTTATTCTATTGGTCTCTACAGCCAAACTGCTAAGTTACAGGGACATAAACACATACACACATATGACAAGCTTCTTTCAGTTTCTATCAACCAAATCCACTTACAAAGCTTTAATTGATCCAGGGCTATAGCAGAAACACTTGCCCAAAGTGCCATGCAGTAGAACAGAAACCAGAACCATATGACAATCTTCCTGCCACACAGCTATGCCTGCACCTATAAAATATTGGTTTCGATTTTGGCACAAGGCCAGTAATTTTGAGGGTAGGGGATAGTGGATTACACCAACCCTACTGCTCAAATGGTACTTATTTTATCAACCCTGAAAGAATGAAGGACAAAGTCAACTTCAGAGGAATTTGAACTCAGATGAAATACTGGTAAGCATTTTGCCTGGTGTGTCACAAATTCTGTCAGCACACTGCCTTAATTGACTTTAGCCCTTTTTTTTCTTCTGTATGCCCCAATATTAGACTATTTCTATAGTCAATGTAAAAGCTTATGATTGTATTTACAAAAGATTATCATCATTATTCAGACTACTCACCCCACAGCTTCTCTGCTACTTTAGCAGCTCTCTCTGACTAAATTCCAGGATACCCAAAACTTCTCTTCCTTCCTTCTTTGCATTCTTCACCCACTATCACCTATTTCCCACTTTCATGTTTACTTTCCCTTATATGTGTGTGTGTGTGTGTGTGTGCGTGTGCACGCACTTGTATGTCATCATCATTATTTAACATCCATATTCCATACTGGCATGGGCTGAATGGCTTGATAGGATTTGACTAGCATGAAGGTTGCGTTGGTCTCCAATGTCTACTTTGGCATGGTTCCAAAGAGGAATATCTTTTTTAATGTCAACTACTTAATAGAGTGTATTGGGTGCCTTTTTTTTTTAATGGCACTAGCATGAGTGAGTCACCAAGTATTTCATATATATATATATATATATATATATATATATATAGTAAAATACAAATGAATGGATAGTTTAAAACATCACTACATGTGTTTCAATAGCATGGTTTAATTTAAGTAGAAGTTCATTATCTAATAAATTAGGTAACATTAAGTAAATTCATGTTGTTATCCATCAGTCATCTCCTCAGGTAATATTCTACAAAGTATTTTGGAAAAAATAGTAAATCTACAGGGAAGGTAATATTTATCTCAAACAGAACGTAATAAGATAATTAACTTTGGTAGTTAATTTGTCACAAATTAGTTAACTGTCAAATCCCCTCTGTATTACTCTGTGTGTGTGTGCGCGCGTGTGTGTGTGTGTGTGTGCATGCATGCATGCACACAAGATCATCCTCACACACATCAAATTAACAAAGCTGCAAGAAAGAAACTGATTCATATTTGTGTAACCTCTATTACCTAATGATGTGTTCTCATTAAATAGGGAGACAAAAGTCCCTTTTAAATCCCGACAGTATTGCGTGGCTACAATACTGCGAACTGTGTCACATCGATAGAAAGAATGAGTCTCAGTCATACAACGGTAAAGGGCCTTTGCTGCCTTCTCACTGACAAGTTTGAAGCCAACAGTTCTACTATCTTCTTCGGTTGCTTGATTAATCAGCTGAACAAATACAAGACGGTCAGCAAGTGTAGCCTTCTGCATCATATGGAAATCAACACTGAAAATATAAGAAAACAATAGATGTATTATTGAAACATCTAACACTGCTACAGGGTCACAAATTTGTCTGACAAATGTAATTGAGTGAATCAAACCACTCACAAACTGATCCTTATTTCATTCACTGCAGAAAAGATAAAGCTAAGAGAGGCAATCTAAATGGTCCCTCCAATGACCTTGCACAGTTCCCATCAGTCACATTTCACTATCATGACATGTAGCCTCTATTGTAGTCATGCTGAGGCCTTCAATGGAGGCTTAGGGCGATTCAGTTGAATGACCTGCCTGTTTGAAGTGTGTAACTAACCATGTGTACCACTTTTATGGGAGTTATGTAGTTAGAATTGTTTTGTTTGGTGTTTTTCTTTGTGTCTTGCTTCCAGTTGCCTGGTGCACTGTACATATTCTACAGAAAAAGATGAACTCAGAAGTAAACTCCTCATCAAACTTCTGTACTGTACAACCATTACCTTACCAAGACACATGGTTACATCAAGGCATTCTACTTTGGTATCATCAGCCAACAAAAAAATCATTATGTTGTTGTTTGGCTTACTAAAAATAGCAGTCAAATTTCCCTTGCCGCCTTAATACATTGGACAATGTAGTTCTTGATATGTATACAAAAAGATAGGATGGTCTCAGACAAAATGCCAGGACTGCTCAATGAAGGCTGACCTGGGATTAAACAACAACAGCTTCGGTACCAGATTCATCTATCTCGTCCACCAACTAAAGAAACACATATTCAATACATCATCAGTTGTCATTCAATCATAAATGACCATAATACAAGCTCTACTGGATCTCCCCTCAATTAGTCACAAGTTTATTTATTACAATACAGTATAAAGCCCTTTCAAAGTGTTATACAAGACTAAGTATTTTGTCACCAATACAATCAACAGAAAACTATTAGCATGAACTATCTGAAGAAGGTAACCTGTCTCCAGTCCCACCATTGCAACAAGTCAGTAAATCACCATCATCATGATCATCATCTAATGTCCATTTTCCATGCTGGTATGGGCTGGACAGTTTGACTGGAGATGATAAAGCTCTGTTGTCTGTTCTGGCATGGCTTCTATGGCTGGATGTCCTTCCTAACACCAACCACTTCACAGAGTGTACTGGATGCTTTTATGTGGCAACAGAACCAGTATCAATTCTGCTGTGGATGGGTCTTCTTTAGTACAGCAAGGTGCCAAATATCTTAGTTCTTTTGTCATCTCCTTTGTAAGTCTCAGTGTCTTGAAATCATCCCATGTCTTTCTGGGTCTCCCTCTTCCACAAGTTCCATCCTCTTTAAGTAATCAGCCCTTCTGTATGCAACTGTCTACATCCATATGCAACACACGATGTGTATGGATGTAGATGCCCAACTTTTTCTCAATACACTAGCACTCTGTCACATGTGTACATCAACATTGCACATCCAGTGGAGTATACTAATTTCATTCCTCTGTAGCCTTTGTAGGAAAACTAAATCAGGATGACATGGAAACTAGACAGTTCGATTTGTACAACTTCTTTATATATGACAGAAATGAGACAACATGGTTCACTAATTAAGTGAATAATATTTACAGGTGTATATTTTGTTACTTGCAATCTAGTGCAATGAACTTTTATAGTGAATGTCTTAAAAAAAAGAAGAAAAAGTCAGACTTTGTTCCTATGGAACTGTTCAACAGCTGAGTTTATTAATTAAAAAAAATTTTCCCAATCAATCAGCAACTGACTATGCAGCTTTATCAAAAGTGTACTTAATTGCAAAGAGTGGTGATATCACTACTCAAAGATACTACCGTTATAACCTATGGTGCTGTATATGGAACAAAGTTCTTTCTACACACATTGCCATCAGAGAAGACAGTGTCACCAGCCTTCAACTAGACCTGATAAACAAGTTTGGCTTAAGTATAATACCACACTCCTGTAAACTTCTCTATTTCTCTTAATTCAACTGTCCCACATTATGAAGATTACATATATAAACACAGACACACAGTAACATATTCACAACATAACATGCTCTTGCACACACACACACTTTAAGTATTCTGAACAACTTTGTGAACAATGTGTAGGCTTAAATCGGACATCAACAATCATTTAAAACTACTCATCATTAACAGTAATTAAAGGCCACACATCATTTGCAATAATTTTATATTGTTTGTTCAGGCCTGTTACTGCCAAATTAACTTATCAGCAACATCAAAATATATTTTCCTCATTCTGTGATTATAAACGAATAAAACCCTAATATAATTTGAATAAACATTTTTCAGTTGAATTTATATTTTCTACACATGCACAAAATGTAAAATGATTCTACTTTACTCATGCAACAATAAAAATAAAAGCTACAGAAAAAGAATAATACAAATTTATAATCAATGACTTACGTCTCAACTTGTATTAAATTTTCATCAAAAATAGTAATGCCTTCAGGTCCAACGCCAATATGAACATTTTCTCCACTGCAGTTCTTGGCTTCATGGAATGATATTCCATAGTTTGGAAGTTCAGCAACTTCTTGCAGCAGCTTGTATTCAGCCTGGATTGGGTTCAAAGTTGAAATGCTAGTATGTTGTTCAGCAACTTCACTGGCCAGGGCTAAACCTCCACCAATCTTTTCAACAAGTGTTGTATAGATTGATTCAGTGAACTCGGTGACAGGGTTTTGATCTAATTTAGACAACTGTGCAAGTAACGCACATATGTTTATACAAGTGGTTTTGTCAGAAACTTGTAATTTCTGACTCATGAGATCTTTTATAACTTGAAGAGAAAACTGATGCCTGCAAGAACAGAATAAGATTATTTTTTAAGATATTAAACTAGAGAAGAATAAAAATTAAAAAAACCCAAAAGGGATTAATGTTGTTGTAAGGCCACATATTTATAGGGGGTATATTGATTGATCATAAATTTCTCTAAATTCCAGATTTTAATCCCAAATCATTAAAATTGATTTCATTTATTTCATCAATCATGGAAGGATGACAAAGTCAACTGAGGTAATACTTTGAAGTCCAAATGAAGAGAGTTGAATATTGCAAGTCAATGTTCAACTGTTTGCAATCCCATTCCTCTCCCTTTTTCTTATTTAAATTAAACAGCAAGGAGGTAGAGCTGATTTAATCAACCCCAGTATATGACTTATTGATTCTGGAGAGATAAACTAACTATGGCACAATTTGGGTTGGGAATATAGTAATTTTTAAAGTTGGCATAAAACTAAGAATCTTGGTGAGAAGGCACTGATTTTATTGGTATTTAGTGTAAAGGAATATAGCTAAACACTGCATAACCTTTATTGCTCATCCCATCTCCTACTCCCAGCTGACCTAACATTGCATTCGCTTTGTGAATTGTTGCATAAAGTCACTTTTTAGAGGAATGAAAATGAATTGTGTATGTTCACACTTTTTGCATTAATCTCCAGGTTGTTGTCTTTGCTAATAAGTATTACTCACTGAGGTAGTGCAGGAAGGAGAGGATTCCAGCTAATAGAAAGAGAGGAAAGCAGCACAACAAAGCAATAAAATACTTGCTGAATTTATAGTGTAACTTTTGTTTACAATGACTAACTGTGAATCCTTCTATTACTTATGCAGAGCTGGAATGATAGAATATAAATATTGACACTAGAAACTGTGTGAGGTAGGCGGCGAGCTGGCAGGAACGTTAGCACGCCTGGCGAAATGCTTTGCAGTATTTCGTCTGCCGCTATGTTCTGAGTTCAAATTCTGCCGAGGTCGACTTTGCCCTTCATCCTTTCGGGGCCGATAAATTAAGTACCAGTTACGGACTGGGGGTCGATGTAATCAACTTAATCCCCTTTGTCTGCCCTTGTTTGTCCCCTCTGTGTTTAGCCCCTTGTGGGCAATAAAGAAATAAGAAACTGTGAGGTAGGTGGTTTTCTTTTAAAGATTTCATCATCATCATATATATATATATATATATATATATATATATATAGAGAGAGAGAGAGAGAGAGAGGGATGTGTGTATTTACATATATTATTGCACACAAATGCATACATACACAGACTTTTTCACTTAGTCACAAAAGATTATACTAATCCTGCTGACAGATATAGATGTGTTAAGATCATTCATTCATCCAACCATAATATTGTTATCATCATCTTAGCATCCATTTTTTCATGCTGGTATAGGTTAGACAAAGTTTATTAAGGCAGATTTTCTATGGTTGGATGTCCTTCCTGTTGCCAGCCCTTAACTGTTTCCAAGCAAGGTAATATCTTCCCATGGCCAGACATGTTCTCACAGAATATTAGAAATGAATGACACTACCAGATAGCAATGATACAGTGAACAGAGCCATGAGAACAGGATTGGGGAGTGAGAGGTAAGCATAGTGCATGAAAGAGATGTGAGGAAGAGATGTAGTTTGGTTTGTTGGAGTAGGGTGCTTGAAAAGTTTTATTGTTGCTTGTGGGTGAAATACAAATGCTTGTGGAACACATAGCCCTTCTAGAACTTAGTTTCACTGATGTGGGTGGATCTTCTCAAGAACCTCATATTGGCTAGACATCTTGGCCCATATATAGATGTGTGTGTGTGTGTATATATATATATACGTTTGTGTGTATTTTATATATATATATATATATATATATATATATGGAGCACTCTGTTGGCTACGACAACAAGGGTCCCAGCTGATACAATCAATGGAACAGCTTGCTCATGAAATTAACATGCAAGTGGCTGAGCACTCCACAGACATATGTATCCTTAACGTAGTTCTCAGGGAGATTCAGCATGACACAGAGTGTGAGAAGGCTGACCCTTTGAAATACAGGTTCTACTCATTATCTTTTATCTTTTCCTTGTTTCAGTCATTAGACTGAGGCCATGTTTGGGCACTGCCATGAAGAGATTAATTGAACAAACTGACCTCAATATTTACTTTTCTCTAAGCCTGGTATTTATTCTATCAGTCTCTTTCTGCCAAACTGTTAAGTAATGGGGATGTAAACAAAACACCAGTTGTCAAGTAGTGGTATAGCACAGATACAATGGCACATTCCGTTTACCAAATCCACTCACAAAGTTTTGGTCAGCCTGGGGCTATAGTAGAAGACAATTGCCCAAGGTTCCATGCAGTGGAACTGAACCTGGAATCATGTGATTGAGAAACAAGCTTCTCACTCAGACAGCCATGCCTACATACACACACACAGCAAGAGTATATAATATATGCCAGAATAATAATAAATATAATCTCATCTATTTTTGATGAATGAATGTTTGATTGTTTGATCAACAGAACAGCCTAGTTTCCTTACATTTGTTTTACAACAAAGTCATTGTAATATGGTGTGGCTGTGTATACCACAGACACTTGTACCCTTAACATAATCCTCAAACAGAATCAATGTGACACAACATATGACTATACTGACCCTTTGAATAGAAAGGGAACAGGCCTCAGAAAGTGTTTCCACACCATTTATTTGCTAAATTAAACTCACAAAGCAATCAATACTATGGTAGAAGACATTTGTCCAAAGTGCTATGTAAAGGACAGTTCCTGGATTCTCAAGATTGCATGATCAAACTAAGACCAAGCACCGCCACTTGCTTACATATGATGGGGTACTGAAAAGTTCCTGGCTTTGGGTAAAAGAAAATACAGGAGAATCAGCTATGATTTTATCCAACATATTCCCCTCTCAGATTCACACACTTATTGCAGTGGTCCTTCAGTTTTCCTAAGCCCTGTAAAAGAACTTCAAAGGTTGGGCCTCCAACCAGTCCTTTCATGATACCCTTAAAGCCAGGAACTTTTCAGCACCCCTCATATGTACAAAAACATATAAGAATATAACACTTTACAAATAAAAAAAGTAGTTACCTGGTTGTGTTTTGCAACAAGGAATGGGGAGGTACAAAAAATTTGACCTTTAGAAGAAGCCGGTATGGTGGCTGTCTGTTGAGTTGTTGGTTTAAGCGGTTGCGCATATTCAACCATAGCTGTTCTCCTTTATTTCCTTCATACTGAAGACCAAAATAATCAACCTCTAAAATACCAAGTTGCTGGCAAACCTGCAAACAAGAACAGTGATAGACATATAAGAATAACAGTGTTTAGAGATAATACAAAAGTAATCATTAGAGATGAAAAAGAGAAGAAAAGTAACCAAACATAGGAGAAATATTGAAAAATTTTGAGAGACACTGTAACTTAACTGAGTGATCATGAGTGTAAATAATGAAATCTGAAGAATATAAGCACCATTTCACATTTGAATTTTTATACTGGTATGAGCTAGACAGGTCTGTTGCAGTCCTTTACCATCTGACACACACAAAAACAACACTAAAAATCTCTGATTTTTGAAGTTGGGTTCCTTTCATATCACCAATTGCTTTACAAATTGTATCTTATCAAGACCAATATTTTAGAACAGTGGTTCTCAACTATTTTTAGCCTATGGACTCCTTTAATTCCTACTTTACTGGGCCTTGTGTGGAGATTCCGGATGTGTGTATCTAGTGGTCAGGGTGTTGGGCTCATGATCGTAAGATTGTGGTTTCAATTCCTGGACTGAGCAAGGGGTTGTATTCTTGAGCAAAACACTTCATCTCATGCTGCTCTAGTCCACTCAGCTGGCAAAAATGAGTAATCCTGTGATGGGGAGTCCTGTCCAGATGGGGAATATATATGCCATGAAACCAGGAAACTGGCCCTCATGAGTCAGTATGACTCGAGAATGTAACTTTACTACTGGACCTCGATAGCCATTTGATGCATATAAAAAAAAGTCCTGCAGTATTTTTATAATTGAATATTATTAGGAACTG
>NC_043000.1:83317370-83377370 GCF_006345805.1 Octopus sinensis
CTGCCAGCTCACCACCTTAATAATAATAATTTCCTATATAGGCATAAGGGCACACATTTTGGGGTGGGGGAATGATTAATCAGCATTGCTTATATTATTGACTCCAGTATTCCAGTATTTGACCACTACTTATTTTACTGACCCAAGAAAGGATGAGAAAGTTGGCCAGAGCTGAATGTGAACTGAATGTAAAGGGATGCAACTAGTTATAACAAGGTATTATGCTTTGCTGATTCTGCTTCACACACCCCTCCCAATACTGATTTTTATACATAAATGCATAGCCTAAAATTTAGGGTGTGAAAACAGTCAACCCCAGTATTTGGCTGGTACCTTATTTTATCAAGCTCAAGGAGGATGAAATGTAAAGTTGACCATGGTAAAATTGGAACTCAGAATGTAAAGAGCCAGAACAAATATTAGAAGGTATTTTGTTTTTTTTTCTTGTAATTCTGTTAGTGCATCACTTAATGATAAAATTATGTTGGTTTTGCCTTTCATCTTTTCTGAATCAATAAAATAAGTACCAGTTGAGCACTGGGGTTGATGTAATTGACTTACCCCGTCCCTCGAACCTGCTGGCCTGGTGCCAAAATTCAAAACCATTATTATTATTATTATTATTAAGACAGTGAGCTGACAGAATCACTAGCACAACAGACAAAATGCTAAGTGGCATTTCTCCCAGCTTTATGTTCTGTGTTCCAATTCTACTGGGGTCAACTCTGCCTGTCATCTTTTCAGGGCTGATAAAATAAGTACCAGATAAGTACTGGGGTCAATGCAACTGATTATCTCCTGCCCCAAAATTTCAGGCCTTGTGCCTATGGTAGAAAGGATTATTATTACTAGCAAACCTAGCCATCTATGATGGAGGCATAGAATGAAGGCGGGAAGTCATAGCAGCAGTATGTATTGAGAAATGTGTCAATGGACTTGATACATTACTGAGTGATGTCTTAGAGAAATCACATTATTGTTGATGATACAACATTGTATTGCAGCTACATGACAAGTGACAACTAAGTGACATGTAATGACAATTCACTCCCAAACTGAATTAGGTTCCCAAATTCTGTATCATGAATGGTTATGTAGACCACTCCTAATGAAAGCCAGAGCTTCCTTTGACCACTACATAAAGAGTTTTAAGAAAAAAATGTTATTTAGGTATACTTTCATTTTAGCTGTTTACATTGTTTTATACTTGTTTATACTCTTATACATTCAAAGTTTACAAATTTCCTTATCTAAATTATGAATCATATTCCTTTCAATAAAATTAGTATTAATACAAAACTTCTTTGTAGATGATATTTTCTGTTTGGTCGATGAATCCATTGCTCTACTCATAGCAATGTACAACTGGCCATGTATAAACATCGGAATGGGTTAAAATACACCTACATGATCTAAAGTCTGGCCCTGTGCTGTAAATGCGCAAGTGGAATCATTAGGGATCTGCCCATCTATGATTGGAAATAAAGGGATAGTATCTAAACCCTCTAGATTCATGAACTATATGAGGGTTGGGGCGGGGATGTGATCCAGAGTTAATCAGTGTCACCAGAATTTTAACAAAAAAAAAAAAAAAAAAAAAAAAATCAAAGGTGATTTATTAATACAAAATTCAATATCCACTAGATTACCACACTTTTTCACATTTTTTCTGCTAAAAACCTTCCTAATTACCTCCTTTGTAATCCTGTAAAACATTGTGACCATTGGTCCAGCCATTTGATCATGAAAAGTGAACAGACAGATGGATATAATGCCCATTATAGTAAGAAGATGACTTATTTCCCTTTGCTGTTTTTATTACTTATCTTCTCTTTAATTTTTATTTACTTTTTACGCTCGTAAACCGAACAATTACCCTCAATATCCACTAAATAATCATACTTTTTCTCATTTTCTTTTGCTAAAAACCTTTCTGATTACTTCCTTTGTAATAAAAAAAAACACCATGACCATTAGTCCAGCCGTTTGACCATGAAGAGAGAACAGACAGATGGACATAACACCCATTATAGTAAAATTATATATAAAAGAAGATAAATAATAATAAGAATGATTAGAACAGTGACTAATACAGTTTTAACTTCAATTAAAACCACCATGAACAACCATGATAAAAAGGAACAGTAAATTTTTTTTTTTAATATAAAACAAAAAGTTAACAGTAAACTTTACAAAATATCCTTTAAGAGTAAAATGAATGACTTTAAATACAAATGAAAATAAAGTTTATAAAATAAAAGCAATGAACTTGAATTTTCAGTTTCAGTTTTCAAAGAATCTCATGAAAGGAATGTTTTGGAAATTTTTTTTCTTTTTTACTATCTTTAATTATTTTAGTGGATAAGAGAAAGATGAAAAATATTCTATTTCTCTTATTTTTAAAAAATAAATTTTACCTCTTTTTTTTTTTTTGTTTAAACTATCACTACAAAACTATTTCCTCAAGCAAAATGAAATGAGAAATAGAAATAGAGAGAAAGGAGAAGAGAGGAAGAAAGAGAGAGAGAAAGTGGAAAGGAGTTGGTGAGAGGTCTACTGGAAACACTCAAGGATAACAAGAATAGGGATCTATAGTGAAATGAATTCTATTTGAATCAGGATATGACAGAACTACATCCTGAAATTGAGCATTATGAAAAATGTGTAGAAGCATCATAAGATAATGTGAGAGTGGGATGCAGGTAAGGAAAAAGATAAAAATTCAATGAAAAATGTAACAGAAAAATGAAAAGTTAGAAGGGTGGCAGAAAATGATGAGCAGCAGGCAATATTCATCAAACAACAGCACAAGACAATGCCTGCTGAGATATTGATGAAATTGGCAGAGAGACACCTCTCTGCAGACATGTATACACAGCATGTCACAAATATGGCAGATTTTATAGAATGACTAAGAGCTAAATATTACAAGAATGCATCAGTTCCATTTATCATATTTTTGTTTGGTTTCACAGATACTCAGGAAGGAAACACATAGAATAATGAAGGGGGTAGGTAACTATTCTTGCTTTTCCTGATCTATATGAAAATAAAATGTTTCGACCTATATATTCAAAGATGTAAGCCTTTGTACTTGATTAACTTTCAAAGACATCTGACCTCTAGATGCCTCAAAACAATAATTTTGCTTCTTATTATATCAACATGCTACAAAAAGTTGTTACCAATTCTACATAGAAAACAAAGAGTATGTACATGCAACAAACATACACACGTATGTACATATGTACGTATGCATGCATGCATATGAAAAGATGTTTACTCTGTTTATTTTCGCATTAATTCATTATCATTTCTGTTACAAAAATCTTATGGCTACATGTTAGGGTCTGCAACTGCTAGAGATAATCCAGGACGTAATAACATTTTCAGCTGACACAGGAATAGAACTTGGCCAATAAAAAGTGTTGATATTCGAATGTTGAACATGGAAAGTCAGTCTCCCAAATCCAAACCTGTGTATCAATGGTCTCTCAATCTCTTGGAACCAAAAATGCTGCAAATACCTAGGCATTGATGAAAATATACAAAAGTTGCTGTGAATAAAAATATTAGATAATGGGACCTGCAGGTTCAAGATATAACCTATACATTGAGTCCAGAGAGGGGTTTTTAAAACTGACTTATAGAAAATACAAGTTCCAAATGTTCAGAAAAACAGATATCCTATCTGATACCATAGCATAACTATCTATGGGCTTACATATTGTCAAGGAAGTTTCCAAATCTTTATAACTGAAATGCTAAAATAGTACCTACTTATTTGAATATTTCAGCTGTTTGTTCTTTTTGCAAAAATTTAATACCATTCTATTTGGTTTCTTGTAGAAGTAGGAGTAAGATGCTAAAAGAGATAGAAAATAGTGTGCATGTGTGTGCACACATGCATGAGGGAAACTTGTGTATATATAATCTACAATAGATTTGCAACTGCCAAGAAATGGAGATTAATTGATAATACTAACCAATCCTACAAATCTTTGAAGGGGAAATATAAAGATTAAATCTTTTTAACCCTTTAGCATTTAAACGAGCCATATTTAGCCAAAATATTCTACTGGTTTTATGTTCAAACCAGCCAAATCTGGCCTCTCACACCTACCCTACAATTTCAAACTAAAAATAAACAATACCTTAGGAATGAGAACCCAGGTTTGAAATTTTCCCCAAGACACCTGAAGAAGGCTGGAGGGTATATAAGCCGAAACGTTGTGTTAACAACAAACAAGATGAGGACAAATATCCATTGAATGTAAATAGTGTAAAAATAAACAATCACTTCATTAAAAGTTTGAAGTTATGAGGTAATACATGATTAATTAAAAACAATGTGAATAAATAAGCATTACAGTTGAAAAAGTAAACTGAATGCCAAAGGGTTAAAGTCAAAAATGTTCAGAGTAATAGATATGAATGATTTTATAGCCATTTATAAATGTTTAAGAACATGCATTATGAAGATTTTCTTTGTGCAAATGTGTTTGTATGAGCTTGTATGTATAAGCTTGACAATGTTTGCATGTTTAAGGTGAATACAATGGTTAGCATTCTGTCACTTGCATGATTATCTCAAAAGGTTGAGATGCAGAATTCTTTGGTTCAGTCCATTTATTTGTAAATAGGTATCACATAGACATAGTGCATAATTATAACTAGCAGCAACAGTGTTTAATTAATAAATATTTCATTAACTTACAATGCTGAGTTCAAGTTTACTGCAAGGTTTGAACCATGATAGAAGTACACATGATACAGTTCTGATTAACCAATCCTTTTATCATTGTCACTCTAAGCTGCAGACTAAATTACTTTTGACCATGAAGGATTTGTAAAAGTAAGGTGTCTTGGAGTTCAGGTATGTGTATATAAACTGGGGATCTTGTGGCTAAGCCTACAATTATAACTAGAGCATTAAAAAAATGCCTGTTGGAATCCAAATAACAAGATTAAGGAGAATCCTTTTAATCTCTTAGTTGAATCCTTCTAAATCTCATTAGTTTGGTGAAAGTTCTGAAAATAAGACCCATTATAAACTTACTTAAATAGTACACTTTCATAATATCGTACGACTTGCCAATGTCACCACTATAATCATTGAAATCAGTGACTGACTGGAATGGTATAGAATCAATCACACTGTAAATTTCTAAAAATATTTAGTTCCATTCCTATACAATCTTGCCAGGGTTGATAAAATTAATACCAGGTATGTATAGATGTAAGCATATTTCATTATACAAATAATAACCAAAAGATATCATCACCATAACAGAGGTCATATTACTGTTTTATTTTTGTATAATTCTATTTAAGATACACTGTGCCTATTTGTGCTACATTTTTTACATCCTTACATCCTGGGATCTTAGGTTGTTATCTTTTAGTTGTTTCTCCACCCTTACCTCATTCCAAATGAGCCCATAAGCATTCATTCTTTTCAGTTCCAAAACTGGGTAGACATGGTTGTGAGGTTAAAGTGGGATTGTACCATGGTTCCTGGTACAATCTCACTTTGTGGCATCTTAGTCATTCATCTCCTGCATACAGACCTAGGTCTATGATATTTTGTGAAAGGAAACTGTATGAAAGCCCATCAGAAGGACCATTCCTATTTTGGGACAGCAGACTGAATCTGTCACCTTGTTTAATATCACCACTTGGTTCATGGGGAAGGTGGAGGATGTTCCACAGAGTTCATTCAGATTAGATTTCTGCTCTAAGGATAACTCTTTCCTGCCTGTTTTGGAGCCCCAAAAGAAATATGGACTTTGCACTTGTGATAATATCAAATAAAAAATTCTTTTGCATCTGTCCAAAACTTCCTACAATTTAGATTGATCATTAATGACACCAACCTTGAACAGTTATTTCTATATTACCTGAATAGTGGGATAGCACAGATGTAGGGAAAGGCTATAAAGCACTGGCATTTATCCTCACATAAGGTCAATTGTAAAAGGATTGTGGTGTACATAGTGTCAGCTGAGATTTAACCTCATCTTCCTCTACCATGGGTCCCCATGGTGTTAAAACTTACAAACCACTTCCTGGTTGGCACTAGGAAGGACATCCAACCATAGAAACCATGTCAGAACAGACAATAGAGCCTGGTCTTACCAGCTCTGATTAAACTATCCAACCCATACCAGCATGGAAAATGGATGTTAAATGATGATAATAATAATTTAAGCAGTATTCTTTTGTTTCTTAAGGAAAATTCAGACTTTTTATATCTGTATATAAAAGGAAAAGATGCCTTCATCACTTCTGACTTATTTTCTATCATTATTTATACATATATAAAGGTGACAAGCTGGCAGAATCATTAGCATACTGGGTAAAATGCTCAGAGGTATTTTGTCCATCTTCATATTCTGCTGACGTTTAGCCTTCCATCATTTCAGGATTGATAAAATAAGTACCAGTTAAGTACTGGGGTTGATGTAATCAACTAGTACCCCTCCATAAAATTTAAGGCCTTGTGTCTATAGAAGAAAGAATTATTTATACATACATACACACACACACACACATGTATACATTCATATATGTTCTCTACCAGTTATTACATAGTCATAAAAAAAAATTTACAGTATTCATGATAGTAAACATGTTTATATTTAAACAAGCTGTTTGAAATAGCCACAGAATGAGGAAAATATACTTTTTAAAGCAAAAAAGAAAGAAAAAAAGAAAGATCAAAAAGCGTGACTAACATTCCAAAGTAGATTACTTCTGGATAATTAGGTCTAAATCAAACAAAAAAAAAACCCACATTTTTGTTGTTGTCTTCGTCATAGTAGCAGTAGTGGTGGCTTTTTTTTTTCATGACCCCTGCTCGAGTTACTTTTAATTACTTCTATCATTAAGAAAGGATAGATTATCACTAATCTTAAAGGTTTTTGCAAATATCTGTAAAGCTATTTTGACAATTAGCAATGGATTATCAGATTAAATCCCCCAATAGCCAATCAGATGAACTCATATGAAACGAGAAGCTAAGGTACATCATATCCTTACAGTGCTTGTGTGTGGGGGGAGGGGGAGAATATATTTGTATCTCATGTGTACGTGTGCATGTGCATGGCTATTTATCTGCCCAGCAAATAGTGTGCATTTATGCTAGCTTGCACACGTGATTATGTGGATACTAATTAAGGGAAATTACCTAGGGACGCCATCCATATGAAACAATAACAGACTGAAACTTCAGATTAACTTATTAATCCTTGAGCTAATGTTTTCATCTGCTCGTGACAAAAGTTAATTCTAGTTTTTATTTACAATTTCAGAGTCGCCTCCCCAACCACTCTTTCTATGATTAGACTTAACGTTAGTCAATGAGCTTATGTTTCTCACTCCTAATTGCAATTTTGTTTTTGTTCAGCACTCAACAAGTAATGATGTTTGCTTGTTAAAATATAGATGTTTACTGTTTGTTTTTCAATACTCGCATGGATTGGGCAGGCTTGCCCTTTTTGAGGTAGTAATTTATCACTGGATGCTTTTCCTGTTGCCAAGCCTTACCTGTTTTTCAAGTTTGTTATTTGAAACTGAAAGCATGCAATCACCATTCTAGATTAAAATTAGTTTATTTTAGGGAGAATGCATTGCAACAGGGAACATAACAATTGACAGTTAATATTAGTTGTGCAGGCAAAGCAACAAGTTGGCAGAATCATTAGCATGTTGGGAAAAATGCATTTTGTGCGTCTTAAATATTCTGAGTTCAAATTCTGCTAAGGCTGACTTTG
Source organism: Octopus sinensis (assembly GCF_006345805.1). Taxonomy (NCBI): domain Eukaryota; kingdom Metazoa; phylum Mollusca; class Cephalopoda; order Octopoda; family Octopodidae; genus Octopus; species Octopus sinensis. The sequence continues at coordinate 83,325,146 of NC_043000.1, forward strand.
CCTTTTATCCTTTTGGGGCCGATAAAATAAGTACCAGTTAAGTACTGGGGTCGATGTAATTGATTAGTCCCCTCCTACAAACTTGCTGACTTTCTGCCAGCATAGGGTGATGACTGAAAAGACTGGGATAATTGATGTTTGTGCAATTTTATGCTAATCTTATTCCCTTGAAAACCTCTCTCATGCTCAATTTTCTATTCTTTATGAATCAGATTAAGTCTACAGATTAATGTAACAACTTGAAGTTTACATTTAGTGGGCTTTAATTCCCCACAAAACATTGGCTTTGATGTTTAGTAACAGATTCAAGTCAGACCTGATATTTACAAATACAGGTTAATGTATTATTCTTTTATTCTCTAATTTCATTTACATACTTGTAAATGGTTTCTTTCTATTCTGTCATGTGTATGATTAAGCAAAAGACTAACATTTTCAAAATTCTTTTAAATAATATTTATTCAATATTTTTCTGCAAAGTTACAGCTGTTTCCTGAGTGAAGATAAATTTTTCTTTTAATTAATTTATGCTGGAAGTGTTCTATTAATGATCAATGGAAAGAAGTTTCTTTTTGTTTTGCTTTTAATTTCCTAATAGCAAAGTAATTTCTCTGTACAATACTGTCTTTGAGCCTTATGACTGATAGGGTCAGTTACTCAATTTCTAAGGTATATAAGTGAGTGAGATCACATTTTCCTTGAATGGGATGTCGGTCCATCACAGAGTTACTCATTTACAGCTGAGTGGAGTGGAGCAATGTGAAATGAAGTGTTTGCCCAAAAACACAATGTACCACTTGGTCTAGGAACAGAAACCATGACCTTGTGATCACGAGTGCAACATCCTAACCTCTAGGCCACACACCTTCACAATTTCCTAATATAATGTATCAAATCCATACAGCATGAGACTAATATTTCAAGACTAAATTCAAAGCTGCTTCATTAAGTAGACAAGCACATTATTACCTATACACTAATAATTTTGACACTTTTTTGGATTATTGGCTTTGGGTTAGAGCAACAATGAGCTTGATGTAAATACTTCAGCACAAGTACCTGTTATAGAATAGGGACTGATTAAATATAGATATTTTAGATCTGTTCATAGCCAAGATATTTAGCTTACAGTGGTCCAGTTCAATTTCTTGCCAGTAGGGGCCAAAGGGTATAGATAGCATTGCCTCTGTAACATCGGAAGGGTGGCTGGACTTGCTGAGCTCCCTTGCTCTTCAATAGAGCTAATACAACCCAATACTTTTTATGGAGGATGGGTGGAGGGAGGATCACAAATGTTTCCTAACCATATAGTGTTGGATCAGTCTCACTGAATGGCACAATAACACTGACAAAAGCCTTGTGAGTGAATTTGGTAGATGGAAACTGAAAGAAGCCAGTTGTGTGTGAGAGTGAGTGAGTGAGTGAGAGATTGAGTGAGTGTGAGATTGAGTGAGTTTGTTTGTGTGTATGTGTGTGTGTGTACATTGTCTTGACATCACTCTTGTGTACACCCTTGTCTCGACTAGCTGTCAACAAATGCTTGACCATACAAGCTATATTGTTTGCTTCTAGTTTTCTGTGAAAAAACATGTCTGACCATGGGAAATATTACCATGTTTGGAAATAGGCAAAGGTTGACAAGAGGAAGGGCATCTAGGAAGAAAATCTGCCACAAATTCTGTCTGGCTCATGCAAGTATGGAAATGTGGATGTTAAGATAATAATTATCATTATTTCATCATTCCATGATAATTGTTTTTAGGAATTTTGGAAAACCCATAGATATTATGAAATGGGTCACTACATACCATCACAGCAGGATTTCTGAACAACATTAGTCATATGTGAAGTGTTGGGCATTACAGTGTCTAGAGAAGATAGACTCATTTTGTTAACGTTCATTGGACATTAAAGCTGAAGAGAAAATATTAGATGATGTTGCAAGAGCAGATTAAGTGCAATAAACTATGAAGTTGAAAATAGTGAAGGTGGCCAACCTACTGTGTTTAGAAGTTGGCTGTATGGTATTAGAATAAGTATTGGGAGAGGAGTCAACTTTATGGCCATTAACTGTTGAAATGACTGTTACTTGTAAATTAATGATGTCTTTATTTCCACAAGGGTTATCTTCTTCTATAGTTAAAAAACAAAAGAAATCAGTTTAGGTCTCAAAGAAATGGTGCTTTGTACAACTAAATGGTGGAGATAATGAAATATTTTGGAGAAGAATTAAAAGGGAAATTGAAGATTTAGTTTTTTGCAAAGATTCTTCACTATTTAATGTTCAATGTAAATGGAAAAGGATAAAATGCTTCCAAATGTTGTTTTACTATCATCATCAGCAGCAGCATTCTTCCATTTGCTTTTCTGTCTATTGACTCAATGATAAATCATTTCTAGAACCAATTTCCAAGTCTCTACAATCAATTCAGGCTGTCCTCACCATATATTATTATCCCTTTACATGTTCCTGAAGACATCAGCTTATGTCTCTCATGTGAAAATAACTGTTTTCAAATTTACATGCATTCAAAACTATTACACATTCATTCCACACAGTTGTGTCACACATTCACATCACACCTTTAAAACTAATTCTACTTTTAATTTTTAAATATGCAAATTGAAATTTTCTGATGAGTTTTTTTTTTATCAGCACTCAGCATTTTCATTGCCTCCTACCTGACTTCAAAATAAGAGACTGTCAACCACTGGCACTAATATGAATATACAGCTGTTTATTCTTTACCTCCTCTTGCAATTATCTCACGACAAATATAACATTTTTGTTTCTACATCTAGATGCATGCCTACCCAAACACTCATATTTTGTACAAACAAGCTTTGCTACGACCCTCAACATTAGTTTTGACACATCAATAGTTATTTCTCTCTATAATGTATCTTAATAAAAATAAATAAATGCACCCTTTTTAAAGCCTAGTCAGGCTCATGAGCCCGGTTTCTATGGTGTATGTGTTCCTCAGCTGGACGGGACACCAGTCCATTGCAGTGTTACTCTTTTTTGCCAGCTGAGTGGACTGAAGCAACGTGAAATGAAGTGTTTTGCTCAAGAACACAATGCGTCGCCTGGTCCAGGAATCGAAACCACAATCTTACAATCATGGTGCTGACACCCTAACCACTAAGCCACGTGCCTCCACATAATGTATCTTACCTTTCAAGATATAAGCACATATCACTTACACTTACGTTACCTCTATCTCCTTCCTAATCTTCCCAGCTGTTATAGGATTTGGTTCCACTACTAGTAAAGAATATTTTGGTGTCATTAGCTTTGATCATAGAACTGCTTGATGAAAAGTGATATAGAGACAAACTCTAACTTTCATTAGGTCTCACATCTTCATCAACAAAACCAAACATACTAAAATTTAGAAGAAAGCACATCATATCTAAAGGTAACTGAGACAACCATTAGACAACAAACAGAACTGGAAGGATTAATCCATATAAATATTATTGATCCATGGCAACAACTAAAGGCTTATAATGACTATTTCAGTGGTCATCTGCCAGTTGAAACTAAATTTGTTATCCTAATCCTTCCTCCTAATTTAAAGCTTTTCCGGTTTTTTTTTTTGTCTTACATTACCACCCACTAATTTTTCATATGGGCCGTGTGTAAAATACATAGGAAATTTTCATACCCAACAGTCATAAGATGCCCAACAAGCCAGTTTGTTGAAAAGCTTAGTATTTAATTAGAGCTGAAACTATGACCTGTCTTTACTATGAGAGTATTGGGTCTTACCATTCTGTCTCTAGGATGGGCAATATGTTCTAAGGTCACAGTTTTGGCTAACTGAGTGTTTTGTTGATGATTTCTTCATTTGGCTGTGAAGAAGCTCCCACACAGGCTTGTAATTGTGATGATGATATTAGAGACAAAGATAGTGGGATGGTGGAGTAAAGATGATAATTTAAGGGAGATAATTCACTCCTAATTACCAGCTGGGGAGTGAAGAGAAGACAGAAAGAATGCATAAGCAAATATGTTTATTGATAAGTCTCATAAAGGTCGTTGTTTTTCAGGCTTTATTCAAAAGAGTTGTTTAATATTTATCACTGGCAGCAGAATGACAACTGGTGAATTCAAGGTGGCTTAAAAATTACTTGCACTATCTTCACTAAAAACAGAAAATTAGGAGTCTTGAAGGAAACAAATGTAGATTTAGGGATTAGCTACCAGCTTAAAAACTCAAAAAAGCTGTCCCAACTGTGTGTTTAAGACTGGAAGGAAAACTCAGAGAAATGGATATTGACCCATTAAATGTTGATTACGGAATATAACAATTACCAGAAATTAGATTGGTTTTCAACAGCCAAAGGATGGGATGGTCAGTGACCCACTTTGTCTTGTGAGACTTTATAAAATAACTTTACAGGAACTTATATACAGAGCATTTCTCACCATAGAAAATGAGCAATTAGTGAAAGCTATGGTTGATGAGCTAACTGTTATGTCAAAACAGCTAAAAAATTTATGTAAAGACACATCCCTAATGCTTCATCAAAAACCAACACTCCACCAATAGCAATGAAAAAAAAGTTGGCTATTGCTTATCACAAAAGCAATTTAGAAACAAATAGGAAACTTTGAAGTGTATTATGGTAGCTGATCATGTAGATAACCCTCTCAAACTGTGAAATTGAGATACAAGACATAAAAAGGTGAAGTCAATAAAAACTTATGTGAAGACTTCCAGATAGTATGTGTATGGCTGTATTTCTCACTGGACTAAGCATTGTCTGTTTGCTGATTATGCCAGAAGTGCCTGTAACTGACATACAAATGACTTCATTTCCTTTCACTAGTGCTCTATGGAAGACAATGATCACTGCAGCTTTTCCTTTCATGTACGGCACTGATGGTAGACCTATGACATGTATGTCAGCAGTGGCACACTGTTGATATTTAGGAAACATGCAACGGGCTGGAAAAAAAACCCAAAAAAACTCTGCAATATTTTATCATAAATTTCAACAGACCAGAATTCAAAGGTTCTCCATCACTCATCTAAACATCACTACATGAAAGAGTGTAAACAAGTCCACTGTTCCAATTCATGAGAACATTAGAGACAGCAATATGAAAAGACTTCTTGTTTCTTCAACTGTTAGACCAAAACAGAATATTGCAAAATTTTCAAGTTTGTTATTGTCTTTTATTGTAGATATAACCAAGAGTAAGCAGCCTCTAAGACCAGAGATATCAATAATGGTTTATGTTCAGTTAGAACATCTATAAATCTATACCTACAAGAAAGACATGGTGAGGGAGTTCAAAAGAGTTGACATTCTGGTAAGAGTTTGAGGAAAAAATGGTTAGTGTGAGATATAGGGATGAGCAGAGTATGAGTGACAAAATAAAGAAGGATAAATGATCTCAAGTGAAAGTGATGTGCCTCAAGTTAGTCGAAAGGAGCAGAAAATGTAGAAGCTATAACAAGTAGGGTGAGAAAACTGATTAGGTCAGAGGTTGAACTGCATTGCAGAGTCAGTCTTTGTCAGTTAGTCAGATGGCTTTCTTCTGGATATGGAAGTTTGTGCAGATAGCTGAACCATCTTAGATGTGGGAGCAGTACTCTGTTGTTGACATTAGAGCATCAAATGCAGTTATTTAACACATCTTTACTTGTGTGGCTCAAGAAGACCAACATCATGGGTCAGGCTACATTGGACATCCCAAACATACATATTGGAGACCACAGATTACAGGAGGTGGAGAAGTTTACCTATCTTGGCTCTACCGTCACCTACAACCTATCCCTTGATGCTGAGCTCAATATACGCATTGGCAAGGCAGCTGCTGTGATGGCCCAACTCTCCAAACGGGCATGGGACAACAATAAGCTAAGACCACAAAAATGAAAATCTATCAGGCATGCGTACTTAGCACTCTACTGTATGGAAGTGAGACTTGGACACCATACACATGCCAAGAGCGTCGCCTAAACATCTTTCACCTGCGCTGCCTCCGGAAAATCCTTCGCATCAAATGGCAGAATCATATCCTCAACAAAGATGTCCTCAAGCAAGCAGGAATACCGAGCATGTTTGCACACCTCACACAAAGACGTATAAGATGGCTTGGACATGTTGGTCATATGGAAGATAGCAGAATCCCCAAGGACATATTCTACGGAGAGCTTGCTAGGGGCACTAGGTCTGTGGGAAGACAGTTCTTACGTTACAAGGATGTTTGCAAAAGGGACATGAAGGCCTGCAACATCAATATTAGCAACTGGGAAGCAGCTGCCAGCAACCGTGGAGATTGGTGACGTACCGTAAAAGAAGGAACACAAAGGAGTGACAGAGAGAGAGAGGAGAAATGGAAAGACAAGAAAAGACGTCAACAAGAAACTATGACATTACAATCAGCCAGGAACAGTCTTCGCTACATTTGCGGCACCTGCCAGAGAGAGTGTTTGTCCAGATATAGGACTACACAGCCACAGCAGGAAATGTATTAGGACATGAAATGTAAAAGACGGACTAGACTATTTTATGCGCAACTCCATTGTCTCCCAAGACAAAAAGGTTAGGGTATTTTGCTCATATAAGGTCGTCACTTCAATTCCCAGCGGTATGTTATGTCCTTGGGCAAGATACTATTTCATGCTGCTCAAGTCAACTCAGCTGGCAAAAATGAATAGTACCTCTATGTCAATGGGCCAGCCTTGTCACACTGAATCTCCCTGAGAACAACGTTAAGGATATGTATTTGTGGAGTGCCCAGCCACTTGCACATTAATTTCACAAGCAGGTTACTCTGTTCATTGAGTCAATTGGAACCCTCATTGTGACCAACAGAGTGCTGGGTATTTTTTCCAATAAGTGGTGCACAATGTGCACATTGCAATAAGGTCAACATGAAAATCATCTAGATAAAATGTCATGTGGAAATGAGTTAGTTTTGCTTATAGAAGTATCAGGAAATATCTGACCAGAACTTATAAAAGTAGCAGAAATAACAATAGCACCTATAGAAGTAGCAGAAAACATCTAACAAAGACCTATAGAAGTAACAGGAAACATCTAATTGTATCACTTATAGAGCTAGCAGAAATACTTAACTTGGAACTTATAGAGGTAGCAGGAAACATCAAACTAGCATTTTAAAATAGGAGAAAACACCTAACTGTCACACTTACAGGAAATAACAATAGCACTTAAACACACACACACACACACACAATAAGGTGACTAAGTACATTTGACTACAATCCAAAGTTAATAGCAACAGCTTATTTTGACTCATTAACACATGCAAAACACTTTGACATTTTAAGAATAATTTATTGCACATTCCTAATTTACTTTCAGTAAATAAATGTATTAATCCCCTGACCTTTTATAAGCATACAGTGTAGAGAGGCTCTGTCTGAAAGCCAGAGGTAAAGGATGGATGCTTGAGTAGACAGTGTGAGGATATCAGTTGAGGAATAATTGATGGTTTATACCCAATCATCAATAGAGTGTTCTTGCGAAATTCAGCTAAACGTTTGCTTTAAAACATGAATTTAATACACATGATAAACAAGCAGAAAATTCAGTTGGAAGGTGAATAAAATTATGACACATGATGAATATAAATGATGAGAAAAAGAAAATAAATATGTAAAACCCTATCTCTCTCTCTCTCTCTCTCTCTCTCTCTCTCTCTCTCTCTCTATATATATATATATATATATATATATATATATATATATATAATATATATATATATATATATATATATATATATATATATATATATATATTTACCTATTTTCTGTTAAAATCACAGCTTTAAAGTGTTTACTGACATTTTAGTCATCAAGCTCTTATGATACACTGACATCATATTTATCTCCCTCTCTCATGCATGTGTATGTGTGAATGCGAGGATGCATGTGTATTACTATTCCCACTCCCAATATAGAATTTTCATTAACTGTCACTGATTACTACATACACAGAACTGTCATATGATCAAAACCATATGTTACCATAAAGCCTCAAAAGTATTGCATGAAAACTGATTTTTACCTTTAATTCAGACTAGATTAATATACCTAGATGGAAATAGGCACCATGAGTGCCAGGTAATAGTTTTCTTTAATCCAAACTTTGGATGAATTGAACTTCGCTGAAGTTCATTCAGTTGTGATGCAGTGCTTCAAAAAGAAGAATATTCCAGTGTAATATTTCCCTCTCTGCTCCTTCAAATACATAAGTGAACTCAGCATTACAAGTGAACAAAGCTGATCACTCTTTACAGTGTTGATATAAAACACCAAATGGTTTGATTGTCATTGGTTGAGTGCAGTCATGTGGATGGTTGTGTTGGTGCTTTTGATTTGAAAACTTAAGATTTGTACACTTTTCAAGATTTTTCAAAGAGGAAGACCTCCAAAATAAAGGGTCTCTATGGCAGCAGAGGAACAAGGTCTTAGATTTTCTGCTCAGTGATCTAGATGGTTGTTTCATAATGTCAAATTTCTCAGGTAAAGTTTGGAATTTTTAACCCATATGATACCCAACATGGAGATTAAACCCACAACCTTATGATGAGTCTACCAGCCAAACCACTAAGCCATAATCCTTCACCTCAACAACCATACTGTACTACAACTCTCAAACACTGTCACTTCATACAGAAAATGGTTTTCTCTGAAACCCACTACTTGGCTGTATATTTCTACTAGACACTAATCTGCTAATTTAAATTGGATCATTAAAAGCATTTGCCTTGTCTAATTAGCCCATAATTTCACCCATCATTTCAGGAAATTGTCAAATTTAAAACATTTACATTGAAGCCAACCAAAAAATGCACCAGAAAGAAATTAAGACTGTGTGGTTAAGCAGCTTGCTTTGCAACCACATGGCTTCAGGTTCAGTCCCACCATGTGGCTCACAAGGGTAACTCTTTTCTATTATAGCCCCAGGTTGACCAACACCTTGCCTTGTCAGTGAATTGGATAGACAGAAACTGAGTGGAAGCTGTTTGCACAAGTGTGTGTATATATGTATCTGTGAAGGTTTCCCCACCACAGTGACAACCATTATTGGTTTGTTTATGTTCCTGCAAATTAGTAGTTCAGCAAAAGAGATAAACCACACTTAAAATATAAGTACTGGGGTTGATTTGTTAGACTAAAACCTTCATGGTGGTACCCCCACATCCCCATAGTCCAATAAGAAATGAGTAAAAGATAAAAGATATATATATATTAACCAGTTTGGAATTGTTGCAAATTTTCAACAATTTCTGAAAGTCTGAACTCAGAATATTCTAAGAGTTGAAGCAGCCACTCTCTAAGTAGTTCAATGTGAAGTAATTGAAGAAAGATTCTTTGTAAATTATTTATTCCAATACAGAAATGACAGATATTCCTAAAATTAAATCCTTGATATTTTGTGTTTTCAACATCAAATACTTTAAGTCTTCCTAATCTTTAAGGTAACTCAACTTATGCAGGAGTTAGACAACAAACTGAACCAGAAGTCGACTTACAGAAGTGGAACAGCAATGCAAAAATGGAATGATGTCTAAAATGTTTCTATATTGATCAGCTTACCCAAAGCCTACAAACATTAACTTAACCATTCAACAATTTGAAAGAAATAGTAACTGTCAACATAAAAATACACATTACACCACATAATATGTAATTGAAGACTAGAATATTATGAAAATATCTTAAGCAATATGCTCTGCAAACATTATAAATCTAACATTATTATAAATTTTCAAACCATGAAGTTGAGTCTTTCTTCATATCCCTTATACTGCTACTGTCATTTTCATTGGCTCCTTTAGCTCCCATATTAAAGTAATAAATGTACTGAATTGTCAAAGCAATGAAAGAACCTTTACATGAACAACCATTTTTGAGGAGCAGGCCATATGAGGCATGGTTCATCATTAGGTGGGTCACTCAACCAAAAACATTCAAGGTAATTTTTTGTTTAGGTGTGCCATTCAGAAAGTCCTGCAGGCAGCAGTTTGCCTGGCCTTTGACTGCACTACACTATTACTTGACTTAGAAATAGCAATAAAATCTCTACAAAGTCATGTCATACCATTATAAGTAAGAAAAGGACAGTCTAAATTAGACTACGTCTGGAAAAAAGACAAGACAGCCATAACTAGAATGCCTTTAATCATGAGATTAAACAACAACTCATCAAATGTATAATGGAAAGAAAGACTGCCTGATAATCTAAGGTAGTAACACAAACCTTTATGAGGTCTAAATTATTGACAATATATTCTACGTTAATGAATTGTTAAGCAAACTAATTACTTTTGGTCAGATGAATAAATAGCTTTTGCACTATGAGTGTATGGATTAAGATAATTATTGTCCCTTTTGTTAATTATGACTAAGCATCCCAATCTTACAAAAATAGAAACATTTCTTGGTCAACTGACAGCTGATTACCATTATAATACTAATGCATTATTATACCTTGGCACACAGCCAAAATTTATGATAGGTGGGAACAGGAAGAGTGTAGTGGACTTAATCAACACCACTAGTTCTTTACTGAAACTTATTGTATAAACAATTTCTAGACGGATGTACAAAATAAAGATGAATTTATTTAAACTTGAGGGCATAACTAAATACTGTAAAGTCTGTCTTTCTGGCTTCACACACTAATAACGAAAATCATTTGCAATTTTGGCACAGAGTCAGCTGTTTTTGATGGGAAGGGAAGTCGATCATATCTACCCCATTACTTGACTGGTACTTATATTATCAGCCCCAAAACAATGAAAGGCAATGTCAACCTCAGCAGAATTTTGGCTCAGAATGTAGCACACACTATCAATTGAGTCAGTTCGCCAGTTATAATAATAATAACATTAATAATATTTATGGTTTCAAATTTAGGCACAAGGTCAGCAATTTCTAAATTATATCTGAATCTAAAGCACTTACTTTCACAGAAATCAAATTGAAAAGAAAAAAAAGTTTTGAAAATTGAAATTAAAATGCAAAATTTACAATGAAATTTTTAAGAAAATAAAATTTGTTATCTAAGTTTGAATTTTAGTGTGTTTTTTTTAAACTTTCATATTCCTTCATATTTTGTTTTTTGTATTTTGTTTAGAGAAACAACCCAATTTTATTAATTTTGAATTTGATGATAAAATTTAAAACATGGCAATTCAAAAACAAAAATACTTGCACCCCACCCTTTTATTAAGAGTACAGAAAGACTTGTGTATTTATTGTTTTTAACCTTTTCTCTTGACTAACTTTTCTTTGTGACAGAATGACACACAAACAATAATATGCATGCACACATACACACATTGACAAACAGTTTATTTTTAGCCTTTCTTTAAGGTGGCCCAGAAATATCAAAGCAGCAGCTGTGTGCAATCAACAACTTCCTTGTTTTGCTATGTTTATGTATGTGTGTTTGAGAGAGAGAGAGAGACAGAGTGTATGTTTATGTGTGTACATGTGGAAATTTGTGCATGTGCACGTGAAAGAAAGAGAGTGACTGAGTGCATGCATGCTTATGTGTGTATATGTGGAAATGTATGCATGTGTGTGTTTTAGTGTCACAAATGAAAGTGTATTCAATTCATGATATAGAGTTCGTTTATAATAGCAACCTTCTCAAGGTTGCCTGACTAAGAGAGTGAGTCATCAAATCAACTGATAACTAACATTATGTGTGCACGTGTATGTGTGTGTGCGTGGTATAATTTGCTCACTATATCACTAACATTTTCTCTTTTCCATAGCAGGGTTGTTTGTAAAGGTAAATAATATAGAGATATTCTTTCCCTCATCCTCAGGTATGCATCAGTATGTAGACCTCATCAGCACAGATTCATGACCACATACATAATTAACGAATTCAATAATTGTGTCATCATCACTGTTTTAATGTTTACCTTTCCAGATTTGCATGAGTCATACAAAAGAGGCAGATTTTCTATGCTGGAGTACCCTTCTTGTCAGCAACCCTCCCCTGTTTCCATGCAAGGTCATGTTCCTGCATGGCCAGACATGACTGGAAACAAAGGACAACACTTGTACAACAGTGATACTTGTTTGCAACCATTATATAATGTCAAAGCCAGGAGACACCAACACACACATACACACTCTCTATCTAATGTGTGTATGTGTTAGATATAGATATATATCTGTATATGATGGGCTTCTTTCAGTTTCCACCTACCAAATCCACTCACAAGGCTTTGGTTGGCCTGGGTTTAGAGTATAAGATGCTGGCCAAAGGTATCACTCAGTGGGGTTGAACCTAAGACCATGTGGTTGGTATGTGAACTTCTTAACCACATAACATCCTATGACACTATCCTGTAAACAGGATATCAATTTCTTGCCAATGTATGTTTTAGGACAATGCCCTGTCATAATGCATGTACTGTGTTCCTGTTTTTGCCTGAAGCTCCACTTAAAAGTTATTGTTTTTATACTGTTACTAAAATGACTGATATATACTGTAATAATATACAGTCCTAATTTTGTTTATATTCTCATTTTCAAGCTATTTCCTGTAGTATTAGTAGTAATATTACAATACAGTGCTACTATCCTTGCTATTGTTGCTACAATATACAAACATTATCTGTACAAATACATACATATATACACATTTATACACACATAATATTTATGTATTTTATAATGCCTAAATTCTCCAGCAATTGTTGATACTGTTATTCTACCAAGGAGTCAACTTATTCCATTTTCTTTTCTGTATTAGTGGTCTTTTGTTACAGAATTGCGAAAATGCTAATAATATCATTACTACTGTGAGATTAAACCTATTCTCAAATGCTATTTATTCTGTAATTAAGTCTTACATGAAAGCTTCCATACATCTACCTTGTTTTTCACAAGTCAACCATAAAATTACAGACATTTCAACAATGGCAATAACCACATAAAACTCAGTTTACTATACGTCTCTTTTGCAAATCCTTATCTTTTTAACTCCACTTAATAAAACAAAGGTCTCATCATTTGAGATTCCTACAGGCAGCCTGCAATTCAGCTTGTTGAATCAGGTTACAATGAATATCATCACTTGTCTTGATGGTGACAAGTTAAAGGCTTTTAAATTAAAAATATTTTTTCTACTATTGATACAAGCACATTATTTACATTTGACGGATATTTGTCCTCATCTTGTTTGTTATTTACACAGCGTTTCAGCTGATATACCCTCCAGCCTTCATCAGGTGTCTTGGGGGAAATTTCAAACCTGGGTTCTCATTCCTAAGGTATTTTTCAATATTATTATTATTATTATTATGCAGGTCACTGCCTGGAATTGAACTCAAAATCTTGGGGTTAGTAGTTTGCGCTCTTAACCACTACGCCATATGCCCGACATATTTCCCTAAGACACCTGATGAAGGCCGGAGGGTATATCAGCCGAAATGTGTTAACAACAAACAAGATGAGGACCAATATCCATCAAATGTAAATAATGTGCATTTCTTAAATATAGAACTGTATAGGTACAAGGCTTGAAATTTGAGGTGAGGGGATTAATCAATTATGTTGACCCCAGTGTTTCACTGGTACTCAATTCATCAACTTCAAAAGGATGAAAGACACAGTTGACCATGACACAATTTGAACTCAGAACATAAAGATCAATGAAATGCTGCTAAGCATTTTGCCAGGCATGCTAATGGTCCTGTCAGCTCACTACCCTTTTTAAATTAACAAAAATAAGAAATGAAACAAAAAAAAAAAAGGATCTTATTGTTTGTCTTTTTTTTGTTTTCTGTTCTTGTATTTTTAAACTGACTAGCCAATATCAATTCCATGACAAGATGGTAAAGCAAGAGACTAAATGTACAACAGCCTCTGGTTTCGTTAACTCTTTGTTGCAAAGTTAAAATCTCACTAGATTCCACTAGTTAAATAATAATAATAATAATAATAATTGTGTACAGTGCTCAGGTGCACTACAACTCATCTAAAGTGTATATATAATCAGGTGTAGTTTCGGCGGATTTCGGAAAGCATGAGGGCCTTAAAGGATGCAGTGTCATGGCAGTCAACAACTGACGCAGGCAGTTTATTCCATGCTTCAGCAACTCTGAGCGTGAAAAAATGTTTCCGAAAGTCATGGGAGCTGTGTTGTTTTCTGACTTTGTAGGCATGTCCACGTGTGTTAGACACATGGAGATCAAAAAGGTGTTCAGTGTTGTTGTTGGTGAGGTGGTTGATAACTTTGTGGGTGTCTACCAAGTCCGTCGCCAGACGCCGGAGCTTCAGTGAATCCGTGCCCAGGGAAACAAGGCGCTCAGAATATGGTAGGTGTCCGATGGAGGGTATGCGTTTGGTTGCACGTCTCTGGACAGATTCCAGGAGGTCAATGTTCTGAGCAAGATAGGGGTTCCAAACTGATGATGCAAATTCCAAGTGTGGTCGTACCATAGCTGTATACAGTTTTAAATAGATGGCTGGAGAGTGGCTAACAAAAGTCTTGCTGAGTGATGCCAAGACACCCTCGGCCTTCTTGACAATTTTAGAGATATGCTTTGTTCAACGCAAATCACTGCTGACAGTGATGCCTAGGTCACGCTCGCAAAAGGATTTCTTGATATCAGTGTTGTGGAGGGAGTATGTGGATGCAGGGTTTTTTCTCCCAAAATGCATGGTGGTACACTTGTCCACAGCCAGTTTCAGTTGCCAGTCTGTGATCCATTGCTGCATTGTGTCTAGGTCTGATTGCAGGAAAGAGTTGTAGACATCAGGATCTGTCCTCTTGATTTCAAGGTACAGCTTGATGTCGTCTGCATATTTCAATACTGTGGCATTCTTTAAATTGGCATCTATGTCATTAATGTATGCCACAAACAAGAGGGGACCAAGGACAGATCCCTGTGGTACACCCAATGACATCTCATATGGTGTAGAATGCTGTCCTAGAACAGTGACTACCTCCTTTCGGCTGAGAATGAAGGATTTCAACCAGTTAAAAAGGTCATCCCTCACACCCATTGCAGAGAGTTTCACCATAAGCCTTTTGTGTGGCACAGAGTTGAAAGCCTTAGCAAAGTCAAGGTAGACAACATCCACCCATGAACCACTGTCAGTGATCTGAGTAATGTCCTCAAGGAACTCGACAAGCTGATCACTGCAGCTGGAGTTAGGGACAAATCCATATTGTGAGGGTCAGATGAGACTGTGAGAGCTCCAGAAGTTCCAGAGTGTTTCTCTGACACACAATTCCATCAGTTTTGCAATACAGCTAGTGAGACTGACTGAGCGATAGTTGACAGGTGATGTGCGGTCACCCTTTTTGAACAGAGGAATGACACTGGCAGTTTTCCACTGCTCCGGAGTAGCACCATTGTTGAGACAGTACTGGAAGAAAATAGAAAGTTTGTGTAAAAGGAAGTCCCTGCCACGTTTGAGAAGCAGGTATGTAACTCCATCAAGACCAGGGGAGGCATAGTTGCGCTTATTTTGAAGGTGACGTCGCAGCATTGCAGGTGTAAATTCCATAGTTGTTATGGAATTTGCTGTTAGAGATGGTGACTTTCAACAGTGAATATATTTGCATAGCACTCGGCAATGAGTTCTGCGCATTCCTTGGGGTCGTCAGTAATCTGGTTTGTGTGAGGGTTGTGAAGAGGGCCCACTGGAGAGTGAGGTCTCTGCTTCAAATGCACATAATTCCAGAAAACCTTGCTGTCAGGATTGGCTGCTATGCACTGTTCAAATTCAAGCACTGCTTTTTTTGTCACTTGCTTGAGATGGTTGGAAGATTTATTCCGCTTCTTCCTGTTGGTGTCTGATTTATGCAACTTGTATTCCCGTTCAGCAGTCCGACGTTCCTTCCTGGCAAGTCGGACCGCTGAAGTTTCCCAAATTGCCCTTTTGGGGCAGTTCTTCTTTTTCTGTTTATGTGGCACTGATGCTGCACATGCTGCCCATATTGAGTCCAGGATACTCTGGAGTATAGTATTCACATCTCCAGAGTTGTAGAAATCACGCCAGTTTGGGTGCTGTAGTTCAGTGTGGTACAGGTTCCAATCTGCTCTCTTCCAATTGAAGGAAGCAGATTGGAGATGGTTCAGGCTTTTGTTGTTGCCCGCAAGAGCCAGATTGGCGATGATCACAGCAAGATCAGAGTCACCTAGAGGTTCCTCCATAGTGCAATTGATAACCGCTTCAGGAGTTGTGGTGAAGAGCAGGTCCAAGGTGTTGTCGCCCCTTGTTGGAGAGGTGACTACTTGTGACCAGTTTGAGTCCAGCACAAGCTCAACAAAATCGTTTGCACTCTGTGGCCAATGGAAGGTTTCCCAGTTGATCTCAGGATGATTGAAATCGCCTGCAATAAAAACATAGGTGGCTGTTTTCCTGGCAGCAGCTTGGAGGATATCGCAAAGCTGTGTGTCTTGATGGTAATTTGGGGGACGATAAACAACACCAAGCAGGAGTGTTGACATGGTCATACGTACGTCACAGAAAAAAACTTCTTGTGATTCGTTCAAATCGGCACAAGGAATTACTGAAAAATTTGAACGAACGTAGACCATCACACCACCACCATGGCGGTTAATGCGGTCCTTGAGGAAGAGGTTGTACCCCGTAATGTTGAAAACCCCATCACAGAGTAAGGAATGTGCCCATGTTTCTGTGACAGTGATGAAGTCAGGGTCAATACTTCTGATGTAGGCGTTGAACAAATGTATTTTGTTGCATAAACTGCGAGCATTTAAGGACAACAATTTGTACCCTGCTTGCAGTTTATGATGGTGTGTAGAGGATGGCAGGTTGTTCTGGTTTAGTTTCCCTGAGTTGCTGTAGTTTTTTTAGATTTTTTTCAGTTCAGTTATTGTGGGTAGAGAGCACTCAGACCAGCTGGTATCTCTCTTCCATGTTTCACCAGTCTTAACAAATCTCCAGATTTGTCCATCTTCACGAATCTCACTAGATTCCAGAATAAAATAAGTATCAGCAATATATTGGGATGGTTACTAAAAATTAGTCATATACCTATGTAAGATGTTCTGTAAAATAGCTGCACATGGTTAAAGGTCAGATTATTGTTAGATTTTATTGCGGAAGTTGAATCATTATGAAACATTCAGAGGAGACACTATACAGACTCTGTAAACAAAGGCAGATGACAGGGGTACACATGAATGTCAACCTAAAATCAGTGCATTTACAGTTCCATGTGGCTAAAATTTCTACACACACCAATTGGTAAACTACAAAGATAGAATGTACTGAGTGACCAGAATGCTGAAGACAATAGTAACAGTTTTAAAAGCAATCTTAGAAAAGGCGAACATAAGGTAAATTACAGCCTACAATATTGATGATATTCTAGTAGCTGTAGTAATAGTGACAGTGAAAGCGGTGAGAGGCCATCTCATAAACTATGGATTGACCATAGAGTCATTGGAATTTTTGGAAGAAAGGCAATGCTGGGACTTGAACAGAATGGGAGGAACTGATCTTCTAGAGGGAGAATAAGATCCTATAGGTGAATCACAAGTAAAGTAAGTAGGCACTGATTTCTGTGAGTGGAAAACTAACTGGGCCCTACTTTAAATGCAAAACAGTCACACTGACATTAAATATCATTATTTCCACAATTAAGTCGAAGTCATAGAAATCTAAACTAAATGCCCTACCAGGCAGTGTTCAACAGAATGACAACTAAAACTGTATTGCAATCAATTCTACTGATTACATCCATTTCTTATGAGTTTGTCCAGTGTAAGAAATCTTTATTTTCAAGGTTCAAAATAAATGAATCTATAAGAAAATGATAAAAAAAAGGGTGAGTTGATATAAGGATTACCTATAAGGTTTAGCAGCTAAAAAGAAATCACTCTATCTACATCAATTTCAAACAGACAATGACCAGCAAATGTTCAACTGAACATAAACCAAATCAGCACCACCAGCTTCAGGCATCCTATGACAGTCATCAGTTCCACCCCCACCTTCTTCTAATTTAAATTATCAAAAGAAATATATATTCAATATAACCAAAAAACTTAAACATGGAAATTAGCTGAACTAGGATTGTATGCTTAGGTGTGGCTGTGAGATAAGAAGTTTGCTTCCCAACCACACAGTTACAGGTTCAGTCCCACTGTGTGACACCTTGGGCAAGTGTCTTCTTTTATAGCCTAGGGATGACCAAAGTCTTTTGAGTGGATTTGATAGATGAAAACTGAAAGAAGCCCGTCATGTGAGTGAGTGGGTGAGTGAGTCAGTAGGTGTGAATGAGTGGGGATGAGTGAGTGAGTGAGAGTGAGTGGGGATGAGTGAGTGAGTGGGTTACTGTCTGCTTTCCTTGACATTGCATGATAGTTGTTAGTGTGCGTCATGGTCGTACAAGTGGTGTCCTTCATTTCCAATCTTTCAAGACATGTCTAGTCATGGGGAATTATTACCTTACTTGGAAACAGGTGAGGGGTTCCATCAAGAAGTTTATTCAACTGAAGAAAATCTGTCTCAACAAATTCCATCCAACCCATACAAGCATAGAAAAATGGACGTTAAACACTTATTCTATCAATCTCTTTTTCCGAACTACTAAATTACAGGAACATAAACACATCAGCATCAGTTGTCAAGCAATGGCAGGAGGATGAACACAGACTCACACACATATATATATATATATATATATATATATATATATATATATATGCTTTCAGTGCAAATGGTTTTGTTATATGGCACCGTATTTTACAATCCTGTAAATAATAATGGTATTTTTGTATATAAGCTTAAAGCTTATAGCAATCACTGTGCAATGACTAAGGAAAATAGTCTAATAATGGGGTATATAAGTCCTTGACAGGTTTCTTTCAGTTTCCATTTACCAAATCTACTCACAAGGCTTTGGTCAGTCTGAGGCTATAGTAGACACATGCCCAAGGTGCCACGCAATGGGACTGAACCCAGAACCATGTTTTTTTTTAACATACACACAAGGTCAGACATCTTTAGGGAGGATGAAGTTGATTAGATTTATCTTGGTACTTATTGTAAAATTCAGCAAGAATTACAAATGAAGTTGTCCATGGCAGAATTTGACTTAAAATGTAAAATAACACTGTATAACAAAATTCTCTTTTTTTTGTCCTTGGTCAGTGTTATTTCCTATTTGCTTCAATTTAGAAATCAAAGGAAATGATAACTATTCCCTTCAAACTTTACTATTGTGACCTGGACATCAACAAAATGAAACTGACCTATTTCCATTACATTTCAGACTGATTCAGTACTGAATTGCTGAAACAGAAGTATCATTATAGTAAATATTCTGCTTACTACCACAGATTTGTTTGTCAGTTGCTTAACCTTAGCCACTAGAGCATGTCCCTTAGTGGCTGACAATATGTGCATCTCTGATCATGAGCAGGTGTAGTGGAGGAACATCATAGCCATGTGTTGAGAGGGATGCTTTGGGGTTTGAATAAATGTAACAAAAGTAAAGTTTGAAGGAAATATTATCCACTTTTCATACTTTGTAGGGGTAAGCAAATAAGAAATTACAGTCAAGGACAAAAAATCAGGTCACACGGTGATAATTTGATGGGATTGGTCAAATTGATGTTGACACCTCCAGTGAGAACCCAATAAGGTTTGAAATTCAGTTAAAGGTGTTCATCATTTCAATAACAGTGGTGCCCCAACAGGGTCACTGCTCTCAAGCTGAAACTAGTAATGGATAAGAGATATACACCGCAGTATGGTTTGTCACCTCTATTCCACCATATCTACCATTCACATAGCAATAAAAATGCTTTTTAAGAGTGCTTGGATAAAAAAATAAAATGAATTCATTTATTGTCAGAGAATTGGGGACAATACTGAGATTGTTGAGTAGCAGCAAAGAAAGATAAATGTTGAAGACTGAATTTTTCAGTAACAGCATATCAACTCACTTCTATTTTTAACTACAAACTTTTATGAATTCACTTTTGCCAATGTAAAAACCAGAACCACCACTACTATAAATTTCCCTGGAATGTGGGTCTTACCTTAATGATTTCTAATTTGGGTGCCAGACCACACACATCTTTAGGAAAAGGTGGAGGAATCAATGGAACTGATCTTAGAAATTAGAGTGTTTTTTTTTATCTCCTTCAGCAGAATGAAAGGCAAAGCTGACCAAGGAATATATCATTTCAGTGTAGTGTAGCATTCTGTTTCTGTTCTTGTGTTGCTTAAGTAATACTAATAATTCCTTCTACTATAGGCAATATTAATCATAATAGTAATAGTACTGGTACACCTAAATACTAGTAGTAGTAGTAGCAGTAGAGCTGAAGATGTGAACAACTGAATGTATATTCAGGTCAATCTATAGCAGTGTTAAATGAGAGGAAGGGAAAAAGGAATTGCTCAGTTACAAGTGACAAATCAATAGACAGTGTTGTTATACATCTAGGCTAATTTATCTGTTCCTCTCTAAAAACATACCTGTATTAGTTGAAATGAAATATATATAAGTTCATTTTTATGTCCATTTTTACATATATTGGTTAGATGAATATGTTACAGTCAATCACAATATATAGAATTAGAAATTATTTTATTGACCACTGGAGGTTGATGGTATGATCCCCACCTGTAGACAGATAAAACTAAATATTAGAAGACATTTAGTCTAGCATGACATTATATTTACATCTACCACTTTAACAATAGTTAACATTTGTCTCTCTCTGACCTGTTTACATAAGGAGAAACCTATTTTGTAAGGGGTGGGTACCGTTGATTGAATTAACCTCAGTATACGATTACTATGATTATTGTGGGATGAAAAGTAAATATTGACATCAGCAGGGTTTGAGCAAAGAACATAGAAATCAAATGCTGTAAGGCATTTGCTCTAGATTTCCATGGTTTCTATGACTTATTTCTAGAAATAAGGATATCTAATGTTGGCATGACAGTCTGGCAATAGGGTAATAGGGTACCTAGCTGGTACTCCTTTGAATTGCTAAAGCTAGCAACCAAATCTCTCTAAAATCACAACTGTGTCTAAGGAAAAAATGGGATGGTCATGGTTGCAATGCTTTTGATCATAGATCTGATCAAATAGGCCTGACCTGGAGCCAAGTAACAGCAGCAAGGAATTAGACAATATAAAAAAAAAACAAGAAAATAAATAAGATTTCCAAATGAATACTCAATTGTTCAGTACAATCAGAGCAGGAACAATGTTTGTCAACATTAAGAGACAAACAGAAAAGAAATGCCCTGGTATAACATGTTAACCTCAAGTGTATATTTATAGATCACAATTATAGATCTATGATCTAGCAAGCAGCTTCAGTGCATTGAATATGCAGTAGTATATATTTATGATAGCTACATTGTGTTTACTTGTCTCTGTGTGTACTTTGTTATTATAGCAATTGCAGGTTTTTAATATAAAGTATATTCAATGTTTGATAAAAATGAATACTACAAACTAAATATAACTATGTTTAAATGATATTTAGAAACAAGCATTTTTTTATAATATATACATATATTATCTTTATCTTCTACTGGTTTCAGTCATTAGACTGTGACCATAGTGGGATACCTCCTTGAACAAGTTTTAGTTGAATGAATAGACCACAATACTTATTTTTTAAGCTTGGTACTTATTCCACCAGTCTCTTTTGCTGAGCTGCTAAGTTACGGGGATGTAAACACACCAAAACTGGTTGTCAAGCAGCAGTGGTAGACAAACACACAACAGGCTTCTTTCAGTTTCCGTCTATCAAATCTATTCACAAGGTTTTGATCAGTCCAAGGATATAGAAGACACTTGCCCAAAGAGCCAAGCAGTGGGACTGAACCAAGAACCATGTAGTTGAGAATCAAGCTTCTTACCACCCGGCCATGTCTGTGCCTATATATATATATATATATATATATATACACACACACACACACACAAACATGTGTGTGTGTGTGTGTTGCAAAAGAAACTCTCTGTTGATACAAATGACTTTACCTAAGAACTACAGAAGCCCTCTTGAAGCCATTACTTGAAGTAATATTTGAGTGAAACAATTTGACTTAAAAAATGGTCTAGTATTAATCTAAAAAAAGAAAAAAAAACAGCAAGCCTTAGATATGCTAAACAAAACAGAGGCATTTGTTTATTGGTTATTGCAGCTTAAATCTATAACAAAATGTTGCTTTCAAAGTATATGCCTCCAAACATAACTAGTTCTAAGACTCAACCAAAAATGGTTATTCTCCAGGAAGATCAACATTATCACAAATTCTTGCATTACAAAATCTTATTGAAGGCATCAAGGATTAGAACCCAAAATCTGTTATATCACTTGTAGAGTTTAGTGAAGCTTTTAAATCAATCCACAGTCAGACAGATGCAGATCTTCAGGGTATATGGTATCCCAGGCACTTTCAGATACAATCAACATTCTCTGTAAAGATGCTATCAATCAGGCTTTATCCCCTGATGGTGGTACGATTTCTTTGAGATCCTGGCAGGAGTACTACAAGATAACACTTGCACCTTCTCTGTTCGTTGTAGCATTGGGGTTCTCATTGTGAATTGTAACATCAAATGCAAAAGAAACAGGTTTCCAAACAACATCCCCCCCAACCACATATTTTCCGTAATTATTATTATTATTATTGATACAGATTATACAAATGGTATAGCTTTTAGCTTTAATACTATCAAGAAATCTCAACTAATACAAATTTAGGGAGCTTCAAAATAGACAGGAGTACACATCAATGGCAATAAGACTGAGTTTATGATTTCCAGTCAAGCAAAAGAATATGTCATCAAAGGATGTAAATTGAAATGTGTAAATGACTTTGAATATCTGGGATGACAGAAAGCTCAAAGAGAGTAAAGTAAGAACTGAATTGACATGGTCAACAATGAACAAGATAGTCAAAATCTATCTTATGTCCTGAAAATAGAATTCTTTAGAGCTACAAGAGAAAGCATATTTGTAAGTGGATCTGATTGCTGAATACTTACAAAAGCAACAGAAGACAGACAAAATGGAACCAAGATGTTAAGGATGAAGAACATTTCTTGTGGGTAATATTTAAATTTATTTCTAGCTGGCAAGCTGGCAGAATCATTAGCATGCAAAGCAAAATGCTTAGCAACATTTTGTCTGTCCTTATGTTCTGAGTTCAAATTCTGCTGAGGTCAACTTTGCCTTTCATCCTTTCAGGGTTGAAAAAATAAGTACCAGTTGAGCACTAGGATCGATGTAATTGACTTATCACTTTCCCTGAAAATGTTGGCCTTGTGCCAAAATTTGAAACCAATATTTAGGTTTACCATTTAAGTTTATAGAAGCAATGAAAAGATGAAGTTGTAGTTCAATTATTGCTTGGCAGAACTGTTTGTCAGAAAAATGCAGTTTGGTATATATTCTGGCTCTTTATGACCTGGGTTCAAATCATGCAAGTGTCCACTTTGCTTTTCATCTCATCAAGGTGGATAAAATAAAGTACCAGTCAGATACTGAGGTTGATGGAATCAACTAACATCACCCCTCAAAATTGCTAACCTACACTAGAAGCAGTTATTACTTCAGGAAGTAGGTATGATTATGTGGTTAAGAAGTTTGCTTCCCAACAAGGTTTCAGGTTCAGTTCCACTGCATGGCACCTTGGGCAAGTGCCTTCTATTATAGCACCAGGCTGACCAAAGCCTTACAAATGAGTTTGGTAGATGCTAACTGAAAAAATCCTGTCATATGTGTGTGCATGTGTGTGTGTACATACATACCATACATACATATATATATATATATATATATATACACACACACACACACATACAGGGTCAGCCCAAGGGTTGCTGGTGCCCTGGGCAAACTGAACTTCAGCATGTACAAGCTGACAGTTATGGAAATTTCCTTGTCTTTGCCATACCCTCCTTCGCGCCCTGTAGCACATGTTGTGTGCTCTGGGCGACTGTCCAAGTTGCTGGTACCTTGAGCCAGCCCTGTGTGTGTGTGTGTGTATCTGTATATATATATATACACACACATGTGCATGTATTTAAATGTTCTCCAAATATCACAAGCTAAAAGCAGCGACACTATTGTTATTTGCTTTGGCCATTTGAAGATATATGTAAATAAGAAAGAAATCCTTCACTCATAAAATAAGTGTTAGATAGCAACAGAAAGGGCATCCTATTATAAAACAATGCCTCAATAATATATTTATTTAACACATGCTAGCATAGAAAAAAAAATGGATATAAAAATGAATGAATGAATCAGTATTAAAATGGGTGGAACATGCGAAATATGAGCTGTAGTTGCTGGAGAAGGCCCACCTTGAAAGAGAATGTGTTGCAGAGATGAGGAAAAACAAGGAAGTGTGGAAGAGATAGGAGTGTGCTTGACATGGCAAGACATATATATTTATACATAAGAAGCTTGCTTCACAACCACATGGTTCCAGGTTTAGTTCCACTGTGTAGCATCTTGGCAAATGTCTTCTACTAAAGCACAGGGCTAACCAAGCCTTGTGAGCAGATTGTGTAGATGTAAACTGAATGAAGTGTGTGTGTGTGTGTGTGTGTGTGTGTGTGTATATATACACATATACATATAAATAAAAGTGAGGGCACATGATCTAATGGTCAGGGTGTTGCACTCACAATTTAGCAATCGTGATTTCAATTCATAGACCAGATAGTGTGTTGTGTTCTTGAGCAAAACCCTTCATCTCACATTGCTGTGATCACTTCGACATCTTGGTTCAGACATCGATTTGACAGAGAGGGTGAGCTAATGGGAGGCACAAACATCTGATCACTATAAACAAATCATTTGTACAGGTCATTTGGCAAAAGCTGAAGGTGCATACAATGTCTTCGATGGAAGAGTTCACTATATATATATATATATATATATATATACATACATATATATATACACACACACACAAGTGTGTGCCTTTGTGTCTGTGCTTGTTCCCTCACCACTGCCTGACTACTGGTGCTGGTAGTGGTTTAGTGAAAGAGATTGATATAATATGTACAAGACTTTAAAATAATAAGTACTGGGGTTGATACATTCAACTAAAAATTCTTCAAGGTGATGCCTCAGCATGGCCGCAGTCTAATGACTGAAACAACTAAAAGATAAAAAAGTATTTTTTATAACTTTTCTCTTATCCTAGAGGATTTTAAGTCAATATTTACACATTATTATTTATAGCTTTACCTACTTCACATTCTGTGTGTGTGCAAGAGAAATTATATGTACACATATGTTTATACATATCCCCACCACCATATATTGCGTTGACAAGAAAGTAATTTCGGTTTTTTAGTGTGAAATAAGTCATTTTTTTCACACAAAGAATGAACTTCAATCAATTATATATTTTCCATTTTGTTCAATGACCTTTTGCTACCTTTCTGGCAACTTCATGATTCTGCACTCATAGAAAGTCTGGTTTTTGTCAGTCAAAAACTGGAGCAAGTGCAATTTCGGGTCAAAATCATTACTGAAAGTTTTACGATTCAAAGAATTTTTCAAACTTCAAAATAAATGGTAATCTGATGGTACAAGGTCAGGGCTATATGGTGGATAAGAAATCACCTCCCAACCAAGCTCCAATAATTTTTCTTTGATTGCTTCCCCCAGTTTCATTAGTTGCTGACAGTAGACATCTGAATTGATGGAAGCAGCTCAAAATACACAACACCTTTGTAATCCTACCAAATTGACAGTATGACCTTTTTTTTTTTTAATGCAATTCAGCATTGTGTCAGTTCATTAGGCTTGGACCATGATCGTTTTCGATAAATGTTATTGTAGACAATTCATTTTTAATCACCAGTGATGATCCATTACAAAAGATGTCAATTTCATTGTGTTTGAGATGCATATCGCAAATATTGATTCGTTACATTCAAGTGAATTTCTTTCAATTTATGTGGAACCCAAAATTCGAGCTTCTTAACGAGTCCAAGACATTTTAAGAGATTTTCAATTATGTGTGATACATTTAACCTCTCTGCAATCTCTCACAAAGTCATATGACAATCAGATTCAATTATGGCTTTGATTCGGTCATGATCAACTTCAGTAGGTTGACCAGAACGTTGGTCAGCTTTGAGTGAAAAATCTCCAGAAGAGAATTTTTTGAACCATTTCTGATATGTGCATTCTGTTAAGCAATCAGCACCATAAACTTCACATATCTCTTTGTGAGCCTCAGCAGCTTTCTTGATGGAAATAAAAAAGCAAAATATGGTGAAAATATTCGTTTTTGCACTCCATGTTAAAATTCACAATGAACTAACAGCTGTAAACAAAATTATGTGCAATTTGCTTCTAAAGTAAGTTAAAAGTAATGGCTATCAAATGTGAAATGGAAAAAAATCATAACATTGACAAAAGTCATTCAAAAAAATCTTAACACTATTTGCGAAAAATGAAATTACTTTCTTGCCAACACTATATATATATATATATATATATATATATATATATAAAATCATTTTTAATGACCAACTTCTCTACTGGCATGATTGGATGGTCTAACAAGATCAGACAGAGAACTGTGTTGTGTTGCAGTATCAGCTTTAGCATGGGTTCTATAGCTTGATGCCCTACAGATTGTACTGGGAGCCTTGTTTTTTTTTCTCTTTATTTTGTGGCAGTAGTACAAGTGGGATTCCATATAACTCACAAGATAATGATCCCTTTCAACTGGAATGGAAGTGGGTAATGCTCACTAGAGAGGGTGGATGCTTTATGGAAGATGATGAGCAGTTACAATATGAAAGAATGGGATACAACAGGTTTCTTGTATTATACAAGAATCACAGTAATTAGTGTGGAACTGGAAAGAGAGATAAAGATGGTGTTACTGAGATGTCAGGATGGGCCTTGGGAACAGAAAGGGAGGCTAGAGGTGGCAAGAGTGTATGGGACGTGTGAGGGTTAGAGATGGTATAGGAGGAGGAGACAATAGTCTGAACAATGAGTAAGGGTTGAAGGGGAACAGTATGTTTATACATATTATATATTATACATGCATATATGTGCACACACACACAGTCGAATGAACTGACCCCAGTATTTTTTTCTTTTGCAAGCCTGTTACTATTCTATCGGTCCCTTCTGGCAAAACTGCTAAGTTACAGGGATGTACACACATCAACATATCCGTTGTCAAGCAGTGGTAGGACACGAACACAAATACAAAGATATACACATACACCCAGAACCACGCTAATAGCTTAGGAGGGATATATATAATGGGCTTCTTTCAGTTTCTGTCTACTCAATCCACTCACAAGGCTTTGGTCCGACTGAGGGTCTAGAAGATACTTGCTCAAGGTACCTCTCTGTGGGACTAAACCCGGAACCATGTGATTGGGAAGCAAGGTTCTTACAACAAAGCCACACCTGTCTTACATTATTTGATGACTGTGTTGTTTAAGAAACATTTTTTAATGATCTAACTTATAATATCCTCCTAGAAAGATGAAGAGCATATTAAAATTTCATTCGCTTGTCACCCATTTTTAATGAATGGATAACAAGACCATAAGCAAGGTGTGTTATCAAATTTTGGCACAAGGCCAGTAGTTTTTGAGGAGAGGGGTGACTAGTCGATTACATCGACCAACAGTTCTTGACTGGTACTTATTTCATCAACCCCGAAAGGATGAAAGGCAAAGTCGACCTCGGCAGAATTTGAACTCAGAACGTAAAGACACGAAATGCAGTTAAGCATTTTGACTGGCGAGCTAACGGTTCTGCTAGTTGGCCACCTTACGACAACAAAATATCATGGCCAAAAATACAAGTTTTACATTGTCTATCATAAATTTTTTGACAAAAATATAAACAACTAACTATATAGTTAATCTGAAAGAAGTTGAAATATGTTACTCGTATAACGTAGTTTATGTATGATAAATTTATGGTTTCATACTCTATTCCATTTATGCTGTCACAGAATTCAGTTTACCTGTACATAATCATACAATTTCTTTACAAAACCATTTTAACATATCTTTCAATAAGTATATGATGAAACGTCCTAAATTCGTTTCCCCGCTCAAAATGTTTGATGAGGTTCGTATGAGTTTAGTAACTAAATCAATATATCCAGCTATTTTACTTTGTTTACTTGTTGCATCTAGTGGACTACAGTTATACTGGGACATAGCCTTCAAGGGCTTTCAGTTAGTTATAATGACCCCCCACATTTCAGTCTGGTAATAGTTTATCCATCAATATTTGTGCAACCACGATCTCAAAAGAGAGATAAAAGATGATATATAGACACACACACACGTTTATACATAAACGTGTGTATATACATATAGGTTTATAAATGCATAAACATTCATGCTAGCATGAGTTAAACCAGTGGTTCTCAACCAGAGTCGATATAAGATTTGGTGGGTTCACGCAAGCTAAACAGTAACTTGGAGATCCAGAGTAGTAATATTAAAGCTCCCAGAAAAAAATTTACATTAAACGTATTTATTGCAAGAATCAGTTAGATTTCTTTCTCTGTTGTTTTTCATAGTTCAACCTACACAAGTTAATGTGTGAAAAACAAAATAGGAATTTTGAAAGACAAAAGTCTATAAAACTAGTTTTTAATTATAGAATAGTAACCAAAGGGGTCAAGAGATGAAAAATGGTTGAGAACCACTGAGTTCGACGAATATATACTAAAGAAGCATTGCTTTACACCTAGATGCCATTCCTGTTGCTAGCCTTTGTGTCTTTTTCAGAAAAGGGGCCTCTTATTCTACACGACTTCGAAATTGCATAGCCAGCAGGTAATTTGTTGAAAAGGTAATGACAAATTTCATCGCTTGTGGCTCGGTAATTTTTTAGCGGACAGCATACAAGATTAAAACAAACAGATACACCTACACACACGCATGATGCTCTTCGTACAGTTCCTGTTTACCAAATTCACTCTAAAGGCATCGGTTCACCCAGGGTCACAGTGTATATATACACATATGCATACACAATACATATACACAAACGCATAGACAATGGCCACAACCCCAATGAATACAATAATTAGAGCCAGTCAGGCTTGCCTGATGAGGTTCGTATGAGTTTAGTAACTAAATCAATATATCCAGCTATTTTACTTTGTTTATTTGGTGCAGCTAGTGGACCACAGTTATATTGGGACATAGTCTTAAAGGGCTTTCAGTTAGTTCTAATGACACCCACATTTCAGTCTGGTAATAGTTTATCCACCAATATTTGTGCAATCACGATCTCAAAAGAGAGGTAAAAGAAGAAGACATAAGAAAACTATTGTTTTAGAACTGATGTAAACGTAAGCCAAACAGGAATCTCGTGTGTATCTGTGCGTGTGTGTATACGCACATTTGATACACACGGTGCATTGAGTAGCGCAAGAAGACAAAGCTAATAAAACACATTATATAAACAAATTATATACACATAAGCACACGCGCGCACACACTTGTAAATTATATTCTGCAAGTGTATTTTCATACAAATATATTCCGCATACACTATATACATGTATATATATATAAATGAATGTTTATATGCGAATAAAAAGTCGTCAACCTAATGTAAAAGTCGATTCCGTCTTCGGGGGTTAAAACTCTGGAATTTTCTATTTCCTGTAAATGTCGACCAGTTACTTGGTCAAAGAATAATGAATGTCTAAAAGTTACAAGAAAAAAAAATGAAATTTCCTCCATTATTATGTATTTGTGGATGTGCAGCGAGTCGGACCATATGGATTTACCAGTATAATTCATTGCAATCATTTTATTTTTACCTTAATACGTTTAAGAGATCATTCAGAGGTTGCTTATCTTTGCTTTATTAAAAACTTTAGCACCTCTAAAGAGGTCAGCCTCTTATTTAGCTTTAAAAATAGGACCGTAAAATATTTAACTTTACGCAAATATAATAGGTATCGTTATAACTTTTACCGTCTTCTTTATTACACACACACAAGTATTCCACAAAATATAAAGAGTGTACCCAGTATTTGCGACCTCGCGCAACGTTTTGTGACATGTGCCAAATCTTTTCTCATTTCTCTTTCAGTTGTACCGACAGTATAATAAAAGCAGGATCCAATCTGACACAGGGATCGTAGAAGTACACTGTGCTGCCTGATTCGGAGGTTGCAGCTTCTCAAAAGTGGCCGGGTCTTTTATGTTCGGGGACCGAGAAAGAACAAGAGGTCTGTGGCAGAGAAGTTATCGCATATTGATATTTTCGTGTTTCTCTTTTTTATCACGAATATCCAAGTATTAAACTAGTCTCACTTTGAAGGTGAAATGTAAGTCTCTGCTACGGTTTATTTATTTTTGTGTCCTGAACAAAACTGACTACCAAAACCGTCGGAAAGCATTCGGTCTTTAAATGGCGGAATTCTTATTTAAGCACCCCATACAGCCTCTCATAACTTTTTTAACTTTTTGCAATTTTCAGAAAATTTTTGCGAATTTGTGTTCTACACACGGAAGTTCATACGATTATGACAGAAAAAAATCTATTTAGTGTGAGTGATTTGACGAAGATTTAAGCTGCTGTTTTTAACACATCCCACGACCACCTGATACCGTCCTCGCTTCTTAACCACTTAGACATTCATTGATGTTTTTCAATATTTTTCTCCCCGTAAACGCATTTAATGGAATAATGATGCATCCAAGGGTGATTCACGGATAGGATTTAAGCAAAAAATTTGAACTGTCCGTGTTTTAGATTGGTTTTTTTTTTCTAAAATCCGAAAAAGAATAGGCATTTTAGGATTTATGGCGCCGGGTAGAATGTTTTAAGAGAATAAAAAATTTTTTTTTTCATAATCATATGAATCCTCGGGTGTAGCACACAAATGTTTTATGAAAACCTCCTAAAATAAAGAAAAAGGTTATGAAAGGTGCTTAAACCAGAATTCAACCCTTTAAGCACCTTCTTGCAGGTGAGACGAGTATAAAATTTACCAAAGAAATGTTTTCATAGTCAACCGTCAACTGGTCGGAAGTTAGTTCAACAAGCCCAAGGCATTAATCGATGACAAATCTGGACGTTCGAGAGATATTGCCGAGCTGTTGAAGATGGCGAAGGCCATTAGAAAGTGTGTGTGCGTGGTGCACGAGGACCACACACATACTACCTGATTAGGAGAGGATAGTTCATCTCCTGCACGATCCGGAGGAACTGTGAGCACGTAAGCACCAAGACCATACAACCATTTAGCTCTTGATTAAGACGAGTTGAATTGCGTTGACCCTAGACATGGGTCATCGTCGGGGAATGGAGAATTAATGTGTTCCCCACCTCCTCCAAAACCAAAGACTTGTTGGGGGTCTGCCGTTGCGGGTGACATGAACAGAGGCAATATGATGCTGGTATGAATTCACTTTTGTGACCACATCGGGACTGGAGAAAGTTTTGTTTAATAGTACCGTTTTTTTTTAATGTATCTAGTTAAAACCGACGGTACAGCTTTTTTGTTATTTCTTGTTTTTCCCGTCTATTTTGTTTTCGATTATCTGTTGCACTCCGTATATATTATATTCCACAAATTAAAGTACAATATATATATATATATATATATATATATATATATATATATAGTGTCGTCAAACTAAAGGGTACCCAAACAAAGAAAGAAGTAGAAAGTAACAACCATAAATATTAAAAAACAATGTAGTTATTTCAAGGAAGGCAGCTCACTTATAGTTAATGTAAACAAAGATAGGTTACAGCTGAGATTGAAAGTAAAAACAATACGAGAGGAAGGGTGGGAGTTTTAAACAATTTCGCTAGGTGGTATTTATGGTAGCATTTCTCGTAAATTAGATACAAAGGAACAATAGACTGAGAAGAGATACAGCGTAATCAAATACAAATAATATAAATTTAGTTTATTAAGGTTGCTCAATTGAAAAATTTAAACTATTATATCGTATACATCAGCCAGAGATAACCTGCTAAGAATAATATACATTTGTTTTATATATCAAATACTTCTTTGACCAAACACATGGTCCATTCATGTTAGGAATTTATATAAAACTTGGTTAAATATTAAACCCGACCTTTATCGTCAGAATAAAACATTGTGGAATTGCATCGCATCAAAATTCCGTCTGTCTATTATTTACAATGTCGTGTATCATGGTAATTCTATATTGACAATTAAGTATAAAATAATTGTTTCAAAAGAAGAAGAACCAGTTCACTTGAATAAGTATAATGACGAACGCATACATTTTATATTATATTATATATATATATATAGCCCCTTGTGGGTAGTAAAGAATATATATATATATATATATATATATATATATATATATATATATATATGTGTGTGTGTGTGTGTGTATGTATACGTGTGTGTTTATACGCATTTTTATGTACGGGTATATCGACTAGATTGATAAATAAAGCTTTTACGATATGAGAAAAGAATGCTGCTTCAATAAAGAATTCTGCTTACTTGATCGAGGCAATTTTGGCCCTTCGCCTTCTGGTGAAGTAGAACTTCGTAGATCACGTCGCTTGCGTCCGAAACCAGGCACCGGATTCTCATCCTGGGGAACCATTAATAAACACCAAAATTAATATGAAATCAAATTACAATTTCTCTCTCTCAGACGGCGAGAAGCAAGTCGCTTACTTGATAACCAATCAGATGAGGCCACACAAATTAGCCCTCTTGGTCTCCGAACTGTTACAAAACAACAGTTTCTAATGGATACAAAGCGTTTACTTCTTTTTCTCTCTCTCTTTCTTTCTCTCTATCTCGCGCACCTGTTGTTTGTTTTGCTGCGATCTTTTTCTTTTTTTAAAGTTTACTACGCTTTAGGTGTTTTTATTTTGATAATTGAAACATGTCACTTTCAGATGTCTATTCATAAAAGATAACGGGCAGGACCTCGGACAGAAAGATGGAAAATCAAAGTAAGACTGCTTTCAGAACCCAGGAGGTGTGGGAGCCTCTCAAAGTAGAAGTGGGGACTTTAAGAGTTTTACGTTCTGAGTTCAAATTCCGCCTTTCATCCTTTCGGGGTCGATAAAATAAGTATCAGTTGTGTACAGGAGGGTCGATGTAATCGACTTAGCTCCTCCACCGAAATTTCAAGCCTCGTGCCTATTGTAGAAAGGATTATTATCATTATTATTATTATTATTATTATTATTATTATTATTATTATTATTATTATTATTATCATCATTATTGAGTGCCCTGCTATTGAGAATTTTATTTAACTATTTATTTATTTCTCTAATTTCTATTATATATATCCTCTGCTATATCCTTTTATGTGGTAGGCTGTCCCTTTGATTGATGTAAAGCCCACCTGTTTTTGTATGTTTTGTTTGTGTGCTGTAATTCCTCCTTCGATATCGTTCTCCCTGTCCTGGGCTCGTGTGACCTATAAAAGAAATCATTATATTATTGATGAGGCGGCAATCCGTCTGCACGTTCTGAGTTCAAATTCTGCCGAGGTCGACTTTGTCTTTCATCCTTTCGAGTTCGATAAATTAAGTACCAGTTGAGTACTGGAGACGATGTAATCGATATTCCCGTCTCCCAAAATTTCAGGCCTTGTGCCTATAGTAGAAAGGATTATTATTATTATTATGGCGGCGGCGAGCTGACAGAATCGTTGGAACGCCGGGCAAAATGCTTAGCGGCATTTCGTCCGTCTTCACGTTCTGAGTTCAAATTCCGCCGAGGTCGATTTTACCTTTCGTCTTTTCGGGTTCGATAAATTAAGTATCAGTGAAACACTGGGGTCGCTGTAATCGACTAGTCCCCTCTCCCAGAAAATGGCTGGTCTTGTGACAAAATTTGAAAGCATTAATCATCCTTTTCGAGGACGATAAAATAAGTACCAGTTGAACACTGGGGTCGACTCATCCCCTCCCCCGAAATTGCTGTCCTTGTGGCAAAATTTGAAACCATTATTATAATTATTATTGTTGTTATTATCATTAGCATCGTCATCATCATTATCATAATCATTATTATTATTATTTACGGATTAACCCTACAAATAGGTAAAATACAGAGCATAGAAAGGACGCTAGAAGTTCAGACACAATGAAGATAAATACCAGTTCGTAGTAAGGTACACAATAGTTGAAGAGCTGTAACAAGAAGTTGTGGCGTAAAAGCAGAGCCGGTTACTGCACGTGTCGTGTAAGAGGTTGTGGCTGCTATGCCGCTGCCGGTTACTTGATACAGGAAGATCTCGCAGGTAGTACTTTCTGTTAACCACGGTGAAGTAATTCACAAACAGTGAGGAGTTAAACCTGAGCGAATGTTGTTGGCGACGTTGATGGAGGTCCTAAAAGCTGCTGGTGTTGTCTGTCGCTGGAACTGGCTGTGTGCTCTGTGGTCAGTGGTTAGACTTTAGAAGGTCTAGAACCAAAGATGAAATACAGTTTCTTGTGACTAGCTTTTATAGGGACTAGGAGGATCCAACGAAGATTTAGAAGACTGTGTCACGGAACCTAATCGGAAGGTTGCAGTTGGTTGGGTTGCATATTGGCGCGTAATATAGCAAGAGCTAAATTGCGCCAATACCAACCAATCAGAGTAGTGGACACAACAGGGTCCAAACGGCCGAAGACTAGCTGTTATCTGCTACGTCCGTATTTATGTTATATATAACAGAGAGAGAGAGAGAGAGAGAGAGAGAGAGAGAGAGAGAGAATTTCACTAAGCGTACGCTACATATCCAAACCCAGTCGAGCAACCTTCTAAATGCCCCTCTGCATAAATATTATGCGACTCAGTAAGTGAATCACTGTAGGACGATCGACCGGCCAGAAATAACAGCCAAATTCCTCTCAAAGCATGTGCTACTGACTTTACAAAAAGAAGGACATGTAAGATCGTATTGTTTTAGATATACAAATAGATGGAATTGTCACAACTGAAATATTTTGATGAAAAAACTTGTAAATAGCAAAAGAAAAACATAAAAAGACATTAACTGAAACCAAACCCAACATTTGAGCTTAGAAAGCACTCAAGCGTACGATAGCTTAATATTCCCGTGTCGTCAAATATGCCAATGATAGAAAATGGCGCATCAAAACAAAAGGAGTACCGAATATTAAATGTCGGCAATCGAGTAAATATATGTACATACACAGAATTGAAGCACTTGAATAATCACATGCGGTTGTAACGTATCGGTTGAAAATAATATTGTCCACGCCTGTATATGTGTGCGAGTATTTATACGTATATATATATATATATATATATATATATATATATTATATATATATATCATCACATCACATCACGTGACCGACCAGACCATCAGATGTTGTTACACATCGCTGGTCACAATGTGTTCGCATTGTTTTAGCCTTTGAATGACGCCACCCCGCTGGCTAAGCGAGCAGGCCAACAGAAGAAAGAGTGAGAGAAAGAGTACAGCAGGGATCACCACCCCCTGCCGGAGCCTCGTGGAGCCTTCAGGTGTTTTTGCTCAATAAACACTCACAACGCCCGGCCTGGGAATCGAAACCGCGATCCTACGACCGCGAGTCTGCTGCCCTAACCACTGGGCCATTGCGCCTCCACGTGAATAACACGCGCTCATCATATTCTGCAAAAGACCGAATTGTGGTTTTCTTTACATATTGCATCTCTGTCACTCGAATACGTTGAGCGGCTTTCGTCCCTTCGTGTCTAATCTGACGACGCAGCCTATGTTGCTTGCGTTGAATAATTTATCAAGGACCAGTCTCACCGCAAGCACGTCTGTCGCAATACCTTTCATAGTGTCTCTTTCAAGTTTATAATTAAATTTCCCTTTATTCTAGTTTTGTCTATCGTCATTTCTTTTCTAAATCTTATAGATTCCACTTCAATCGTTCTTTTAAGGGCGAAGCCATTGCCCCCGTGGACGCCTGCCTTAATAATTCGCAATTTGTGTTTCTGTAAGATTGGCGTGCCGGGAAAGACCCATTCAGCTTCCATCATACAAACATTGAACATCCTGTTTCAATGTTGCCTTTAATCTGTTCTATCATTCACAGAGTGATATCTCTGATATCGTTGTTTTCTAAAATATACAAAGCTTGAATGAGATCCACATTGAATTATTACTCCCTCAAAAAGATCCGGCGCTACCATACAAATATCGTAAACCACAAAAAACCAACTCGACTTGACGAAGGGCGTGCGCTAATGTACAACACAAACATTTGATCATTATAAACCTTCTTTCTCGGACTACAAGAGACAATCATATTCATAGAGTCCTCTGCTCTTCGGAGCTGGTTGGTTCGTACTAACTTCACTCGGGTCGTTTCTATTAACTCCCCTCCCCTCCACCCATCGCCCTTATTACCCCACCCCAACGTCAGACCCCGCAAAAACTATTTCATTCAGTTCTTCTTTTTCAGAATATTCAGCTTTCCGAATTTTCCCCACAGTCTATGTTTTTTTCTACGGTCGTTAACTTGCAGCTGTTCAAGATGTCATTCAATCGCCTCCATCTCAACTAACACCGAGGCCTTCGAAAGCTATGAGCGTAGCCCTTTCCACTACGCTACAAAGTAAGTCATTATCATTGTTGATATGTTTTAAATCTTCACACTAATTACCATTAATTATACTATAACAAGCAAACGTGGGAACCTGTACGTCATTGCTCGATCTGCCAGAAACAGCAACTAAAAATCTCTCAAATGTTTGCCTGCCATCAAAGAAAAGAACGTAATCTCCACATAGGGAAGAGGCGGGATATCTCACGGCGTGAATGCTTTTGATCATAGGTTTGTTTCATTAAGGTTGACCCAAGACTAAACAACAATTTTATCGTAAACAATATATTTGATTGGCAGAATCTGAATAATTGTGCTACTATTCTACATTAATTACACTTATACTGACTAGCCTTGCTAATTACCTTCTTGTTAATATAAGCGTCGATTCGAAAATGTAAAAATCTAGGCAATGTATTCGTTATTCCTATATAACGATTTTTACATAAGATTATTCCATATTTAGATGATTCTTGAATGGAAGAAAACGCCCGATTCTTCAGTAAAAAATATCAAATGATTTTATCAATATATATATAAAAAAAAAAAATTTCATTTTTAATACTTACTCTTTCTTCGAAGATTTCAGAAGCGATAAAAAAGTGTCGAAATTTCTTTTCAATATCATTCTGAAGATTTTCCAGTTCTCCATAGTTGAAGCCATTTTTAAACGGGTTACAGATTCTTTGTTTCCTGATAAAAAGAAAAGAACATATGCCGTAAATCTTTTTGAATTTGAACCGGGATCATCACTCTTAACAGCTTAGAATATTCTTTATTTGTTTCGAATCATTTTCATAAAAGGGGAAAAATCTATTCGATGTGTGGTAAGAAGTTTTGCTTCCCACCCACATGGTTCTGGGTTCAGTTCGACTGCATGGACAAGTGCCTTCTAATATAGTGCCAAGCCGACCAAAACTCGTGAGTGGACCTGGTGGAGGGAAACCGAAAGAAGCTCGTCGTGTGTGTGTGTGTGTGTATGTTTGTGTGCGTGTATGTGTATGTGTCCCACAACCGCTTGACAGCCAGATAATGTGAATAAAGAGAAATACACCAATGATAAATTTGGATAAGAAAAAAAAGGGAGATAATTTGAAGAAATTAGAAAATAATCTGTTAATTTACTTAGAAAGAACGAAAGTCTGATCTTGTAAGCAAAAGGAAATCTACGTACATGTTTCTGTTTGTTAGACTTCATCAGCAAAACCTATTCTATGTAAGCCTGGTTGATTAATTGACAAAAATTCTTTACACGCATTAATTGTAGAAAATAATTTTTGATAAATTAATTTGCATTATTAAAACTAAATAAAATGATCTAGGGGAAAGAATTCAAATGGGTCGATTGCACGAAATGGATAACTAAGAGGTCATATAGTAAATGTTGAATGAAATTCGCTACATCTCTTCAAAAAAACTTAACTTTTGTCGGTCTGAACTCTTTCTTTATATTGCTTTCTTTTTGTATATTAAGCAAAATAGAATGAAGTAAACGAAGAGAAAGATATATATTTTCTCTAAAAATCTTACTAAACTCATTCAAATATTACATGCATATGCATATTGCATATTGTCATTGTTTTCTTTCTAGGAAATAAATAGAGGTGTTAACTCCGAAAATCTTAGTAAAACCAAACTTCTGAAGTTTGCAACGAAGACTGTCATTTGTGACTGAAGTGTTTATTTGACACAGAATCAACAAAACTTGATTTTCAATAATGAATCATGCCTAAACATCTCTGGGAAAGGGTTACAGATTTCTTACTAATGCAAATCGATTCTAAGCATCAATCAGAAATTGCAAACGCATGAAATATTTTTGTTGTTTTTTAAACAATTATACGCAACAACTTTAGAAATACAGCTAAAGTTAAAATAAGCTGATAGTGGAAAATACGGATGAAGATATATTTTCTGCTTACCTCTTGGGTATAAGTGAGTGGGTCTAATTCAAATGGAACACAAATCATAACAGGCAAAAAGATATGCGTATACGTTAAGAAATATGGCTTCTATTGTAGGATAAGTATTAGAGAGCTTCCCTAAATAATTCGGAGCAGACGACCTAGTGAAGTCGGCGTTCTTCATCTACATATATGCAACTGAACGCTCAACTAACACAAGTGGAAGATGTCATACCGATGTTTGGGAAAAAACGTGTGTGAGTGTGTGTGTGCGTACGTGCGTGTGCATGCGTGTGTGCGTGCGTGCGTGTGTGTACGTGTGTGTGTGGTGTGTGTGTGGTGTGTGTGTGTGTGTGTGTGTGTGTGTGTGTGTGTGTGTGTAGAATCCTTGGAGTGACGTGTGGGAGTGCATGTATGCACGCAAGTGTAGTCCTAAGGACTGTTGAATCTGAACAGTACACTAGTACTGTGATGACAAATTATGCTTTAAAATTTGAAGAATGGTGAGGAAAATGGCTGATAACCATCTGATTAGGAACGCCAGAGAAAGTAGAAAAACGCTAATCGTCCATTGGTTATTGATAATTAAAACTTATTTCTCCTGCCCTATAAAATGGGATGCAACAAAGTGATAGTATAACTATGCAGGCAAAGGAATGCCAACCCCGGAAAATTTTGCTTGCTAGATGTTGTCTACAAATATTTATGTTCACCTTACCATGACATGGTCATCACACGATAACTAAATTTATGTGCAGATCTCTACCATTACCACAGTTTTTAAGACATTAGACGTTTTCTGGCAGTCAATGACATTCTGCAAAATATAGTTTACGGACATATTTTCTACTTAACAGTAGTATGACATGAAATTGACTGAATCCAAGGTAGAGAAGTACGTATGTTATTGTAGACAAACAATTCAATTTAAATTATTAGACATGTGGATTGTAATAATAATTTATTTATTTTAATAATGATTCCAAAATTTGGCATAAGGCCAGTAATTTTTTTTTGGGGGGGGGTGAATAATTTGACCCCAGTGTTTCACTGGTACTTAATTTATCGACCCCGAAAGGATAACAGCCAAAGACGACCTCGGCGGAATTTGAACTCAGAGCGTAGCGACAGATGGAATACCGCTTAGCATTTCGTCTCGCGTGCTAACGATTCTGCCAGCTCGCCGCCTTAATAATAATAATAATAATAATAATAAAATAATAATAATAATAATAATAATAATAATAATAATAATTTCTTTTATTTGTCACCAGGGCGAAGGATGAGGGGGACAATACAAAGACAGATATAAAGTGTGGGGGTTTACATATAATAGAATGTTAAAATAAAAAGTATATACGCTGTACATTAGAAGAAGGGAAGTATACATAGTATATGACTCTAGAAAAAGGGGGAACAAGTGATCGTGATGGTATCCTCCTGATATAGGAGGACCTCTAGGGATAATCAAGAAACCCCACCATCCAAGATCACCCTGAATACTAAGGACGAGAGCCCTCTCTAACTTCTTTCA
Source organism: Octopus sinensis (assembly GCF_006345805.1). Classification (NCBI taxonomy): domain Eukaryota; kingdom Metazoa; phylum Mollusca; class Cephalopoda; order Octopoda; family Octopodidae; genus Octopus; species Octopus sinensis. The sequence continues at coordinate 83,365,191 of NC_043000.1, forward strand.
TCCAACTCTCAAGTCTACACTGAGAATGGTACCATCCACTCTTGCTATTTTCGCAACTTTCACCCACCTTTTCATAAATTCACTCGAGAACAGCACCTCCCTCTCCACCCTCACTTTCCTTTTCAAGTGAAACTTGAAAAAGTCGATGAGGGCTTTACCAAAGAGGAATATTTCTGTCCTCATTCCTTTCAGCCTCGTCCACCAGATAACCTATTTCGCCACAACCACCAGACAAAGGAAAACTACCTTGCTAGCCCGATTAAAGGAGGGCGGCGAGGTAATCATCCTTATGGACTCGGCTGACAGACGGATCTGTCCTACACGCGACAGCAGCTGTTCGACATAACTCCACAAGTCAGTAATGCCCGGATACTGAACGGGAGCATGCAGGATGGTTTCGTCGCTCTGCGAGCACCTCGCACGTGCCCGCCTGACAGCACATCCGTGCCTGTAGAGCTTATGTCGAACCGGTATAGCTCCTCGGTAGCATTGTCAGGCCAAAGACATCTGGAAATTATCCACGACAGTCCCTAACCGGAAAGTCCTCCGGAATAGACTTGCCAGTTCGTCTTCGTCGCCACCTAGGCTCTCCCCGAGGGCGTCGTCGCACTTCCCCGCTACTAATCCTCTGTAAATATCTAAAGTGAAACATCCACCGACTTATAGAGGATAGTGAGTGCCTGACGACATTCTAAACGCAAGGTGCCCAGTCTAGGCCTACCCTTTACCCAGGAATGCAGCTCCGTCAAGGAGACGGGCTGTGGAAAGGCGTTTCTCACAAACAGATCCCACACACATTCACCTTCTAAAAATCGCTGCACACGTTCACCTAAAAATCGTTACACACATTCACTTTCTAAAAATCGCGAATTAAATGCCATGGCATGCCTAAGCCACCATGCAAAGAAAGTTGGCAGTAGACCGACCGCCTGACCATTGGAACACGTCCCTTCCACAAGAAAATAAACAGGATACGCTCCGATCTAATCAAGCAGTAACTGGGGCAAGGCACGACGGTTAGACGATAAATAATGACAGAGGTGATGTAGGCATTCGCCATCTCTGCCTGACCTTTCTGGAACAACTTCCTCTCTGCCCATTTCTGGGTAAGAGAGGTCACCCTGTTCTTCACCTCTTCCCAATTCTTATCCACCTGGCGGTCGGGACGAAACCAGACCCCGAGCAGTTTAACTGGTCCGTCAGTCCAACGTCTGACGGCATCGATCTGCCTCTCTAGATGCCCAAACGCATTCCCACCGACTTGTCAGCATTGATTTTAGCTCCTGCAACCGACTCAGATTCCTTTGCAATGGAGCCGACCGTCTCCAGTTCTTAGGCGTTCGACACTATGACAGTGACCTCGTCCGTGTATGCAGACACTATCCTCCCGAGTCCAGTTTTGAAAGGGAAGCTTCTTAACTGTTCCAACTTCCGCAGCAGGGACTCGAGAGCCAGTTATTACAGAAGAGATGACAGTGGGCAGCCCTAACGGACTGAACGTGCAATACTAAACGGTTCCGATAGGTTGACCACCGAGCAGGTGCTGCTGTGCAATCCAGCCGCTGAAAATGGGTCCGAAACCGGCCGCTTTAAGGACGGCTTCCAAGTAGCGACAGATTACCCTATCGAAAGCTTTCTACTGATCTAAATTGATCAGGGCCCCACCGAAGCCAGCTTTAATCCCAGCTCTCTACGATGTATCGCACAAGGTGGAGGTTGTCGTGGATAGACCTGCTCGGGATTGCGCTCATTTGTACCTTCCCGACCAGACTACCAATGACAAGAGCCAACCTTTTCGCTAACACCTTGGCCAAAATCTTAAACTCTGTGTTTAGCAGATTTATGGGTCGGAAATTCCCTAGCAGGTCCCCATTATCAGCGTCCTTTCTCAGCAGTATTACTATTCCTCGGCTAACAGCACTAGGAATTCCCCAGTTCTGTTGCCAGTTACTGCCAAGAGGCTGCAAAACAAATCTGACATGAAAACATTGAATTTCTAGGGCAGACCATCCAAACCGGACGATCTGCGACTTGTGAAATCGCTCATCGCCTCCCGTATTTCAGAGGCTGTAATCGGCTTTTGTAGAATCTCGCGTCAGTCACCAAAAGCTGTGGTAGATCGTCTAGGTACGAAGTAAAGTTCGCTACCGTCGTCGACTCATCACCCTCCCCAAACTGCCGCGCAAAGTGCTGCGGCAAAGCCGCACACATCTGCCCAGAACCGAGTAATACACGTCCGTTCTGATCCGTCAAAGACTTGACCGTAGTTTTGTTTCCACGTCGCGTCTCTACCGTTCGGCCCCATCGGACGGCTTCAGTTCCTTCGTGATTTGGCGCACGGGACTTAACTCTGACAGCGCAACCTTCATGTTCCGCCTGAAATAAATAGCCAAATATCATTCTCGCTGCTAACACGCGATACCTTTACTAATAGCCTCTTCTAGTTTGCTAACTAGTTCTCTATCCAATTTATTTATTTCTATTGCTAAATCTTTGCTAAACGCTATTGATTATACTCTAATCGCTCTCCTCAGAGCGATCCACCACCGGTTGTTGACGATAGCTCCCATCAACTGCCGCTTAACTAGTTCGCTAATCCGGTCCCTGTAGTCTTTGTGAGCCGATAAGGACGAATTTAGCTTCCAGTAACCGGGTCCCTGTCTACGGGTCCTATCTAAATCGACTGAGCATATCACAAATTTGTCATCTGTGTAGCAGACCAATTTAAATTGTGGACAACCTATGCTATCCCTATCCTCTGACCTAACAAATACTCTATCTAAATACGATCTGGATGACCTGCTGTGGTTGCTCCATGTCCACACTGGCACATCAAGGAAATACAGTCGTTATCTGTCAGAAACCTGGAAAGTCCTGAGCAGGTTTTCGAGGCTTTTACATCCCCTTCAACTATGTACTAGACCCATATAGTCCTTCCGTGCATCTAAAATACTATTCTAGTACCCCACTAGTACCAGAGTGCGAGACGTTCCCAGTCTAAAGGCACCACCTTCGCTGCCATTCACGTCCAGGACCACCACCCTACCATCCGGGTCCAGGAAGATAGACCGTACTTGGAGATCTAAGGATTTCTGGAGTAGCACTGCTACACTGCTGCCTGCTCCCGATAGACCACAAGATGAGAATACCTCGTAGTCATCGAAAATGGATGCTAGATCGTGCTTTCCAGAAATCCTTGTTTCACTAATGGCAGCCACATTCAAATCAAGTGACCTGAGATCGTTGAGCAAGTAACCTTCCTTCTAAGCTGATGCCAGTTCACGCACATTCACACACCTCATTCTCAACACAGCCATGCTAGTCGGAGAAAGAAAATGAAGAGGCTATTTATCATGATTTTCGAGAAACCCGGAAGTTCTGAGCCTCTCTACTGGCGAAAATTTTTTAAAAGGCCCTTTCAACAGTCTTTTATCAACAGATTTATTTTTTAAAATCCCCACACTAGCTGGAAATTTTTCGATTATAATTTTATAAACGTCTGACAACGTTTTAATTAAAAGTCTGTCCTTGGGTGTTTTGAGGATGAAATCCTCAAATTCCTTTCCCTCTGTCTCTATTTTGTTTTTGTTTTGACTTACAAAATCCATCAATTCATTGTTACACTTATCCACAACAGTGAAATTGATGGATACATTTCGTCTACAGTCTGATGAATATCTTTGAAGTTCTGTAATTGGTTGGTTCTGTATTTCTGTGATTTCATACTGTTGTTGATAATGTTGCTGTTTTTGAAGTTGTTGATCTTGTTCTTGCAGTTTTTGTTGGAGTTGTTGTGAATTGTGTTGCAGTTGTGGTTTCAGAATAAGTTTTTGTTGATTTCTTGGAGTAGGGCTATGTACCATCCTCCTCTTTCGCCTACACCCGTTTTGTGGCTGTGATCCATTGATCGTTCAGCGCTTCGGTCTCTATGTCATTGCAATTGATGTTGGTTTGGGAGGAAGAGCATTCAGGAGAAACTTGCTTTTCCGTGGTAACAGAGGATAGACACCTTCTTTGTCTTGGTTTGGAAGTGGGTGTAAGCGTAGGTGTGGGAGTAGGTGTAGGAGTCTTGAGCACTTGTTTATGATTTTACACTTGTGGTGTTTGCAATGCTGGCAGCAGTGGGACTTTATTTTTCCTTGTTTCAGTGCAGGGAGCCTTTAAGGGATTTATAGGTCCACGTGTGTGGCATCTTGGCTTTCTACTCTCCACGAACACTGACAGGTGAGTACCATCCGATTAGATCGGGCAGCTGGTCTATATGGTCCTGCTTGCATTGCAAAGTCTGTTCCATAGCTATACCTAACCAGTTTTGCTTATGTAGTTTCTTGGCCTCCATTATTGTGACTTCGTCTTCTAAACCTGCCAAGACAGCCGCCACTAACCAGGTAATGGATATTTTTGGCGGCGCATTCAGCACCCTAATATTGGCAAGGCGTTGGCCGCGATAGCTGGGGATTAAGAAAAGGTTGTCATTCCTCAAAGTGGTTGCAGAATTACATCTAGCTTCTTCCGTCCCAAATCTCACCTCAGTGGTTCCAAACTTCTTTCCTCGGATGATGTGGGTCCTTTGTTCCCACACGCGCCCAAAGCATTTTTGTACTTCGCTGTCAGGAGCATTTTCCACTCGCCGCGTCTCTTGTTTTCATTGGATAATTGAGCAAAGCATCAAACCGAATGAATATATAACCATGTATTAATTATTTATTGATAATGTCCGAATTGGTCGAATACTTTAACCAAAGAACATAAGAAGTTTGCTGGTACCGAGAGACTGGAGCAATTTCTTTTAAAAGTCTACAATAAATGAGTACCGTGAAAATTGAACTGTATTTGCATAGAATGCCTTCTAATGATCTTTTCTACTATAGGTACAGTGGCCTGAAATTTCGGGGGATGGGATAAGTCGATAACATCAACTTGGACTTATTTTATCGACCTCGAAAATATAAAAGGTGAAGTTGACCTAGGATAAATTTGAACTCAGAACGTAAAGACGGCCGAAATGCTGCTAAGCATTGTGGCCGGTGTGCTAACGATTCTGACAGCTCGCCGTATTAGAATACCTTCTAATAATGTAAATACTTAAGCTAATACAAAGTTACTGAGCAAAAAAGAGAGAAAAGAACTCAACAGCGGTATTTTGGGAGTTGTACGACATATAGTACAACTTTAGAGGAATAACCTAGAAGGATTTACTTACGGTGAGTTTCTATTGATCATCAGAGAAATATGAATAATCGCAGTAATGTGAAGGAAAGTAAGCCTTTAGAAAACGGGAGGTAAGTCTATGAAAAACATTATTAATATTCTATCATTAGACTTATTTTCACATAATTATTTATATCTCTCACATTAAATATTTATCAATAGATACAGACTTTTTTGAAAGCCTTCCAATTCCCATATTTTTCTTTAATGGTTTACTCCGGGGAAATTGGCTATGCTGATGGTCTTCATAGCCCCTCTGAAATAGGCGTTGTGATTGATATTGTTTGAAAAGAATAACAAGCTAATGGCTGCCGGAATAATAAGGAAAAGAAGGGAATTTCAGGGGATTGAAGTTCTGGTAGGAAGGATTGGAGATAGCAGTTAGTGCGAAACCTGAGAAAGCAGACAATAATATAGGTGACGAGAAAAAAAAAGAGACGGCTAGGTGGCGGTTCCAAATGGATCTGCCAACTCCGAAGAGCAGGGGCCATTCTAGTAGTGATATATACATATATATATATATATATATATATATATATATATATATATATATATATATATATATATATATATATATAGCAGAAAGAGGATACAGTACCTCTCTGAATCAGATTCTGGAATGTGTTACTGAGGCCTTTTGTAGCTCAGTCTTCGATGTTCGCGTGTGCAGCAGCAGAACTGTACAAGTACAAGCAGTGTTCTATTGCACGTTTCACTTGGGCTACGCTGAAAGCAGCTCATAGAAGATGACATATTTTCTGACTCTAAAGAGGAAGGCCAGACTTTGAGATGCTGTGGTTGCTATGAAGTAGATGTGATATCACCAGAAGAGATTAGCAGTGATCTACTCTAGATGAAATTTAGTAGACAAAAAGTTATCACCAATATTTTTCTGCCAAACATAATAATTGCTAAAATATCCGATTATACTTTCTTCCGCCATTAATCATTGCAAAGATAAAGACTGGAAATAACTTTGACAATCCACCCCATCCTAATATATTTATATATACGTATTCATTTTTAGTTTATAGCAGAAATGTTGTGCACAATATCGACACTTCAGGGAATCCCCTACGCTGCAGATTGAAGCAATCACTTCAAAAAATTTGCATACGACTACATTAACCACTTTCCAAGGCTACTGCACCTGACTTCCTTATTTACGTGACTCATCTCTTTTTCTTAATTAGTTTCCGAGTCGTTCTTACACTCTCCGGGGAGTTGTGAAATCATTTTAGTTTCACTTCTCGTTTGTGACAAATTCACATTGTTTACATCGATAACATCCCACTGAATGTTACAAAATCCCAGTTTCTCTTCTATAAAAATATATAGCCATATGCTTGTAAAATAAATAAATAAATGAAAGGAAATAGTAACTAGGCCAAACTTTCTTCACAATACATGTTTCTCAGAGTATTTTTTCCAGTAAATACTCTCAACTGACTTGACAACTAGCTATAACCAGATTTACAAGTTATGTAAAAAAAAGTTTTAGATTTAATATCACTAAGTCGAGTCGTTAGAATGTTATTCTGTTAGCTGATCTCGCTTAAGTATAATTAATAAATAATCAGGTACATATTCCTGACAGATAAACTATAGTGCATAGAGGTACTAAAATTATACATGGGTATGACAAAATTATGAAAAATCATGTTATTCAAGGCATATTTGCATAGATTTTCTAAAGCCTTAAATGAACCCAAGATCTCAACTCGCCCAATTAGTTTGTAGGATAAAGTTCAAATTCTTTCGTCCATTTAGAAAAATTATTGGCGCGCTTTGCATGGAAAGTTTATAAAATTAAATCTGTGTATATTTATGATTCAATACACTTGTGTACACTCAAATATGGAAAGAGGTTCACTGCAGAGATTGTCTCAGAGAGTATATTCGGGTTCGGCTCTGAATGACGTTATCGGACTGTATGACACGTGTTTCTGCGTAGCTACGCCTCATCAGTAACATACACCACTTCAACTGTTTAAAACAATTAAAAATTGCTTTAAAGTTAAAAATCTAGAGAATACATAGAAACCTACTGCTTACGTTACTTCCCAAATCGTTCAAAATTATGACAAAATTATGAAGAAACATTAATCAGGACATATTTGTATGTATTTATCATATTTTTAAAATTGTGGTGTACCAAGACACATCTTGTGGTCACAATTTGAATACCTCTAATTTAAAGAGACATTTTCGACCACTTAATGCTGTGAAAGACCAAATAAACCACCGACACACATAGCTTGCTGCCCTGAATACACCTCAACAAGGCCGGTAAAATCCACGTGACTAAGTAGTGAAGTACAGATACCCCTGACTAAGAGATACATCTCCCTCTGAATCGGAAACTAATTTGTTACAGGTAACTTTTCTTCGCAGACAGAATTCAACAGAGATCAGCTAACAGACAAAACATCTGAAATTTACAGGACTTCCACTGACATCTTGAGTTATTCCATTGAGGGTTAAATAACTTGGTCATGAATACAACATATCGCCGCAAGCAGAATGCAGATCGTCCACCCATCGATACCCTATTGATTCTATTAACCGCGTTTTCTTGTGACGAAAAACCTTACTCAGTATCTCAAATCAGTACTTATTTCATGGCTAGGAAATGGAAAGGACTTAAAATAAATTTAAACCAAGAAAGTATACTCTGTGCTGTTTGGTTCTGAAAATTGCCGTTCAGAATTTGAAAGAGCCAGAAACATATTTCTTTCTACTATGGACGCAAGGCCTGAAATTTAGGAGGAAAGAGGCTAGTCGATTATATCCGTCTCAGTGCACAACCAGTATTTATTTTATTGACCCTCAAAAAGATGAAAGGCAAATTCAACATCGCCGGAATATGAACACAGAACGTAAAGACGGACGAAATGCCGCTCAATATTTTGGCCGGCGTGCTAACTATTCTGCCAGATTTGAGCAAATCATTCCATATTGTTAATCGAAATGCTGTGTGGCTAATTCTAACGAAAATGAATTGCCCAGAAAAATTTGTAAACATGATCAGGGTTTTGCATTAAGATATGAAAGCTAGAGTTAATTTTGGTGTTAGGCTCTCTGAGCCGTGGAAAAAGGAGTAAAGCAAGGAGACCTTGATGCACCCACCCTCTTTGCAATATATTTTGCTGTTGTGTTGTCATACGCTTTTCAAAACTCCGAGGAGTAACATAAAATATCGAACAGGCAATGTTTTTAATCTGAACAGACTGAAATTCAAAACGAAGATTTTTTATTTCACACATTAGGGAACTCTTATACGCTGACGATTGCGATCTAGTCAGTCATTTTGAAACAGGTCTGCAATCTCTTCTATCTACATTTGACTCAGCTTGTGATGATTTTGGCTTGACCATCAACTTGAAAAAAAAAACAGTTGTTATGTATCAGCCTGCATGTGGTGCTGTTTGCAACCCCACTAAATTTTTTGTTAAGGGTAAGCTACTTGAGGTTGTTGATTCTTTCATCTTCCTTGGAAGCTCTGTACAAAATTATGGAAATTTGGACACAGAAATATATCAGCGAATTCAAAGGGCAGTAAAAGCATTTGGTGGCTTGGAATCATGTGTTTGGCGCCAACGAGATATAAATAACAATACAATATTGGCTCTGTACAAACCAGTTGCATGGGATGGAGTACACTCAGTTCTTGGTCATATTCTCTTCTATTGGTGGTTTTACTCGAAGGAAATATTTGCGAAGTGTTGTATTACTCTTGAATACTGTCCCAATGTCATATGGGCCACATATCTTTTGTATCTTTTTGGAGAGGCCTTTCACATAGGGTAGACAGACTGTGGACAGCTTATTGGTTTCGCCCTCTCTTTTCTTCATAATTTGAGTGGAGAGTATGCTTTTGGGGTAGTTGTTGCTTAACAGATTGTTGCTGAGCTTGATCATTTCTTCGTGGTGGGTATCACGATCTCTACTTATATTCATTGCTCGATGTTTTAGGCACTGAGCAATCCCTCTCTTTACACTGTATGGATGGTGGGAGTTGAAGTCGGCTTGCGGTATACGGATGTCCTGATTCCATACTTGGTACGTGTTATTAATGCGTCCAGGAACGCTAACTGATTGTCTTTTTCTTTTTCCATTGTGAACTGTATGGATGGCTTTATTGAGTTCACATGATCTAACAGCACTTGGACGTCTTAGGAATGAGAACCCAGGTTCGAAATTTCCCCAAGACACCTGATGAAGGCTGGAGTGTATAGCAGCCGAAACGTTGTGTTAACAATAAACAAGATGAGGACAAATATCCGTCAAATGTAAATAGTGTTACTTGTCTTGTTTTCCATTTGTTTCTCTCGTTGTTCGCATACCTAAATTTTCCTTCGTATTTCATGTTGTTTACATTTTGCGACGTCTTGTACTCATATATGCATATATATATATATATATAATATATATATATATATATATATAATATATATATATATATATATATATTGATTGATTGATTCTAGTTTCAGCTCACGAGCTGTGGCCATGCTGGGGCACCGCCATTTGGTGTTGCTACATGGTTTTACTGCACGAATGCTTTTTAGCAACTGCCATTTGGTGCATGAGAGAGTTCGATGCAGCTGCGCTCATCTGCACCTCCTGCCGTGAAGTTGGTTCATCTGGGATACCTGACAAGAAGAGATCCAGTTTCATTTTAAAGACATCTGCATCCACCCCATGCAGGTCTCTTAGGTTCTTCGGGAGGATATTGAAGAGCTGTGGGCCTCGGAAGCCCAGGCTATCACAGTATCTTGTCCTACATCTTGATGGCAAATTTGGAGTCCTAGGCACCACGCAGTGGCGCCCAGTTCTGGCATTTGTGTAACTCTCGATGCCAAAGTTTGGGACAAGTCCCCCCAGGATCTTCCAGATGTATATTATGGCATATCTTTCTCGCCTACGCTCCAAGGAATAGAGTTTTAATCTCTTGAGTCTTTCCCAGTAGCTTATATTCTGCACAAAGGCTATCTTCTTCGTGTAGCTACGTTGGATCGCCTCAAGTTCTGTGATCAACTTGACACTGGATGGTGACCATAGCTGAGAGCAATAGTCAAAGTGGCTTAGGACAAGTGTCCTCCAGAGGACCATCATGGTTTCTTGTTCTCTTGTTCTAAAGGTTCTGAGAATCCATCCGGCCAGTCGTCTACATTTCATTGCCAATTTAGCAACATGTACACGAAAGGTTGCGTCATCACTCATGTAAATACCCAGGTCACGCACTGATTGTGCCTCTGGGATTGCAATTCCTCCGGGTCCAGTGTATTCATTGGGTATTGCATTTAGTTTTGTATGCTGATAGTATAAAGCTTGAAACTTTTCAGCATTGAACTGCATGCTATTCTTTTCAGCCCACTTGTATATTTTGTCCAGCTCACATTGCAGGCGTTTAGTGTCCTCAGGGTTCTGTATTGCCTGTGAAACTTTTGTATCATCTGCATAACTTGTGATCGTGGTTCTCTGCGTGGCTGAGGGCATGTCTGAGAGGGCCATTATGAACAGTAGTGGTCCCAAAACAGTGCCCTGCGGAACACCGCTCACTATTTGCGTGTTAATGGAAACTACCACCTGACTTCTATCTTTCAGAAAGTCATGAAGCCATTCTCCCAGTTTTCCAACTATGCTAAGATCACGCAGTTTGTGACATATCATTCCATGATCGACTTTATCAAAGGCCTTTGCAAAGTCGAGATATATCACTTCCACATTTGAGTGGTTGAGCAGTCGTTTCAGTACCCAGTCATAGTGTTGTAGGAGCTGAGTTAAGCAGCTTCTTCCTGGTCGGAAACCATGTTGGGTGTCAGGCAGCAAGTCATTTTCTTCAAGGAAGGTGATCAGTTTCCTTCTGACTATTCGTTCCATGACCTTGCTGATGTGTGAGGTCAGAGAGATAGGTCTGTAGTTCTTGGCCTCCGCTCTGCTACCTCCTTTATATATATATATACATATATAAGTATATACATATATGTATGTATATATGCATATACATACATACATACATACATACATACATACATACATACATACATATATATATATATATATATACAGAGAGAGAGAGAGAGAGAGAGAGAGAGAGAGAAAGAGAGAGAGAGAGAAAGAGAGAGAGACAGATAGATAGATATAGATGCATTTTTAGAAATGTATGTATATTTATATTTGTATATGCATGTATATTTACATATGTATGTTTGTATATGCCTGTTTGGCATTGTATGCAGATGCTATCTTGTTGCTTGTTACTTGTTGTTCATGACCAGAAATGAACTGTAAACTTACGCTACTTTCTCCCCACCACCGCAGATGTAATTATATATAACAAAAATTTATTATGTTGTGTCTGGGGAGAGTCATTCTCTTTTAGTGCCTTATTATTAGTTCAGTAGATTAAATATGTTAACACCAGCTTCAGCATTTGGTTTTATGCAGAGTATGTCCATAGATATTTTTCCTAGTCCTTCACATATATATATATATATATATATATATATTATATATATATATATATATATATATATATATATATATATATATATACACACACAACAAGATGCCGTCGAATAAATTCGAGGTAAACATGAAGGGAATTTAATTAATTGAATGAATCGCCCTCCAAATCTTATTTTCATAATTTTAATCTGTCCAAACGAACACAGTTCGTATTTTAGTTGCCTCTGAAAACCAGGTAAATGATGTACCAAATGAAGTCACATCTGATCCAACTTGCGACACGCATGTGTGCATCCTAACTCATCTATACAGATAGAATGAGTTCGTCCGGTTTAAAAGTGCCAAGGCGCGCTGTATGCTGTAACAGCGCACTTACGACTCGAGCAGGAGCTGAAGGCTCAAGGTGGAGGAGACGGAGGAGCGAAGGAGGCGGAGGAGGCGGAGGAAGTGAAGGAGGCGGAGGAGGTGGAGGAGCCAGAAGGAGAGGAAACACAC
>NC_043000.1:83382534-83390034 GCF_006345805.1 Octopus sinensis
TTCCACTCGTACGGTACCTTACTACTTTATTTTGTTATTATATATATATATATATATTATATATACTAGCTGAAGGTGACCGCTCTACGCGCGGGTAAGAGGTGTGTTGTTACTTCTGTTGCTTCCTTTCAGCACGTAAAAAACGCCATCCGAACGTGGCCGATTGCAGCGCCGCCTTGACTGGCTTCTGTGCCGGTGGCACGTAAAAAGCACCAACCGATCGTGGCCACTGCCAGCCCCCCTGGCACCTGTGCCGGCGGCACCCACTACGCTCACAGAGTGGTTGGCGTTAGGAAGGGCATCCACCTGTAGAAACACTGCCAGATCAGACTGGAGCCTGGTAAAGCCTCCTGGCTTCCCAGACCCCGGTCAAACTGTCCAACCCGTGCTAGCACGGAAAACGGACGTTAAACGATGATGATGATGATGATTCTCCCTCTTTCTCTCCTTCTCTCTCACTTTCCCCACTCTATACTCTTCATTCTCTCGGACTCTCCCTCGCTTTTCTTACTCTCTATCTTATCTATTATCTCCCATTTATAAACAACAAAAGATCTTGAGTAAGTTGAGAAATATTTAGAAAGATCAATCATAAATATCAGGCAGCAACAACGGAAAGGTCTGCTTCAAGGCAGACAGCAAAACAGTAACATTTAAAAGGGACAGACGAACTTGCGAGCTGAATAAAAATAATAAAATATTGGAAACCAAAGTTTGAAGGGATAGAATATGAGGATAGTAGAGTCACCATGGCTGGCATTTCTTAACGACGGACAGCAACGTTTTGACAGTTTAACGGCTGGCGTAAAATTTTGAACTTGATGTGAAAGAAAATGCCTAAACATCAAGTTTTGAAGTGATTCTTTCTCACGACAGTAAACTCACTATGGCAAGCATTCAAAACTTCTTCATCATGGACGGCAACACATTGACGATTAAAAGGCTAAGGCAAATTTTTTAGCTTGATGTAACAGAGAATTCCTAAACACCCGCTCCTTTAAATTTTAATCCCCTTCCAGCCCCATTTAGACCCCTTTTCACATTTTGGTTAATATAACCCGATTTCATTCGGGTCTACTGGGGCCACATTTTATAAGATGAGGAATTTTGTCCTAGAGGTCACGCCTTTCATTTGAGGGGAAAAAATAGTTGTCATGCAAACTTGCCAGCACTTTAAACATAGGTCTGCATATTTTCAGCTCAACCGACCACATAATGCACACATCATATATATATATATGTATATATGTGTGTGTTTGTGTGTGTTGGAGTCTCTCTCATACGTGAGCATGTGTTGGTTGTGGCGATGATAATTCTCTCTATGAATGCAGACAGATACATAAAAGAACGCCATTTGATGAAGTGAAAGTGATGGGAAGGTAGGAAATAGAGTGAGTGAAAAAGTGCTGGTAAGGGAGCGTGAGTGAGTGAGGAAGACAGATACATTAAAGAATGGGAGTGGACTTATCAAAGTGGATTTTTGGCCCTAGCAACGACACCTTTTAAGATAGGTGCATCGTCACCTCATTTTACATGTCCCTGTAAATTTTGGAGTCAATCCGACGGGATGTAGTGGCCTTGAAAGCGATCCAAGCGGTCCAAACGCATTTCAGTTTTATATATATATATATATATATATATAATATATATATATATATATAATATATATGTGTGTGTGTGTGTGTGTGTGTGTGTGTGTGTGTGTGTGACGTTTGTTGTTGTTAAGGTGCTGGTTGCCAGTATGCGAGTATGCAAATGGGAGAACAGCGATCGAGGTTTAAGAAAATGTATATTTATCGTTACGTTGTATACATCCAAAATCACGACGGGTTGGCATGTATAACAAGTAAATGGAAAAGCATGCGAGGAAAAAAGAGTGAATTTCGGTCGGTATGTGTGTACATGTTCTCATAGTGGGGTATAGAGAGAGATATGGTAATGTGACAGAGAAAAGAAAGTGAGTTAGTGAAAGTGAGACAGTCGAGGGAAGTCTTGCACAGTTGCTGATTGTAACTTTCTTTCTCCCTCTGGCCGTCTTCGTCTCTAGCGGCTGCCTGCTCGTGGCCATGACTATAGTTGTCCATTCACTAACTAATTTCTTTATTGCCAGTACATGGCTCACGTAAAGGGGACATCACAAGGACAAAGCAAAAACATCTAGGGACTGGGGTTATACACTAGTTAGTTGGTATAAAAGTCAGATATAATAAAATCGAATGAACTTGAAGAATACAATGAAATCGAAACGAATTAAATGAATTAAGAATTAAATGGTTATATATTTTTCTGGGTTTGTGTTCGACCTGCCGGTTTTTTAAAATTCTTTCTTACTCTTTATAATAATTTTTCGTTTTTTTCTTCGTTTTTTCCTTGTTTTCGGTTCAGACCGGCTACACTAGCTCGGCCTCATTCACTCTCAACTTCCTTACGACATTTGTCATCTTTTCTCAAACGTTCTTTGAAGCAGGAACCTCTTCTCCAGACTGATCTTCCTGGACAGATGGTAGTTAAAAAAACTAACCAACCCATGTCCGGAGATAAAGTTGTTTCTCTCAATTCCCCTTCCACGCGTTACCCATATTGTCTCTTTCACTACTGCTACTACGCAGAAAAATGACGCCTCCTTTTCCTTGTTAAAGGAGGGTGGCGGTACAATCTTGATGATAGACTCAGTTGATAACCTCACTCTTTCCGTATCTGATACCAGTTGTTCGACATAGGTTATCAATCCCCTCAGTTCTTCACAATGTACGAAGGCGTGCGTGACAGTTTCACTGACATGCCCGCACCTCGGGCATGTGGGTAGGATACCAGCACCATGCCTTGACAATCTCTCGCGAACTGGCAAGGCCGATCTGTAGCACAACCAGACCAGGGATTTCTGGAAGTTGTCCCTTGGCCCGAATGTTCTTTTGAGCAGATTCCTCATCGAAACCTAGAGTCTCCCACAGGATGTCGTCGGACATATGCTCTACAAACCCGCTATAAAATCCACAGTGCTTTTGAGCTGTTAAGTGAAATTTGGCAATCGAGGATCGAATCCACTCTATGCCTGCATGAAGTGTGCATGCCACTATATACACACACACTACACACACACACACACACACACACACACACACACACACACACACACACACACACACACACACACAAATATGCAGGGACACTCCTGTCGTAGACAACAAATGGGGGTTCTTAGTGAACAACCTGCACAAGTGATTTGTTTATAGTGATTAAATATTTGAGCACCACATAAGCTCAGTCTCTCCATCAAATCAACATTATCTACACAGGTGCATGATGTGCCACGAGTCAGATGTCGAAGTGATGGCAGAGCAACGTGAAGTGAAGTGTTTTGCTCAAGAACTCAACGTAGCTCCTTGTCCGGGAATGCAACCAACGATCTCGCGTGAGTGCAACGTTCTAACTACGTACCTTGAATAAGCACGGATTCTCCTGTCGTAGGCGACAGATGAGCATTCTGCAATTTCTGATTGAACCTCCTTCACAGATGATTTGCTTAAACTGATCCGATGTTTGCATATACAAATATGCATATAAAAATATACATACATAGGCGCAGGAGTGGCTGTGTGGTAAGTAGCTTGCTAACCAACCACATGGTTGCGGGTTCAGTCCCACTGCGTGGCATCTTGGGCAAGTGTCTTCTGCTATAGCCCCGGGCCGACCAATGCCTGTGAGTGGATTTGGTAGACGGAAACTGAAAGAAGCCTGTCGTATATATGTATATATATATATATATATGTGTGTGTGTGTGTTTGTGTGTCTGTGTTTGTCCCCCTAGCATTGCTTGACAACCGATGCTTGTGTGTTTACGTCTCCGTCACTTAGCCGTTCGGCAAAAGAGACCGATAGAATAAGTACTAGACTTACAAAGACTAAGTTCCGGGGTCGATTTGATCGACTAAAGGCGGTGCTCCAGCATGGCCGCAGTCAAATGACTGAGACAAGTAAAAGAGTAAAAGAGTATACATATATATACACACACACATACAAATGCAAATTTACATGCATTTACAAGTATATATATATATATATATAAACACTCACAATATATATATACTCCTTTACTCCTTTACTTGTTTCAGTCATTTGATTTCGGCCATGCTGGAGCACCGCCTTTAATCGAGCAAGACGACCCCAGGGCTTATTCTTTGTAAACCTAGTACTTACTCTATGGGTCCCTTTTGCAGAACCGCTAAGTTACGGAGACGTAAACACACCACCATCGGTTGTGAAGCGATGTTGGGGGACAAACACAGACACACAAACATATACACACGCATACATATATGCACATATATACGACGGGCTTCTTTCAGTTTCCGTCTACCAAATCTACTCACAAAGCTTTGGTCGGCCCGAGGCTATAGTAGAAGACACTTGCCCAAGGTGCCACGCAGTGGGACTGAACCCGGAAACATGCGGTTGGTAAGCAAGCTACTTATCACACAGCCACTCTTGTACCTATAAAATATTCATTTCTGCTCTAGGCACAAGGCCCGAAATTTTTTTGTTGAGGGGGTGGGGGCGCAGTCGATTAGACCACACCAGTACGCAACTGGTACTTAATTTATCTACCCCGAAAGAAAGAAAGAAAGAAAGGTAAAGTCGACCTCGGCGGAATTTGAACTCAGAACGTACAGACGAAAAACCGCTAAGCGTTCCGCCCGGCGTGCTAACGTTTCTGTGCCAAGAAGACCCAAGGTGTCAGGTAATGCTGAGTAAGTGCTATGGACAAACTATAGTTAAGCTCCAGGTTCGATAACGATACAAATGAGTCCAACGTAGGTCGTGTATTAGCATGCATATATATATATATATATATATAATATATAATTAACAGAATGAAATAAAAAATCCAAGTCTGTGAATAATGTTCTTTATAAATGTTCTGAAAATAATTCACAGCTTTGGATTTTTTATCTCATTCTGTTAATTATATGTGTGTGTGTATATATATATATTTACACACACACACACACACACACACACAATTATACATATAGAAACATAAAGATACAAATATACATATACAAATACACATATAGTAAATATACATACATACAGTAAAGATGGGAGAAGAAACATAAAAACAGACACGAGGTTTTTGGGCTTCAACAGAAGATTTCATGCAGACTTGCAGAAGGATCAGATCAACACGCACGGTTGCCCTCTAAACCGGCTTGTAATGCAAGAAAAATCGATGATGATGGTGGTGGTGGTGATGATGATGATGATGATGACAATGATGTTAATGATTGCGATGGCAGTGGTAATAATGTAAGTTAGGTTTTTTTTTTTCTGTGCTACGATATATAAAAAAAAACAAAAAAAAAGAAGTAAAATGGGTGAAAGAAAATAAGTATTCAAAACGGCGCCACAACAAAAGTGCAAGTTTAGCTTACCGTGTGTTCCAGGAACCGAGTTAATGGGGGTAACTAACACACGCAAGCTCATAGTCATACACAAGTGACGGGTGATTAAACTAGTTAATGTTTAGAAGAATTGTAACAATGATCTCCGTTTCCTGGCCTTTTCTTCCAAAGGTTACATTGTGACATACAAATTTTGTTTTATTTTATCGTAGTTTCAATTGTTTGCTTTTAGCTCTTTGTATTATTAATGCTGCTACGACTATTTTAGTAGTAGTAGTAGTAGTAGTCATCGTTTTATGGTTGACACTGTTTTTGGTCTCCTAACTGACATCATTGCGTCATATCTGGGTACATTGATAACAATGTTTGATTAATATACGCGCGTGTATATACTTGTGTGTGCGTGTGTATATACATTACACACACACTCATATACATACATATACATAAACATACACATATATATATGTATGCATATATATATATATAATATATATATATATATATATATGTATATATATATATATATATATATATATATATATATTATATATATAATATATATATATATATATATATATATATATATTATATATATATTATATATATATATATATTTATATATATACATTTACATACACATACACAAGTACACACCCATATTTACATTACATATGTGTTGCGCGCGTGTGCGTGTGTGGCTATGTGTATGCATTATAAATTGCTGACTGACAATTTGACAGATTGGTATGCACGTACGCATTTGCACACACACACACACACACACCACACACACATTCAAACGCACATATACACACTCGCATTCGCTTTCCCTCTGTCTCTCTATCTCTCGTTCTTTTACTCTCATTCTTCTTCTATCCCCCCTCTCCCTCTCTCCCATTTATATTTTGTTCCTTTTCTGATTTCAGTTACCCACCTTTAATCGAGGATATCCGTCCTAGAATATTTTTGGTGTCTCGTACTTATCTTATCGACTTCATTTCGTCGTACTGATAAGTTATGGAATATGAAGGGACTCAACATTAATACGGACAGTTCACATATACACACATCATTATTGGGTGTGCAAGTATGATGACATTCTTCGGGAGGTATGCTAGGTGTCAATAAAAATCAGCAAGTTGCTTTGTTCTAGTAACTTTCGGTGTAGAATCCCTGTACATTTCCAAAAATTCCTGGTCTGGCAGTGTTACCGAGGATAGGGCACTGCTGGAGCAAAATTCGAATAAAGCGACGAAATCGCAGAGACTGCACGTATGCAGTGTCCGAGCATTGCTGACTTGTGGAGTATGGCAAACAGCTGTTGTCGCGAGTAGGACATCCGGCTATCAGCAGAGCCTTTCATAAAGATCAACCTTCCACCGTCCTTTAACAATGCTGGGCAGGCTCTATCTTTGGTTATGGCAAAAAGGACGCGTAGCTGGCCAGTCGCCAGACTTTGGTACCTGGGAGTGCTTCAGAATATTCTGGGTGGGCACTACGAAATAAATATGTCAATGTAAATCTGAAGGTGCACAACTGAATAATGAGAAGGCAGTGCCTCCAGTGCACTTCCTCGGCGACGGGTATGTTGAGTAGTGGATGCGGCTGAAAGTATCGGGAACAGACACCTTCATCTTCAACTATTACAAGTTCCACTTGGAAAGGAAAATGATGGAGAGGGAAGTGTTGACCCTGCGAGACATTCCCTCTAGTAGCTATTGAATCCAGAGACCAGCGGTTTCGGTAACTTCCGACAATACCACTTCCTTCATAAGTATTGTGCAGCATTGATGCTATCGGAAAATGTCCCGGTTTCTTTGACCCACACTGGAGCAAATTTTTTACATTTGTCATCCATGCAGCTGCCAAACTGACTGGGTGTAGCTGCAACCACTCTAACCTTGCTGCAAAACTGAGTGTTCCTTCTTTGTAGTGTGTGCGCGCGTGTCAACGATGAAAATAGCCTTTAGGAATTAGGAATACGCGAAGACCCGCGAGGCTGAGGTTAGCAATGAGTGTGGTAGGCGCGGTAAGCCATCTTTATCACACTTGTGAGTTAAGAAGTAGGAGAAAACCATCCGTTAACCCTAACCCT
>NC_043000.1:83392534-83437534 GCF_006345805.1 Octopus sinensis
ATGCAGAATTATCAGAGTAGTGGGCATTCAAAAAAGTATGTATGTATAGAAATGTATGAATGAAGTCTTTAAGGTTTAAGATTCAAATCAAGGAAGTGCAATAATAATGTTTAGCAGTTCAAAACTGAGTAGTGAAATGCAGAATTAGGTCGGCTGATCGTGAGAATCGAATATTGATCGCTTCGCTAAAAACTGTAGGTGGTATAGGTTATTTCCCTTGGTTTGTTTAAATAAAATATTAGTAATATGTAGTAGATAGAAGGATCCATTGGAGGAGCCCTATTATCGATTTTTTTTCAACAATCTAAGTATGTCACGAGTTCCAGACATGAGTTCTACTTACGCGTCAAATAAAGTATAAAAGTGATATTGTCTGCAAAAATTAGAAATTGGACACACAAAAGTGAATATTCAAAGTAATCGAACATAAACAATGAAACCTGTAAAATATTTCTAAATTCGATGGCTCAATTATAATAATTTGTAAAATAAGTATAAGTGATTCAGGGTGTCCCAACTGAATGTGATGTGGAAGTTTGGTTTCATTGTTAAAGAATTTTAAGCATTCAAAGTATGTGTTCATTGTATTCGAACACACTTATTAAATACGTTCTGCAATCAAGAATTTAAGTATTGTCATGGAAAAATTTCAACCGGAAAAATGCAGAATTATCTGAGTTACGGGCATTGAAAGAGTACATACATCAAGAAAGTGCAATAATAAGGTTTAGCAGTTGAAAACTGTGAGTAGTGAAATGCAGGATTAGGTCCGCTGATCGTTGCTTGACATTAACCACTAGAGCATGTCCCCTAGTGGCTGACAATATGTGCATTTTTGATCATGAGCAAGAGTAGTGGGGAGGGGCATCATAGCCATATGTTGGGAGGGATGCTTTGGGGTTTGAATAAATGCAACAAAAGCAGTTTTAAGGAAATACTATCCATTTTTCATACTTTCAAGTGGTTAGCAAACGGGAAGTAACAGTTGCAAAAAATCATGTTACAGTAATCACTCACTTATCGCGGTTCACCTATCGCGCCCTCAGTACATCGCGGTTTTCCGGCTAATATATGTAAATTTATATCGTGGACTCCTCAGTATAACGGCCGATAGGTATTTATATATTTTTAGATTTTAATTATTTCATTGGTAAAATAAGCATTTTCACGCCTAAAAATTAATAAATCGATAAATAAAAATACAGTGCAGTACTGCACTGTACAACACATTAATCAAAATACATTAAAAGAAAATGCGTAGTATACCGTAGATGAGTAAACATAGAATTGTACATACTGTATGGAAAACGAAACTCGGGAGGCGAGTTGTGGTGTTCTTTTGCATTTGTGTGTAAAATTGTGAATTTATATCAAGTCCTATGATGTCACCCAAACGATGAGCACTTTCTAAGGTTTCTGGCAGTGAACCCAAGTGCTAGAGGAAGATGCTTACTATAGCAGAGATGAGACTCCTTGGCATGCTTAAGGAAGGGAGAAGGAATGCTGATATAAAGCCGCCAAAAGAAATTCAGAGAATGGCGGAAGATTAGGACCCCAGATGATTTATGTGTTGCAATTCAGAAATGCAATCGAGGGAGTCATGGGGGGTTTATAAAAACCTCCTCACACAGAATAGGCAGCACCAGCAACTGTCCATCACCATGTTTCTTGCCTGCAAAAAAAGAGAAGACACGGGTACTCCTAAGAGTGTTGGAAGAGTTTATAAAGCTTAAATATATAAAAATAATAAAACGAATATATGCAAATTATAAAAATAAAAAAAAAAACCCAGAACACTACTGTTTCTACTTCGCGGATTTTCACCTATCGCGGGGTGTTTTGGAACGTAACACCCGCGCTAGGCGAGGGATTACTGTATACAGTGTTATTAGCCAATTAGGAAGTTCGTCTAAAAGCTCTGCTGAAAGATTTTTAGCTTCGGTTGTACAATGCGATATGGTTACAGGGTGAGGTTCATGTGATGATTATTCGGCTTTTATTACAACTTGTGGGGGCTGTAAAAGTGGAACGAGAAAAGAGCGTTGGCTAAAAGTTAGCTTCGTAGACTTTTTAGTTAGTCGCGTAATTAGAGTCCAACATGTCAGTTAATTGATTGAATAATCTCAGTTAATTAAAAAGTTTCTTAACTCATCATATAACACCAATGAGACCCTTCCACATAGGTTATTGTGTTTACAGAATTCTCCCAACATGTAATTTCTCGCACCTAAATCGTTGATATTCAATTGCCGTGTGTGTGTGTGTGTGTGTGTGTGTGTGGCTGGCTGGCTGGGTAAGCTGGCTATCTATCTCTGTGCGAAAGGTACCCATCCCATTGACTGAAAAAATTAGACGTCACAACTACGACCTTGTATGATTTGGTTTCAATAAAACGCATGTGACTGGCGGAAATAACAATGTGGATGAACGAACTTTACACAAATTTTCTTTGATCTTTAGTGTAGAATATGACATTCTCTGACTAGCTGAATATGGTATCAAGGCTAAACATTCTTTTCTACTCTAGGCACAAGGCCCGAAATTTTGTGGGAGGAGGCCAGTCGATTAGTACGCTACTGGTACTTAATTGATCGACTCCGAAAGGATGAAAGGCGAAGTCGACCTCGGCGGAATTTGAACTCAGAACATAAAGACAGACGAAGGCTAAATATTGTACGCGGTCAAAAATCATTTAAACAATGGGATGGAGATTTGTCCAATTAATATTTGCTGCAACATCTCCAGACATGAAGTAGTGAACACGTGTTATTGTAACCTTGGAACTCGTCGAGAATTTAGAGGGAGTATTAAATTGTGTATCATTCACGAGCAGAGGTGACGCATTTTTGTGGGTGCTTTCCCACGAAATGTGTTGACCTTTAAATATAGTGCCGCTGAATGGGTTTAAATTAAATCCTTATTACAGAATATAAAGGTGGTTCCCATTCACAGAATAATTGGTAAATCTAAATATGAATTATATGTCCAGTGAGTAAGAAAGTCGTCGAGAGAGCAGGCAGAAGTAAGAGGCATAAAGAAAGAGTTAGAGGTATAGTTGGACTTCGAAATCATCTCAAGTTGGTAGAGTACAGTCAGAGAGAAACAGAGAGAGAGAGGAAGAGAGAGAGAGAGAGAGAGTCGCAAGCTGTAACGAAATATATTGATTTAGTCGGTTAACAAATTATGTAGCTCGTAGAATGGACAAGCGATTAAAGTTATGTAATGTTTAAGCATTTGGTGCTAGGTGTCAATGATTATTATTAATCTTGTCACATTTGACAGCGGGTTCGATCGGCTTCTCAAAACAAATTGAGAAGCTAGCTCGGAACTCCGATGTGTGTGCTTGCATACGAGCACGCACGCACACACGCACACACACACACACACACACACACACACACACACACACACACACACATACATACATACATACCTACAGTCATACGTGTAGACACCTGCACACTTACGAACGTACACACACGCACACAAACACACATACGAACACACAGACAGACAGACAGACAGACAGACAGACACACACACACACACACACACATGATTAGAAAATTGATATACTTATCCAAAACCGCCATTCAATTCAACTGACGCGTTTCCTGATCACTTGTAAGTGTATTGCCGACGTACCTAATTCCTCTTCTATTATATAGCAGTAATTCGGCTGTTGCTAGGCAGTTCGCCCCAAAACCTGTAGACAGGTGTCCTGAAATACTGATGTCTAGAAACGAATTGAGCAATATTATCAAGGCCAATGAATTATTCTTTACATGCCCCAGAGTGGCTGCAGTCTGATGACTGAAACAAATAAAAGATAAAAGTTAAAGTATAGTTATTTTGTATAGATTTTTTCAGATGTTTATTCTACTGTATATCTTTTATGAAGAGTTGTAGTTACTGTAAATATCCTTAGTTTATTGTATATTTTCTGAGCGCAGTGTGAAAAGTATTCACTTATCATATCTATCTTGACAAAGGACCATTTACCAAATCGTTGATATATTTTCTTTTCATCACGTCTTTATGCCTAGACGCAAAGCCCAACATAACATTCGTAAATGTATTAAAAACAACCAATCTATTGGTAAAACACACTCTACCAAGTAAACTCAAGGCGAAGAACGGTGTTGTAAGTCAACTGATCGCCAATTATGTCTGATTTTAAAAAGAGACAAGAAATTAGATAGATTTGCATCTCCACCTATAATCGGATTCTGTTAGGGCCCTATATGTTAAAAATGTGGATGGGAAAAGTGTGGGTAGAGGGTGATGTGCGAGCAAATCTTTCCCCTTACTGTTTTACAAAGTAACCCACAACACAAATAATTATGCAGAAACAAGAACAAAAACAACAAGCATTATTAAAAGAGAAAAGAAGCATGGTCATTCCTTATTCAAGTGACCTTATCTTATCGCCCATCACTTGTTATGCGTTCATAAATTAGTTTGATAGCTGAGCTCTGATTGGCTGTATGCAAATGATTCATAGCTGCGGTCCGGAACTCACATGGGAAAAAAAACTTCGTGCCCCGGGGCGGCCCTTCCGTTTGCTGCCCCTGAACCCCACAAAAAACACATATTGCCTACAACAGACCCAAAAGTGTCGCCCCTTTAAAAGTGCCACCTGGGGTGGACCACCCCTACTGCCCCCATCCCTCCCAGCTACGCTAGTGCAACTTTGCCTTTCATCCTTTCAGGGCCGATAAAATAAGAACCAGTTTATGTAATCAACTTATCCCCTCTTTGAAATTACTGGCCTTGTGCCCAAATTTGAAACCAGTATCAATTATGTTGACATTAGTAATGAATGGTTCTCTCCAAGAATTCCTGGCTTTACTAAATTATTATTTGCCGTTTTTGTCATCGCGAATTTAGTTCTTCATTGAATGGAGCAGGCAACATTTATTTTTCGCTTAACATTCATGAAATTATAATTTTGTCCCGAATCTTTCGATTTCATTAAAAAGCAGACGATGATCAGTCAACTATGAATATTTTGTATTTAATTATCTTTCCTGTTTGTAATTTCTGTTTTTTCTCATATTTCCATTCCTTTCATTTTCCTTCTTTTACTTTTTCTTTGTTTTTTTTTTCTGACTTCTCCTTGCTTTCCTTTCTTGCTATCAAGAATATATTCTGTGTTTGATGATTTTAAACTGTTAAACGATGTAATTTACCTGGGAAAAATCTAATGCTTCACTTTTTATTTGTGTTATATATATATATATGAAAAAATGCATTGTAAATAAACAATGACAGATAAAAAATCGTATACCTATAAGACACAGAGAGGCCCTAATTCTTCATCAGTTATCAACCAGAATGGTAATACTCAGTTTCGCATTACCATTCTGGTTGATAACTGATGAAGAATTAAGGACCCTCTGTGTCTTATACGTATACGGCTTTTAAATGTCTTGTTTATTTACAATGCATTTTTTCGTTTATTTGTAACGGTACGCAACACACACCAGACATTTATTAATAGTAAGTTTATATATATATATATATATATATATATATATATATATATATATATACTCCAGCGGTGGCGGGAGATAAACACAGATACGAAGACACAGACACGTACACATATAGATAGATAGATAGATAGATAGATAGATAGATAGATAGATAGATAGATAGATAGATAGATAGATAGATAGATAGATAGATAGATAGATAGATAGATAGATACACTAGCAAATTTATCCATCTACGATGGAGGCATAAGATGGAGGAAATTCATAGCAGCAGTATGTATTGAGAAATGTATAAATGGACTTGATAGATTACTGAGTGATGTCTTAGAGATATCACATTATTGTTGGTGATATAGCATTCTATTGCAGCCTATATGACATATTTGAGACCAAGTGATGTGTGATGATGATTCACTCCCGAACTGAAATAGGCTCTCAGCCTCTGTATTATGAATGGTTATATGGACTACTCCTAACGAAAGCCAGAGCTTCCTTCGACCACTACATAAAGAGTTTTCAGGAAAAAATGTTATTTAGGTATACTTTTATTTTAGCTGTTTACACTATTTTACGTTTGTTTATACTCTTATACATTCAAAGTTCACAAATTTCCTTATTTAAATTATAAATCATATTCCTTTCGATTATATCAATATGCTTACCAAACTTCTTTGTAGACGATATTTTCTGTTTGGTCGACACTAATTTTCAAATTACTGGAGTCCGTTGCTCTACTCATAGCGACGTATAACTGGCTGTGTGTAAATATGGAGTGGGTAAAAATACAACCACACGACCTAAAGTTAGGCCCTGTGCCTCGTTTGCTGTGAATGCGCAATTTGAATCTTTAGGGTTGCAAAATATCAAACTAAAACTTAATTCTCACTATTCTAGGTTTTGAATTACATGCGATTGACTAAATATAACACCTCCTGGATTCATCATTCCAAACCAGCATACTTCATACTGTATGCACTTAGCAATTAACTGCGAAAACTTCTGGGGGTGCCATCAACTCAACAAAGTGATCTAAGCTGACTACCAACTCTTACTTTCTCTCTCTCTCTCTCTCTCTCTCTTTCTCTCCCTCTCTTTCTCTCTCCCTCTCTCTTCTCGTTTTTCCTCATTGTTCGTACTTTGTCTAACCCCATTTCAAATACTTGGACCGCACCTTTGTTCCCCAAACTCCCAACACTCTGGATCCCCTCAAATATCGATGAGAAGCGAAATTTGAAGTTGAGAGTACAAACCTCATCGACAGTTTGGAACAGTCCACACACAATAACAGCACCAAACCTTTCACAATATTCTATCGACGCGGTTCAAATGTGAATCTCTCCATGTTTTTTCTGAATGTAAACAAGGAATGGCGCTCCGCCAGTTTCGACGATAAGTTTTCCATCAATTGAAAAAAACATACTCATTGAATTAGCATATAATTGGCTGAGTATTCCACAGATGCATGTATTCTTAAAGTAATTCACATGTCGACCTTTAACTTAAACAAGTAAATTCCATCCCATGGGCTTCCACATAGTTTCCACTCACCCACTTTCATTCAAAAGTCTTAGGTTGAACCGAGCGCACCTGTCACGCAGTGGTGTCGTATCCTGGAGTTTGACGAAATGAGATTTTTAATTTTGTTGCCATGTTGATTCCACAGAGATTTTAAGGTTCTGTCTTCCCCGTCATCTCTCTCCTTTTTTTCGCTGTCTGTCTTTGTCTGTCCGTCTGTCTATCAGTCTGTCTGTCTGCCTCTCTCTCTCTCTCTCTCTCTCTCTTCTCTCTCTCTCTCTCTCTCTCTCTCTCTCTCTCTCTCCCTTTCATACTCGCGCGCGCACACATGGCTGAAATGGCGTCATGCTCTGCTCACGATTACAAAGACAATCAAAATTTTTAGCAAATGCATTGTGCATGCGACCAAGTCACGCCGATTGCAAATAATGGTTGTAATCATGGGTGCGTGTATCTGTATGTGTGTGAGTGGATGAGAGAAAGTAAGAGAGAGCGCGCGAAAGAGAAGTTATATATATATATATATATATATATATATATATATGGAGAAGCTCATAGGTGCAAAAACAAGGTGAGAAAAATAGTACTCGAATATCGAAGGTAGAATTTAATATTGCGTTTTATTAAAGCTGAAAAACTTCTCAGATTGTTAACTCCAAGTTTCACATAATCAGTCTTCAGATGGAAGTGAACTTTTAGAACAACAGCGAGAATTTTATTTCCATTTTACTTAAAATTGATTAAAGCGAAGCGTTGTATCTTGGTGAAGACAGTCGTTATAAACCTGTCTTCTATAAGAAAACTAGACAAAAACCATTACGTGAAGGTGATCTCGTAGAAGTAGAACAAAGAAAACTTCGTGGTCTAAGCCGACATTCATTATGATTGTAAAGACTAATATAGCTACGGACTTCATAAACATATCGAGACATTTTCCCCTGGGAGCACAGATAGTGTAGACTATTCTACAAAAATACTTCAAGGGTCAACTACTCTTGTTGCAAAAATTTCACCTCGTCGGTCAGCCAACAGAATGCAAAAAGCCTCTTCGAAAAGAGACATTTTGCATTCTGTTGGTTGAAAACAAAAATGAGCAAACTGCTAAGAGCAATAGCATCATCTTAACTGTATACCTAATTGCAATAACATCACCAAAAGGATAGGGTAAAGGCTAAAGTTCATTAGACAACATCCCTGAATATAAAAAAAACATTAAAAACATATAAAAAAAAAGAGTATCAACAGACAATAATTTCAAGACGAGATTTTACGTGCAACGCAGCAATAGTGTGCTATCGAGATATGGTGTATATTGCTTGTTAAGTGAATAAATGCCTCGTAACACATCGCCCCTATTGCCTAGTGAGTGCTGTGAACAAAGTTTTAGTCGCGAAGATGTGATGAACCTCAATTTTAACAACGGAACGTATTATTTATCCAAATTCAGACATAATATTACTGAAGGCAGATTAGAAAATATAATGTCGGTCAGAGTAAAAGAAAGAGAGAGAAAAATGTCAAACAATAAGACAATTAGATATACAGCTGTGTTCTAAGGCCGACAACAACTGAAAAAGGAAAAGTAAATAACTGCCATTGACTGATAAGTGAGAAGAAATACAAAGATTTAAGCTGTTGTAAATATTAGATAATGCACTTGTGAAGCTATTGACTTGTCACCACTTCCGTAAGTATTAAGTAATGTAATGAACTAATCTAAATTTTCAGCTTTGCAAATTCTCACCTAATTCTTATCACTATCTTCATTGTCCTATTAACCGATATTATTCAAAAGTATGTAAAGTTAATACAGTTATTGTGAACGGAAACGTTCAAGTGGGGTAGATCAACGTCACTTCCATTTTTAATGACTTATCATGAAAAATATATTTAAAAATTTATTTTCCAAGCTATCTTCGATTCACTTATATTATTGATGTTACTGTAAATTTGAAAATCGCTTCTAGGCTAGCCGCTTAAGGTTCCAATTATTATATTGTTGTAGTTGGATGTTGAGGTCAAGCCTGACCGTGCAGATAATGCCTGAAGGTAATGCAACCATGACTATCACGTCTATCTCTGAAATTTGCATCAAGCACTACATTACATAATATAACCTGCTATTTTTAAGACGGTAAGATGAGACTGGAAAAATATATAACTTCAATATTTAGCAATTCGAGCGACCGAATAGGGGTATCAGTATTCATTCTCGGAGGAAATGATTCTGCTTCCTTTATCACACTTTGGAGAGATACGAACATTACAACTTCCCTTTCGTTTTCTGCTTAAACCTTGCAGCTACTGTATCAATCAGTTTGGTTAAAAAACAAAAAGGAATGGGTTTGGATAAGATTGAAATTTACGAAGCTGATTTGTTCGTTATTTTTTTCTTTTTGCCAACGTAAAAATAAAGTGTGTTAATATTTGGGAGATCTTTACGGTAGCAGAAAAGGAATTTTAACTCCTATTTCTAAATTCGGCGTGGTGAAGCAATTAGCTGACCCCTAATTATAATTATGCTTAAAATTATAGAATATATATATATATATATTTATGTTGTATGGACGCCCCAATACGATGAAGTAGGCTAGCCCAATACGTAGATATAGAGGGAGAGTCGAGGAGCAGAAGAGAGAAGAGTTGAGTAGTAGAGTCATCGAACGTGCGACATAACAATATATATATATATATATATATATATATATTATATATATATATATATATATATATATATATATATATATATATACATATATATATATATATATAATAATAATAATAATAATAATAATAATAATAATAAGTCTGCACCGATTATGGGCTGATGGACATTGGCGATGGTGAATGCCCATGGGTATTTTTGTGAGCCAATGTTGAGAGAAAGGGTGCAACGACCGTATGCCTCGATCATGGACCCGTTGGTGGCTGTTAAAGGCTGGCTCCGCTTTCCGTGACGGAGGTCCTTTGCCGACGCCGGGATCGATTAAGAACTTGCGTCCGGAACTCCGATCACGGACATAGAGGAGCATTTGATCATGTCTGCCGGCCACCAGGGCATTCAATGGGGGCCGGCCCTGGAGTTTCCCTGGGTCACTGGTGAAGGGGTCTCGAAGCTACATGGTTGTTTGCACTTTGTCGCATTTTTCCCGAACTTTGCGTGGTAGAAGCAAGGTCATCTTACTTAACTCTACCCTGTCTCGGGGTCGACCCTATGGTGTTGACCATGACACCACTGGATAAAAAATGTTTATCAGCTGCCTTCGCTAATTGCCGCAGGTCCTTGATTTCGGTCTGAGTTATGAGGGCTTGGACTTGGAGTGGCAACTTGCAGAGGAATATTTCCCTAAACAAAAAGGAAGGTGGCTCCGCGGGGGGGGGGGGGGTAATGCCAACATTTTGTCCATCAGTTCCGAAGGCTTAGATTCGCCAAATTCCTCTTCCAGTTTCTTGGCTGCCGTTTCTCTTTCACTGCGTCGGAATGAATCCACTAGCCTATCTTTCAATATGGCGTATTTTTTGTTGGTAGGGGATAGGTTAATATGTCTAGCACCCTCGTTGCCGTGCCTTCATCTAGTGCCGCCACAATGTACGAGTATTTCGTTTGATCGACAAGGTACCTTGTTTATATTAAATTGAGCCCCCACCTGCGCGAACCACAGTTCAGCCTTCTTAGGCCAGAATTGTAGTAACCTCAGTGTTGTTTTGTTGCCTGCCATGTTTGTTTTGATAGCGAGAACTGTTGTTCTATCGTCTGGAGCACCAGTTATAGCTTTATTAAGCTATACGCAAACAAACTAGTGGAGATAGAATACATTTATCAAAGGCTTATTACTTTACATACATCAGGGCTTAAATCGCCAGTTATTTCTGTTTAGTTCATTCGGATTCGTTTAACACTCACTGCTGACATTCTTTTTGTTCTTCTCCCACCAGAAGTCCCTTTCGCTGCTTACCAACTTCCTAGCTAGCCCGCAACGAAGTTCCTGTCAACAGTTCGTCTGTCATGAATCCTACCCTACAATAGGATTGCGGATACGAATGGGAGCGGAACTAAAACGGGACTGAACAGGGAACGGTATAGGACATGAAACAGTGTAATGGGAATGGGAACTGGAAATAAACCCCGCTTTTTCGGGTATTACCGGATAATTCAGCTAGTATGTATATATCATTTGTAGAAATACATAAATCCGGGGGAGAAGCACACTCTAAGATGTAGAGCAGTTAATATTATAGTGGGGTAGACCGGTTTATGGGGTTACCCTCGGTTTCTCGCTCATAAGGGGTTTAGCCGTACGGCGTATCTTCAGACCCTAAACACTGCTAGCTTGAGGCCTGAGAACTCAAAAGGTCTCTGAATAAGGGCTGTTTAAGGATGTTTCGTCCGACTTTACCTTCTGAGTTCAAATTCCGCCGAGGTCGACTTTGCCTTTCCTCCTGGATGGATTGATGAAATGGGTATCAGATGTGCACTGCGGTCGATGCAATCGACTAACCTCCACCCTGTAAATTTCATGCCTTCTACCAACTATAAAAATTATAATTATTATTAATGCTGCAACGACTACTAGTAGTAGTAGTAGTAGTAGTGGTGCTGGTGGTGGTGCTGGTGGTGGTGCTGGTGGTGGTGCTGGTGGTGGTGCTGGTGGTGCTGGTGCTGGTGCTAGTTGTGGTTGTGGTGCTGGTGGTAGTGCTGCTGCTGCTGGTGGTGCTGGTGGTGCTGGTGGTGCTGGTGCTGGTGGTGGTTGTGATGGTGGTGGTTGTTTTTATTTTATATTGTCAATTGTTCTTATTTGCCCTTAACCTTTGACATTCAGTGGTACATCACTTACAACTTGTGACTCTGGCTACACGCTAAAACTAGGAGCAAAGTACAGCCGAAGCAGCACCAAGGCACTGCTGTCGCTGCTGCCACCGTTGCCGCAGATTATGATGATGACGACAACGAAAACGACGAAAAGGACGATGATATCTATACCGTCATCAACAAAAACAAAAATTGAGAATTTATTCGTTTTATAAACTGAAGCTTGTACAATTTAGCAGAGGTTGGTAGAGATGAATGATATCTCTACCAGCCTTTACCAACCAGAATTGGAACTTGAATTGTAAAGCGGACTAACTAACCAGCACAAGTATTTTACTCTACACTTAGAACATCGTCGGAAAATCTTTCTAAGGCATTTCATAGATTTTTTTCATCAAGCAAAGAACTTATAAAAATGGGGAGATTCATGAATGTAAAGTTTACTTTGTAAACTGTATTGTTAGTGCTACTTTAGCGTGCAGTCTACCTAACCATTTACACTTTAGCATGCAGTCTAATCCTAACCTAACCATAACGCTAACTCTAAATCTTAACCCTAACCCAAAACTCTAGTCCTAATCAAAACACGGATCAGTCATTTCATAGCGTAGACTCCCTCTGAAGAGGGTTATGCCGATTACATCGACCCCTTTGCTCAACAGGTATTTATTTTATCGACCCTGAAAGGATGAAAGGCGAAGTCAACCTCGGCGGAATTTGAGCTCTGAACATAAAGACGGACGAAATGCGGCTAATTTTGACTGGTGTGTTAATGATTCTACCTGTTCACTGCCTTAGAGATATTAAATATTAAAAGCATATGTAGCTTCTGGATTTTGTGTATGAGTGTTAATACCATAATCTTTATCGGCACGCATATATACATACATGCATGCATACATGCGTAGGTACTTACATAAAAAAGTTTATTATGGAATAGATATAGTGAATCTCCCTGTTATTGAATACGTACACACACATCAACACAAGGAATATTGGTGGAACATTACCATCAAAACATCTGTCAAGTGTAAACATAAAGAGGCTGCATATTGTTTTGAGCCAGACAAAAGACACCTATGTACTGTCATAGAGGTTAGCTGTCCTGCTGATGTGAATATCTCATGAAAATCAATGAGAAAGAGGATAATTATGAACAACTTACTCTGAAATCTCCAGTTTCTATATCTAGGTTATAAATTCACATTTATACCAATAACTAATGGTGGGCTTGGTTTTTGTGAGTAAAGTGACAATCTGGATAAGCTAGAGTTTTCAGAAAAAAGGAATCAACCAACTCACACATTACAAATACAATGGAATTGGAACAATAAGAATATGCAAGACTTTTCTCAAGTTTAAAATGTGGATTTATTTTTGTTAACTCCAGTTTAACGATGGTGCTTTGGTAGGAATCAGTACCTTCCTCAGAGAAAGAATTAAAATAATTAAAAACAGAAGAGAACAAACATGCGCATACCCATAGAGATTAGCATCCTTGCAGATGTGAATATGTATTCCAAAATCTATAAGAAGTAGAATAATTTATGGACACTGCAACTCCTCTATCCTGACGACAAATTTTCATTTATACCAATAATCATGTTAGTAAATGTCTACGCTACAATCTGAAAAGGCTAGATTTTCAAAGAAAATTATTGTTTAACTCAAACTTTAATGACATAATCTTGAAGTGGACCAGTAAAAATTTGCAAGACTTTCTGAAAGTTCGATGAGTAACTATTATTGTTGTTGTTGTTATCCCAATTCCAATGATGGGGCTTTCGTTTCTTTATCAGAAATCAACTCCCTCCTAGAAAGAATACTAATAAATAAAAAAGAAATGGCATACATACATAATACATACTTACGTAATAGATATGTAGTGGTTCATGCAGGCATGGAGTGGATTCGATCCTCGATAGCCAAATTTCACCAAATTTCACTTGACATTTCAACATCACTTTTCTCACGGTAAAACAATAGTTTTTCTGTGACTGACAGCAGTTACATTTGCCAGATACTTTCGCTAAGCAGAATAATGTCTTTGTCACTTGACCCTTCTAACCTCTTTTAGGCCACAAAAGGCTAGAATAGAGATAACAGACCGCCAACGAAATCTATTGTTCTCAACAATATGTCTATCCGTCAAGCTGGTTTTGGATAGTTATAAAAACAAGAACTCCGTAAGCTAAAGTCGATAAGTGAGGACCAAGTCTGAAGGAAAAGGCACAAAGGGACAACTACGGTAACTCACCAACGAAGCAACTGTTTCGTCTCACTACTCTCACTTTCACTAACTCACTTTCTTTTCTCTGTAACTTTACCATATCTCTCTATGCATATTACTGCTATGCGATCGTGTACACATATAGGTCGAAATTAACTCTTTTTTACTTGCATGCTTTTCCACGTACTAGTTATACATACTAACCCGTCGTGATTTTGGACAGTAACGGTAAATAAATATCTCTGTACAACATCAATCACTGTTCTTCTTCTATCTTGCATACTGGCAACCAACACCTTAACAACAACCGCTACAATTGTTGACCCTCGACTGCTACGAAGTATGCGAGGTAAAAAGAGTTAATTTCGGCCGGTATGTGTGTACACGATCTCATAGTAGTATATATAGAGAAATATAGTAACCGTTACAGATACATGATATATATGTAATACACACATATATATATATAATATATATATATATATATTATATATATATATATATATATATATATATATATATATATATATATATACATAGTGATTGCTCCACTTTCACAGACGATTACTGTCCCCTTCTGCTCCCTCGTTGTCAATGACATTCCTGACTTTCCGCCCTCGACCTTTCATAAGACTATTCAATCCGTTGCATGGTTTGAAGCTAAAGTGAGAGACAAAAGTTGTAACTTGCTGTACGCTTTCAAGTGGTTAGTTCTACACACGTCACCGATCTCCAATTGCTT
Source organism: Octopus sinensis (assembly GCF_006345805.1). NCBI lineage: Eukaryota > Metazoa > Mollusca > Cephalopoda > Octopoda > Octopodidae > Octopus > Octopus sinensis. Next base: position 83,407,330 of record NC_043000.1, read on the forward strand.
TAGGACCTTCACTAGATGAAACGATAAATGAGGTCACCATAAAGAGAGATCTGTACGTCATTGGGGTATGTTTATCCTGAGTATGACTTTAAACTGCATCTGGTAGTGTGGTTTTGGTTCCGGAGTTCAATTGTTTTGAGGAGTGTAGAACCACCCTTTAGCCAGGTCTGCTTTTAGTCAGGTCAACTCTTACCCGGAGTAGTAGCATTTGCCTGAGTCTCAGCTATGGGTTAACTCGCATATGTGATAATACTGTATATGAGCGCAGAAATACCCTTAGTTGGTGCGAGGGTGCGCAGTAATTGACCCTAGCATCCTCTTGGGGAGGGACATTCTAATGTAAAACCTGCGGTTTCGCGTGATTACTGGTCGTCTCGCTTCGGCCGGTCACTGGGTACTAATCACGGAGACTCGTGAGTGATACTCATGTTGTACAACCATTTATCACATACATACATACATACATACATACATACATACATACATACATACATACATACATACATACATACGCACACACGCACACACATAGATACATGCATACATAATGGAAGTCAGCTCGTGATCGGGTTGGGCCTCTTCCGAAACTCCGTGCAAACGTTCCGAGTCCAAGAAGTTCGGGTGAATGAATTTCCTTTGAGTGAATAAATTATTTCATTTCAATGAACTCACTTTTCAGTGGCACAACTGAGGTTGAGACGATCAGAAAACGGCTGCACTTCAGTTTTGTTTTTTGTTGTTTATTTTCTATACGAGTTTACCTACTCCTAGAAGGAATTTCTAAGAACTAGCGGTCCTTCACTCCTAGTGGTCCACTTGCTATTTTTCTTCAAAGCTGGAACCCTGGCAGGTGCTATTACTCTGGGTCTAATTAGACCGGGAAACAAAAGTCATTAAATACTGGTTCGACACTCTGCAAAACCCTGGAACTGTCGGATGCATTTTGAGGTTATACCCAAAAGGCACTTATACACATGCCTGCTGGACTATATTGTTCTCCACAAAAGAAAAAAAAATCGACGGCAGTATACAGCAATGATTGGCACTGCTCACTGCTAGAGTTGGGAAAATTTCCGCTCGATATAGATTAACAGAAATGGGTTGGCTTGAAATTTAGGGTTTTAAAAGAAGTGAAATTGACTGGATGTGACGGCAGTGACATCCGATAATTTTAAGTAAACAAGTCTATGTAAAAATACCACGGCTGCTATGTAACAATACCTCTATGTAACAATACTTCGGCTGCTATTTCTGAAATACTTAGGACAAACGCAGCAAAATGAGGAAGCCCTGTCAATAAAATTAAGGGATTTCACCTTTTCTGTTTATGAAATTATGGACTTGTCCGGTCAATTTAGTTTAATTTTTTAAACCCTTAAACCGCATATCAACGCCAAATTGTCCCGCTTCGAGGCCATAACTAATGGGGAAATTGTAGACAAAAACTGATACATGTAGAACGTAGTGTATTAATTGTCAAAATTTAAGTATAGAATGACTACAACCTGTTGACAGAAACGCTATCCTGCAAGTTCATTTTTATGAGTCAGCAACATAAAGGAAGAAACATAAGTCTGTAAAAAAAAAAAATTCCATTAATATCTGATCATCAAAACAATATTTTGTGACGTAAAAGAGCTCTTAATAATGACATAATGATAGGAGTAAATAGTATATGAAAGGAAACAATACCAATCCCAACTGTAAAACCGTGACAACCGCATTAAGCGCAACAATGTGTGTGTGTGTGTGTGTGTGTGTGTGTGTGTGTGTGTGTGTGTGTGTGTGTGTGTGTGTGTGTGTGTGTGTGTGTGTGTGTGTGCGTGCGCGTCGTATGTATATCTGCAGGATCTCTAAAAAATGTGAACACACATTAAATAATAAATTGATTATAAAGTCAGTGCTTATTAATATAGATTTTCTTTTGAAAAATTAATTGACAGAATTTAATTTTCACATGAAATGCTTTCAAACTGGTGATCGTTCTGGTCCAGGCACTGCTGATGATCATAGCAAGGAAACCACGAATATCAAGTAATATTTCGTTAGGTATTTGCGCACATTTTCGTTCAGTGAGTTCCCTCAAATCATCGACTGTTGCCGGTTTTGTACCGTAAACTTCATCTTTGAAGAATCTGCACAAAAAACAGTCTAGTGGCATGAGGTCCGGTGAACACGAAAAGTATTTTACTGAAGCTCTTCGTCCATTCCACTTGTTTGCAAGGTAGGCCTTTACATTACTGTGGTAGAGTGAGGGTACCCCAATCTTGCTGGAAATAAATTTCTACGTCAGTGGTTCTCAACCGAAGTCCATATAACCACTGGCGTCCATATAAGATGTTTGGGTGCCCACACAAGCTTTGTAAATTGGACGTCCACGGAAATATTTTAAGGGGCTCATAAATAAATCTGGATCTTTACCTTTTGACCGACAGATTTAGAAAATAATTTTTTGCAACCAAACACTTTCAAACTTCGGACACTGGTAGAATGTGTCAAATAAAACATCTTTTACTCTTAGCATTTTTGAGAAAAGTTTATATTTACGAAGTTATTTCGTGTTAAACTTGTCGTGTTTCAGTAATTTCAACCAATCAATGACGTGCATTCAGCTGAACAAAAGGAAATTTCAAATAGTTTCAATGTGAGAATATTTGGCCTTCGTTGTTAGTCAAATTACGTTGGTAATTTGGCCCCAAGTATCACCTCCAGAGATTGGCAAATCAATGTCTGCAGACCTTCAGGTTAATAGTGGGTATCTATTAGGGCCTATATCCGAATGTAAGTAGGCTACAGAGATAGTACGGGAAAGAGGGCATGGATCAGGACAATAAAGAGAATTAACTTCCTCTCAAAAGCAATAACATTAGAGTCGAACAAACAACACTTCTAGAACTGTATGCGGTCTCTCATTAATAACTAAAAAGCCGGTAAGGAAGACTAAGCTATCGCTAAATTTTAGACATAAACCTAAAGTTTTCTATGCATTTGCCCTAAAATCAGACAAACCGAAAGTCTTCCATGAATTTGTCCTAAAGTAGCCCTATACTATTTAAAAATAGTATAGGGCTACTTTTTCATCCAACGGTTAACTGATCGACGAACCCAACATCCTTTACAACGATGCAAACGCTATGGAAGAGATTTTACAGAAGCAATACGACTGCCTTAAGTTATTCTGATGCACTTGATTTAAGTAGCGTTGAAATAAATCCCCAACATATCAATCCTGACATAGCTTTCAGTACCGTGGACTTTATTGTGGCAATTAATATTATTAAACTCAATTCCTCAGTAGGCCCTAACAGATACCCGCCATTATCCTGAAGGTCTGCAGACATCGATTTGTTAATCTCTGGAGAAGACACTCGAGGCCAAATTACCAACGTAATTACAACGAAGGCCAAATATTCTCACATTGAAACTATCTAAAATTTCCGCTGAAAATCTCCTACTCTGACTTCATACATCTGCGCCTTAAAAGAAATTTTAAAACGGATTCTAGGTGAGAATATTGAGGCATACATTGTTAGTTAACATCATGTCGACACATTTTTTAGGGAACGACATCACCTTTTTCATTACATACTTCTCGTAATAAGACGTTGGCGTCAGGTAATTGGTAAAATTTGCCTCTCTCTCTCTCTCTCTCTCGGAAGCCTATATCTATTTTTGTTTAAGGGTCGTGGTACTGAGTGGTTTTCATACATGCCACTATAACTGTATCCTCAAACAGCTGTCAAGATACTTTGATATTGAAGGAAGTTCACAAGTGATAGGTTCTGTATAATCGCACTCCATTCCTTTTTATCTACACTGGCCAAAATAAGTTAAAACCGATGACAGTTTTATACTTTCATTAACAGATTTTTAACAAAACTATATAAAATTATTTTACTGTTTACAGTTTATGTAGAACTTTTTCTCTTTCGAATGATATAGGCGTTATATATCTTTCTACAATTCGAATAATTTTAACGCGCAATTAATTCAAATGATTAAAAATTATCGGCAAAATAAGATTAAGACCGTACCAAGATTATGCAAATCAATAAACCAAATGGGTGGTCATATGGCTGGTCGTATTGCACTGTTTTGTTTAATAATCGAGCATTGTTACATGTTAATTTGCTATGGGAAAGCGTCGTAACATCAGCCCAGTTACTAGATCAGAGATCGTGTTGCTTCAGCAAAATGTATCCTTCATGAACATTAGCAAACAATTAGGATGCAGCAAAACGGCTTGTGTTCAGGCGTGGAAGCTTTACCAAGCCACCGGCCAATACAAAGTTCGGCAAAGAACGGACGCTCCGAGAAAAACAACAGTACAGATGGATCGGCCAATTCTTCAGTTGTTTGGCCGGATCGCTCGAAAGAAGCCGGTAATTTCTGAGACGAACCGGCGGATGCGGATCAAGTTTGCTAAAAGCCATATTGAAGACTGGTCAGAAGTTCTTTGGAGCGACGAATCCCACTTTTGCATCTTTGGATCAGACGGAAAACTTGTGTTAGACGCCGTCCAAGTGAAGAATTCCATCCTGTGTCACGAAAACGGTGCAAGCGGAAGGTGGGGTATGGGGTAATGGTGTGGGTCGCGTTCAGTAGCTTATGTGTTGGTTCAATTGTTAAGGTTTGTGGCAGACTGAACAGTGTAGACTGTCTGCAATTAGTAAATGAAAATGTGCTGCCATATTTAAATAATCAGATGTCACCGGGATCTATTTTGCAGCAGGAAAATTGCCTCGTTCATAAGGCTAGGAAAGTTTTGCGATATTTTGAGCACAATGATATGGTGCTTATTGAGTGACCTCCGCAGAGCCCGGATTTGAATCCGATAGATAATTTATAGAATTATGTTTCTAAAAAAAACAACTAATTTGTCCCAATTATATAATTTTATTGAAGAAATATGGCAGAACATTCCAAGTGATTTTTGTGCTTATTTGTTGAACTCCATGTCTCGCCGTTGCAAGGTCGTAATTGAAAATAATGGCTATGGAATTAGATACTACTCATAAATTTTTGTTCGTTGATCATTTGCGTCGTAAATTTTCAATTCAGACAAAATAATGTTGGTACGGTCTTAAACTTATTTCGCCGACAATTTTTACTTAATTTGAATCAATTGCGCGTTAAATTATTCAAATTGTAGAAAGATATATAACGCCTATATCATTCGAAAGAAAAAAGAATTCTACATAAACTATAAAAAGTAAAATAATTTTATACAGTTTTGTTTAAAATATATTAATGAAGGAATAGAACTGTCATCATCGGTCTTAAACTTATTTTGGCCAGTGTAGGTCTATATTATCAAATAGATGCGCTGGGATCATGTGTTTATTTTTTGGATGTTGAGAATGAGATTACCGAGCACCATGACATAGAGAGACAGAAGGATTTTTTGGTCTGTGATATTGTGAATAGTGCTATCACGGTTGCTCAACTTTAGATTCAAAGAACTTTATGTTCTGTATTCTTGGCTCGAGTACAAGTTAGGATAAGAAAAACAAAGTCATTCATAAGCTGGAAATGTATCTCTACGGTTGTTTTGTCTGAGACTGAGATGCAAATTCTTGGTGTCAGCATATTCAAAAACTAATCAGCAACGAGAAGATTGAAGTCGCTCATCACTAATGTGTTACCAGAGTTACTTTGTTGAGTGAAAAGTTTAACTTTCTAAGGGCACTTTTGGAAGTAGAGTGAAACGATTAAAGAGACCTACTGAGTCAGATTATTGACAAGTTATTGACTTTGTTGTGTATGGACAGTTATTCATAATAGCCTTTGGAAAATACGTCCTTTACATTGGCGGTAATGGAATCATGGAGGTAAACAGCAATACCTGTCTTTCTTCGGCCTGCGTGATATACTTGAATGGTGGTAAAATCTCCAGCGTCTACGAGAAAGCTGTTGAGGTAGGTCTCAGAATGAAGAAAAGGATTAAGAGTAGTTGATCGGCGAGCCAGACTTCAATGTATGGACATTTCCATTTTTGCGCATTGGTAGATGGGTCGGTCTCTTCGGTATTTAATGGGAGAGTCATTGCTGAAGCAACGGGGTTTTTTGTGTTTTTTTTTTTGGTGTGGGTTGCTTCACGGACTGTGAATTGCCCTCGTTGTTGTGTAGGGACAATGTTAGTAGTTCTTCATGCACTGATGTGACAGTAGAGGTCAGTGTGCTATAGTGAGAATGATTATCTGGGTTTCTTCGGTCAGATTCAGCGCAGCTGAAGAAAAAAAAACGTTTTTCTTGGTTAGAGACTAGCTGGCATCTGTTGTGCTTGTACAACTTGATGTGATTACGATTGGTGCTTTTGATCACTTCGAATGCATTTTCGTTTCCTGATTTGAGAACAGATCAGCATTAACCGTAGCAAGGAATGATGTTACTAACCGTAATGGTTAGGTATTGTGCCATTATTAGGATAGAGGACAGATTTGGCAGAGGATACGTAATCGTGTCCTATTCGTGAGCGGTTAATAATGAGTTTCTCAGTTGCGTGTCTAATTCTTGGGAAGTGGGTGAATGGACAGTCACGCTGTGAGCATATTCTTTCCCGTAGGGAATAGCGAGGTGTGTGTGTGTGTGTGTGTGTGTGTGTGTGTGTGTGTGTGTGTGTGTGTGTGGTGTGTGTGTGTGTCGCTCCCAGGAACTAGACGCGCAATTAAAAAACACATCATTAATCGCTCACGAAAAGGATATATATATATAGATAGATATACACACACATAAGAAATTAGAATGACAAAGAAATAAACAACCATGTCATGAACATCTTTAGCTTAGAGCTATTTCTGCTATAGGATGCAATGCACTCATTGCTGAATGCTTGAGAGTATCACCCTATAACTTCATCGGAATTTCGAATATGTGTGTGTGTGTGTGTGTGTGTGTGTGTGTGTGTGTGTGTGTGTGTGTGTGTGAGTGTGTGTGAGTGTGTGTGCGTGCGCGCGCGCGCCGGCGAATGTGTTAATATATAATTTTCCCGTCCTCATCATAACACATCTTTATTTATCGTCCGGTCTAGAGACTTTTTTTCTTGTTATTGTACTTGTCCCATCTTTTCTGTTCATTTTCGTTGCTCATTATTATTTCAGCAGCTTAAGCTGTTTGACACCGCCAAATTGAGTGATATTATTGTAGGTGCCGAAATTCTGGTGATAATTAGCTGATACATGATGAGGGACTGAGCATATGCTTTTCCTCTTTTGTTTTTTTGTTTCGTCTTTATTATTTTTTTCGTATATTCCTTTGTCGTTCCCCTGTGAAGTTGGCATTTCTTCCGGCTCTACGTTCTGAGTACAAATGCCACCGAGATCGACTTTGCTTCTCATCATTTCGTGGTCGATGAAATAAGTATCAGTGTAGCACTTGAGTCAATGCAATCAACTAACCTCTCCTACAAAATTTCAGGCCTTGTGAAAGGATTATTATTATTATTATTGAGTGAGAGAGCAGTTCATGCCATCAAAGTGACACTGGGGTAAAATATACGAAGCCCAATATACCCATCATGACTACCCGTCTGATAAAGGTACACCAGGCACATGCATCACAACCATATGTGCGCGACATGGTGATCTCATATCAAGATAAACAGCACATGACCTTGCAGGTGGGGCCCAGTTAGAATTTTCTTCAGTATTATTATTATTATTATCATTATTATTATTATTATTATTATTATTATTATTTTGCATGCCATCAAAATGACACTGGGGTAAAATATACGAAGCCCAGTATACCCATCATGACTACCCGCCTGATAAGGGTACACTAGGCACATGCATCACAACCATATGTGCGCAACATGGTGATCTCATATCAAGATAAACAGCACATGACCTTGCTTATACCTTTATTATTGGTAATAAATATTAAAGTTAGAGGTCGTGAGTTTACTTCAGTTGTTCAACATGCAACTTTCTCCCACAAAAGAAAAGTCTAGCAATGATACTATCTCCACGGTGCGAGCAGCCAAACCACGATAATGGTTTATAATCTACTTCAACATTATATTTTTTAAAAAATGGTAGCGAGTTTATCCTCAAACTTGCGCACGTCCAAACCAAACTGGTTTTTAAAATTATTCTCTTCCCGAACTCTCGGCAGGGAAGCACTCGCCTTTAACTTCCCATGAATATCAATTTTGGGTTAACACATAGGGTTACATGTATTGTCGTTAAATTATTACTCTCCACTGAGAGATGTCTAGTCACTGAATTATTAATAAAAATTATCGAGTAACACAAGTTGTGTTACCTAAGATGATTTCATCCACCGCGTTTACTGTGTACAATAGTGATGATGTTGGTTAAGGAGTAATATAAATAAAACCAGAAAAGAAAAACGACAAATAACATGATAAACGAATACTATTAGCAGTAAACGACAATATGACCGCAAGCACAACAACAAGAATAACAGCGACAGACAAAGACGGTAGGACTGAATTATAACTATCGATGTAATCATCTTGGATGAGTTATATTACATTAACACTGTGTGCACACACAGACTAAACTTGATACTAACACACGTTTGAAACCCACCTTCCTATCTCATACTCTGGATCATATTTAGAATTCAGCAAAAGCGGCCGAAATAATCGACCAGTAAAGAAATTTAATCTTTAACCAATCTAGCGACAGCAGATACAGGATGTAAACTATTGGAGAGTGGTAATAAAAATGTATAAATGCTTCTCTGATTGAATGGAAAGTAAAGGAAGGTACTTTATTTTATCGACTCCGGTGGGAGTGATTTGCTTCAAGTCAGGATTTAGGAGTCACTCATTGATGGCACAACGTTGAGTCACGTTAAACTTAATTTACACATAATTCTCTCTTTTCTGGGTCTGTTTCCTCTCTCTTTCTCATTTACAAAATAAAATATTTCTTCATTCTCTGTTAATCTTTTCAAAACAGCAACTGCACACGCGCGCGCGCACACACACACACACACACACACACACACACACACACTCTCTCTCTCTCTCTCTCTCTCTCTCTCCTGTATGTATATGTGTGTATATCTGTGTGTATGTATATAATAATAATAATGATATAATAATAATAATAATAATAATAATAATAATAATAATAATAATAATAATAATAATAATAATAGAAACCACCAAGCAAAAAAGGTATGTGCTAAAGCTGCCCATATAGCAAGGTATGACAAGCACGTTGGGTTCTTAGCGAAAGTACCAGTTACAGGTGCTATCAAAAGAAGAAGTGCAGGAATTTTGGAATAAAATTTGGGCAGAAGAAAAAAACATACAATGAAAAGGCCCCCTTGGATTGATAGAAATAGACTTAGACTCCTTAGAAGAGCAAAAATGGGAGGGTATCAAAGTAGAGGATGTTAGATCTACTCTCAGGAAATCAAGCAAATGGAAGTCTCTAGGAAAGGATAAAATTCCTAACTTCTGGTTGAATGTCTTCCCAGAGAGCCATGAACTGCTAACAAAACTTTACAAAAATGTTTTGAACAACCTAGTATGATTCCCTCTTGGCTAGTTAATGGTGTAACATTCCTACTTCCAAAAAATGAAGAAACAAATGAACCAAAAAATTATAGACCCATAACCTGCTTAAGAACAATGTATAAAATGCTAACAACTCACTTGACTGAATATACCTATAGTTTTTAAATATTCCCTAATGAGCAAAAAGAATGTAAACGTGGGTCTTACGATTGTAAAGATCAGCTACTCATCAATAAGATGATCTTGGAAGATTGTCACAAACGACACAAAAACTTGTCGATAGCCTGGATAGACTATAGAAATGCTTTTGATAGTCTACCACATAGGTGGATTAAGAAATGTCTGGAAATGTATAAAATTGCACCTACTCTGCGAAACTTCTTGTTTGTAAGTATGAAATCATGAAGAACCACACTGACTTTGAACAGTGACAACGGATTTCTTAATGCTGGAGAGGTAAGAATTTCCTGTAGCATTTTCCAGGGTGACTCTCTGTCACCACTCCTCTTTTGTCTAGCCTTAATACCTCTCTGGAAATTGCTCAATGATGTACAATACGGTTATAAAATGTTCGATAAAAATATAAACCATCTCATTTACATGGATGATTTAAAGCTCTTTGCAAACAATAACCAACAACTACAGGGCCTACTAGCGATTGTTAAACAATTCAGTGATGGCATCAGGATGCAATTTGGCCTCGATAAATGTGCAAAAGCTACCTTTATCAAAGGAAAAATGACAGAAACATCCAATGTTAATCTTGAACAGCAGAATGGCATAAAGAAATTAGAACCAGCAGAGAGCTACAAATACCTAGGGGTATTTGAAGGGGACAGAATCAAATATTCAGTGATGAGGGAAAGGATCAGAAGAGTATGTTATCGCTGGGTAAGGGAAATACTCAAGGCAGAACTGAATGCAGGAAACAGGATCGAAGCGATCAATACTTAATCATATCAGTCATGACTTACAGTTACAATATCATTAACTGGTCAATTACTGAAATAAGTAATCTTGACAGGAAAATACAAAAATTGTTGACAATGCATAGAATGCACTACTCTATGGCAGATATAGATCGACTTTATCTGCCAAGAAAAGAGGGTGGCCGTGAACTTTTACAACTGGAATGAAGATTGCTACAATTGGCTTAGACACTTACCTGAAAAACTCTGATGACCAGCGATAACATACTCTTCTGATCCTTTCCCTCATCACTGAATATTTGATTCTGTCCCCTTCAAATACCCCTAGGTATTTGTAGCTCTCTGCTGGTTCTAATTTCTTTATGCCATTCTGCTGTTCAAGATTAACATTGTCTTAAACAACCCTTATTCAGGGATATTTTGAGCGGGATGGGCTACTCAACCTGAAGAAAATTCTAACTGGGCTCCACCTGCAAGGTCTTGCGCTGTTTATCTTGATATGAGATCACCATGTCGCGCACATATGGTTGTGATACATGTGCCTGGCGTACCCTTATCAGACTGATAGTCGTGATGGGTTTACTGGGCTTCGTATATTTTAGCCCAGTGTCACTTTGATGACATGCACTGCTCTCTCACTCACTCAATGATAATAATAATAATAATAATAATAATAATAATAATATAATAATAATAATAATAATAATAATAATGCCTGATGCAGTACCAGGATGCCCTGATGCAGTACCAGGATGCCCTGATGCAGTACCAGGATATGCCCTGATGCAGTACCAGGCAGTGGCTCTCATGGCTTCTGATCTTAACTGATTGGAAGTGTTATCATGTACATTGTTTTGTCTTGGTATAAAAGATGGGCTACAGCAAATATTCTGCTCAATACCACAGATTTGCTTGTCAGTTGTTTGACCATAACCAGTTGAGCATGTCCCTTAGTGGCTGACGATATGTGCATCTCTGATCACGAGCAGAAGTAGTGGGGGAGCATCATAGCCATGTGTTGAGAGGGATTCTTTGGGGTTTGAATAATTCACCTTTGGAAACATGGGTGTTTCGTTCAACATCCTTAAACAACCCTTATTCAGGGACCTTTTGAGCGGGATGGGCTACTCGACCATATTTATATAATATTTAATATTTATTTCACAAAAGTCCGAAGCTGTCTGCTCGAGTGTCGGTGGTCATCTACCTAGCAAGAGGTGAGGCCTGTGAATCAGTTGCTTTTATGTTTTCGTTTCTCATTGTGTTCAACGTTTTTTGATGTCCTGTATCCATATATACATGTATATATACATATATATGTAGGTATGTACATATTTGTATATATGCATATATTTATATATTACACACACACACACACACACACATATATATTATATATATATATATATATAAATATATAAGATAGACTCTCCCGTCGAAAACAATGCAATGAGTGTTTAGCTTTTGCTGAACGGCATGCACGAATGATTTGCATATAGTGATCAAATGTATGTGCTGTACATCAGCTCACTCCATCAAATCGACGTTGGCTGAACAGGTGAACGGTGAGGCACGCATCAGGTGTCGAAGAGCATCATGACATGAAGTGTTTTACTCAAGGACTCAACACACCACCTGATCTAGGAATTGAAACCACAATCTCGCTCGCGTGTGTAACACCCAAAACCACAATGCCATGCACGTCTGTATGTATGTATGTATATACATACACACATGCACACACACACATACATACATACATACATACATACATACATACATACATACATACATACATACATACATACATACATATATATATATATATATATATATATATATATATATATAGATATATATATATATATATATATATATATATATATATATATAATATTCAGTAGAATAATATTCAGTAGAATAATATTCAGTAGAAAAAAGTACTGAGGTAAAAACCGCCGAGAAAAAAATGGAGATTAACGCCTGAAATTGATTTTTGACTCCAAATATTATTCTTATTTCTGAAGGAACTATATTTAAATTCAGCATTTCTAATGGAACTCCTCTAGAGGAATCTGATGATGCCAATCATATAAAAAAATAAATTTTATGATAAAAAATTACTGGGGCTAAATGTGTCGAAAAAGTGGTAACGCCTAAAATCAAATTCAAAACCTCTTTTACTCTTTTACTTGTTTGTCATTTGAGTGCGGCCATGCTAGAGCATCGCCTTTAGTCGAAGAAATCGACTCCAAAACTTATTCTTTGTAAGCCTAGTACTTATTCTATCGGTCGCTTTTGCCGAACCGCTAAGTTTCGGGGACGTAAACATACCAGCATCGGTTGTCAAGCGATGTTAGGAGACAAACACAGACACACAAACACACACACACACACACACACACACACACACATATATATATATATATAGAGAGAGAGATACATACATATACACGACGGGCTTCTTTCAGTTTCCGTCTACCAAATATTCTCACAAGGCTTTGATCGGTCCGAGGCTATAGTAGAAGACACTTGCCCAAGGCGCCACGCAGTGGGACTGAACCCGGAACCATGTGGTTGGTAAGCAAGCTACTTACCACACAGCCACTCCTGCGCCTAATTGTTTTTATTACATCATATGATAGAACTCATCAAGACAAGTGTCGTGGTACTAATTTTTCTTAAAAAACATCATTCACACACGGTAGTGTGTAAATAATATTCTTAAAGTCAATATTTACTCACACACGACAACTTCTAGGCTTTGTCACTAACTCAATTTTAAACCAAATTAGATTATGTTTACGTTTTTTGATTGGTCGCATCATAAACTACATTTCAAGCTAAACAATTTGAAAATTGCTTCAGCAGAAAAAAGTTTGAGTGGAATATGTAAGGTCACAAACGGGAGAATAACGCCTGGAATCGACTTTGAGTCCAAATATTTATTCTTTTTAATTAATTCTATATTTTGTATTAGCTTATATGATAGATCTCGACGACTAGAATCTATCCGTGCTAGTTATATGCAAAACAATTCAGTAGAAAAAGACTACTGAGGTAAAAACCGATGAAAAAAGAAAAGGAGATTAACGCCTGAAATCGACTTTGAACTCCAAATATTCTTCTTCTTTCAAAAAAAAAAACAAACAAAAAAAAACTATATTTAAATTTAACTTTTCTGATAGTTCTCGACTAGAGGAATCCCATCATGCTAATTATATATATAACAAAAAAAAAATTTTTAATAAAAAAGCTACTGGGGCCACTTGTGCCGAAAACAGTGATAATGCCTAAAAGCAAATTCAAACCCTAAACTTTTTGTTTTGTGTAAAAATTTTGTTTTTGCTTAGCTCATATTATAGAACTCGGATCTTTTCGTTTTGAACAGCAGTTTTTAACGTAATTTCTAGGTAACTAAAAAATTTTAAACTTCGTATACTGGTAGAATGTGTTTATAAAACATCTTTTTCTCTTGGCTTTATTGAGAAAATTCTATAGTTTGCAAGATATTTGGTCTTTAATTTCTTGCATTTCGGCAATTTCAACCAATCAATGACCGTCTATTGAGGTGAAACCATTCTGTGCCGTATGAATATGTCCCTCGTTTAAGAAACTGATTGGGTTTATTCACATTTGTGAAGAAAAAAAGACACCCTTCCCCCACCCCTAACCCTAACCCTAAAAGAGATTGAAATGCAATAGATCGATTCTAGGGTTATAAATATGGGTGACAATTTCATATGACACCGCTAGAAAAAACTGCCGTTCAAACCGAAAAGATTCTAGAACTCATCAAGACGAGTGCTGTGGTGCTAGTCTTTTCAAAAAGTTTTCAAAATTAAAAAAGTTATTATATAAGCTAAATGTACCAAAAGTATGTAAAACAATTTTGAAGTAATGTTATTACTTACTACAGTACTAAGACGACGAGTTGGCAGAGTCGTTAACATGCAGCGTGAAAGCTTCGCGGCATTTCGTCTGTCTTTACATTCTGAATTCAAATTCTGCCAAGATCGTCTTTGCCTTTTATCTTTCCTGTACTCGATTAAATAAATATCAGCTGAGGGCTGAGGTCGATGTAATCAACTTCCCTCCACTCCGGACTTGATGTCCTTCTGCCAAAATTGAAAACCAATATTGCAAAATGTTTGATTCAGTTCAGTATTTAGGTATCTTGCAAAGATCTACCTCATAGTCATAGAATCCACTACATTGTAATAAATATCACACAGTAGTGTGTGAATAATATTCTTAAAGTAAACATTTACTCACTCGTGACCGCTTCTAGGCTTTCTCACGAATTCAGTTTCTTACCAAATTAGATGATGTTTATACACTTTTAGATTGGTCACCTCCTAAGCTACATTTTGAGAAGCAAAATTTGAAATTTGATTCTGTAGAAATAAAGTTGAGAATCCTAATATGTGAGGTCAAAAAGGGGAGAATAACGCCTGAAATCGATACATGCATACTTTCGTAAACACACACACACACACACACTTATTATTACTTCCTATTGATGCTTTCATTACGGATCCATTTCTTACACTCCTACCTTTCCTTCTGTGTGTTGAACTGGGATTGAAGTTTTAAGTATTCGGCTGAAAATAATTTTACTTGAAGAAGGCATGAACGACGCAACAACACACTATCCATACCCTGTAAACTACTGGATTGTTGTGTTCTATCAACAGAAACCACTTGTCTCAGGGTGGAAAGTGAGCACAAACAGTCAAGTCACACCTGGAATTATAACTTTCATAGATACAAGTTCAAATACAGGTTTCGGAACAATAAAATTAGAATGAGTTCTCCCAGTGTTCCACTCAGCAGATTAATATGCCCTCTTTTACAAAATATTATCAATTTTTTGTAGCTCTTTCTCCCAATTCTTCTTCTTCTTCTTCTTCTTCTTCTTCTTCTTCTTCTTCTTCTTCTTCTTCTTCTTCTTCTTCTTCTTCTTCTTCTTCTTCTTCTTCTTCTTCTTCTTCTATCTCACATTTTCTGTTTTCTAGGTGGTTGAACTAAAAGGCAAGCTTGCTCATTACTTCAATAATGCGATCACCTTTAGAGACTGTGTGGATTTTATTTTTTTAATAATGTACTTGAAAGATGTTTTCCGGCTACGTATGTCATCATGTTATCATTATTTGAAAATCTTAATTATAATTCTCTTTATTAAATTAAAAGGAACAAAAGTAAGAACAATCAAATAATTAGCATGAGTAATTCCGTGATCCAGTCACTGAGAAGAGGTCGACATTAACATCGATAGCTAATGTGAAATGTGAAGCTAGTGGTTATTTGCATCCTGGTGCGTAGTCAGAGCTGTAACCTCTTTATTCCAAGCATTAGCCTCGTATTGCAGATCCCGGATACATCATGTAATCAAAATGTTTAAAGGTTTATTATTGAAACATGTTTTAGCAACTTGCTTCAAAGCGTGCACTGGTTTCCTCTCTTCGGCCTCTAATGATAAATTCCCATGTACTCCGAGGTTCCGTTTTGTTTCACACTCTCTTCCGTCTGATCCTTAACCGTCCACTCCCCAATCCTTTTAACACAGATTATACCACACTTCACAATCTCTTCACAGATATAATCCACATGGCTGAGTGGTTAAGAAGCTTGTGTAACGGGAGAAATTGATTAGTAAACAATAATATGTCGGAGTCAACAGTTGTAACGATAAAATTTTGTTGTTATGATTGCATACCGTAGGAAGTGAAAGATGAACAATGCATGAAGTTTTAAGGAAATGTTTATTTACCGTTACGTTACAATACCTTGCCTCGACGAGCAGATTATGATAAATCTAAAAGCATGCGAAGTAAAGTTTGTGTTTGTGTCCTCTTCATTGTTTAGTAGTAAATACAGAGAGAGATAGAATGATGTGTGGGACGTTGTCTCACAGTTGCAGACAGTAAACTTCATTTTCCCCTCTGACCAAGGTTGTAGCTGGTCAGCCAGACTTCGTTGTCATTGAGTCGTCACCATGTGACTAACTGATATTTGCTTGGGGTGTGGTTGCTTTTATAACTATCCAGAAGGGTAGACATATCACTGAGAACAATAGATTTAGTTGGTGATCTTGTTATCGCTATTCTAGCTTTTGGTGAAGTAGAAGAGGTTAGAAAGGGTCAAGTGGGAAAGACATTATTTCGGCCTAGCTAAAGACATCTGGAAAATGTAAAACTGCTGTCAGAGAAAAACGGTGGAAAAAGTTCTGTTGCAGTGTTAATTTAAATTTGGCTATGGTGGATCGAATTCACTTCATGCATGCAAGATCCACTACACTTGCTTTGAAACGACGTGGTTTCGTGTTCAATCCCACGGCGTGTTCAATCCCTATAGCGTGATTTTAGTAGATGTAAACTGACAGGAAGCCCCTCGTGTACACACACGCGAGCGCGCATGTATGTGTGCGTGCGCATGTGTCACCATTCATCGCTTGACACCAGCCTTGGTTTGTTTACGTCTCCGTAAATTAGCATTTCGGCAACTGTGACCGATAGAATAAATGCCAGACTTTAAAAAAAGATGCTGAGGTCAATGTGTTCGACTAAAACCTTTCAAGGTGGTGCTTCAGCGTGGCCGCAATCTAATCACCGAAAGAAATAAGAGATAAAAAAAATAAATAAAAGGCGCAACTTAAATATTTTAGATCAGAATCGTATTGTATCGATTTACTCTGATCTGGAAAGCATCATTCAACTGGGATGACAGCCTAAGCTCCTACAGCAGCACCTGGACACACTACTTATATGAAAATAACGACTTTACACTAAACCTTCCTTTTATGACACGACCGAACTAACAGTTCTCAGTGTCGCTGAAAATACTATCCACTCAATATTTGAAAATCTTTCGTAATCCAATTATTTACAAAAATTTAATCCCCAAAACTTCACCCCGCATTACTTCAGCCCTAACCAACTTTCCACAAAGATTATGCTCTATATTAGAATATGTTAGGTTGTCATATATATATAACTTAAATCAGTTGACGTTGTCCATGGTGTTCGAAATAAAATTTTTAAAAAAACGCAAAGGGAAAGTAATCCTGGGAAAACCGGCTTATTTGAATTTAAGAATATTATACACAATGAAACCGATTTTCTGAAAACCAATTGATGAATGCAACGGACTATCTTCAGTTTTATTGGATCTCTGCAACAAAGTATATTCAGTTCAGTTGGCCTGAAATAGAACTGATTGATCAGTAAACACTAAAAAAGACGGAATATAGTAATGTTGATTACAGGTATCTACAATATTGCTGAAGGATAATACCTCAGTAAGGTCTTATATATATATAATATAGTAGGATAGAAAACTTCGATCAACTGAGATTATCCATGTAATTAGTGGACAAAATCTTCCACTAGGGATGATTAAAATCTGGGTTCTGCTCACATATCGGAGACGGTACTGCTGCTGCGTGCAGGAGCAACTGAGATGTAATCCCAAAAGGCTCACCTAGCATATCCATCACTTTTCTACTCGTCATCGCTATTATGTTTCCTATAATCCTATATTAAAAATTGAGATTTTGTTAATCGTCATCAACATTAAATCAAAACTACATTTAAAAAAAAAAATCTGAAAATTTGAAATACTTCAAGTTACTCTTTACTCTTTTACCTGTTTCAGTCATTTGACTGCGGCCATGCTGGAACACCGCCTTTAGTCGAGCAAATCGACCCCAGGACTTATTCTTTGTAAGCCTAGTACTTATTCTATCGGTCTCTTTTGCCGAACTGCTAAGTTACGGGGACGTAAATACACCAGCATCTGTTGTCAAGCGATGTTGGGGGACAAACACAGATACACAAATACACACACACATATATATACATATACATATATACGACGGGCTTCTTTCAGTTTCCGTCTACCAAATTCACTCACAAGGCTTTGGTCGGCCCAAGGCTATAGTAGAAGACACTTGCCCAAGGTGCCATGCAGTGGGACTGAACCCGGAACCATGTGATTGGTAAGCAAGCTACTTACCACACAACCCACTCAATCCTTCTTCTTCAGAAAGGCAATCGTTTTGAGTGTTTGATATACGATGTTTCCAGCCACTATCCATCTACGCATATTCTAATTAAACACCGATCGTCTCAATCTCACCAGTCAAGAGTTGGGGAGCGTCAACAGGATATGAACTAAAAACATTTTATCTGTTTCAGCAATCATTTTTTTAAAAAAAAACATCAATGTCAGTAATTGTGCATTGACCTCTCACACTGACAAGTTTATTCGTTTTAGACTTGAATAAATTAGTCACAATAATACTTATAGAGCCGAAAGTTATTGTTCTTGTCAAGGATGTTTGTTTAAAGACAATTCGGGTAGATGTGTTTTAAATATAGCAGATTCTAAACACTATTAAAAAGATCGACACAAAGAAAATTATTCCCCATGATAAACATAGATAATAAGAAAAAGAAATCTGAAATAATCTAAATTTCCCGCTAAAATAACAAATTTAAGGTATTTTTGGCAATCTGGTAATCAGGGAGAACTATTTGATATATAGTAGGAGCCGTTGTTTTGAAAATTCTTTTTTACTTCCTTTCTTAGATGATTGTACATATATCAATAGTTCACATCTCTCTCTCTCTCTCTCTCTCTCTCTCTCTCTCTCTCTCTCTCTCTCTCTCTTTCAACATAGATATAGATAGACTAACGATATTACAAAAGAATAAAAGAAAAATTTAATCTATTATTCAGCTTTGTATGATCTGTTTTATGAAAAGAGCAAAGAAATGCAACTGTTAGTCGAACAAGTAAGTGTCCAATTACTTTGTAAACAAGAGTGTCACGAAACCATTGCTGACAGACACACCGTAGTCATCGTTTTAAAATACCCACTCGTCCTTCAATTCAACATGTGTACGGAATCCAAATCTTGGTTATTTGATATTGTGTTGAGCGTGGGCGTGCTCGAGTTTCTGATTTGAATTTCATATCAAAATACCAAGTTCTAAGTATTTAAGTCACGTTTAAAATTAATTTAGGATAGTAAAAATAAAATAATATCATATTTATATTACATATGCTGACATAATACATGGGCACAAGCGTGGCTGGTAAGACGCTGGCCTTCACACCACATGGTTCCAGCTTCAGCCCCACTGCATGGCACTTTGGGCACGAAATGTCTTCTCCTCTATAGCTCAGGGCCGACCAAAGCCTTGTGAATGAATTTGGTAGACAGAAACTGAAAGAAGCCCGTCATGTGTGTGTGTGTGTGTGTGTGTGTGTGTGTGTGTACGCGTGTGCGTGCGTGCGTGTGTGTGTATGTGTGTGTGTGTGCATGCCTGTGTTTGTTCCCCACAACCGCTTGACAACCGGTGTTGGTGTGTTTAAAACCCTGTAACTTAGCAGTTCGACAAAAGATTACGATAGAATAAGTTCTGGGCTTCTGAAAAAAGTACTGGTGTTGATTCATTCGACTAAAAGTTCTTCACAGCGGTGCCCTTGCATGGCCGCAGTCTAATGACTGAAACGAGTAAAAGAGAAAGGTAAAAGAAAAAAGATAATTCCTACGATTGGTCTGATACCGGGTCAGCCAATACGTTCATAGTGAATATAAGGCGGATCGAACTTAGAACTGTAGATAATGGTGGTATTGATAAGGCTTCAGGGATGAGAAGGATTTTGTATCTTCTACTTGCTTCAGTCATTAGATTGCGGTCTTGAAGAATTTTTAGTCGAATAAATCGACCCCAGTACTCTTTTTTTTTTCTTTTTTCGGGCCTGGTACTTATTCTATCAATCTGTATTGCTGAATCACTAAGTTACGGGGACGTAAACACCCCACCACCGATTGTCAAGCGGTGGTGGGGACAAACACAGACACAAAGACACACTCGCGCGCGCGATGGGCTTCTTCTAAACTCCGTCTGCCAAATCCACTCACAAGGCTTTGGTCTGGCCGAGGCTATAGTAGAAGACACTTGTCCATGGTGTTACGCAGAACCATGAGGTTGAGAAGCAAGCTTCTTATTTCTTTATTGCCCACAAGGGGCTAAACATAGAGGGGACAAACAAGGACAGACAAAGGGATTAAGTCGACTACATCGATCCCAGTGCTTAACTGGTACTTATTTAATCGACCCTGAAAGGCAAAGTCGCGGAATTTGAACTCAGAACGTAACGGCAGACGAAATACCTATTTCTTTACTACCCACAAGGGGCTAAACATAGAGAGGACAAACAAGGACAGACAAACGGATTAAGTCGATTATATCGACCCAAGTACGTAACTAGTATTTATTTAATCGACTCCGAAAGGATGAAAGGCAAAGTTGACCTCGGCGGAATTTGAACTCAGAACGTACTAACGGCAGACGAAATACCGCTAAGCATTTCACCCGGCGTGCTAACGCTTCTGCCAGCTCGCCGCCTTAAAATTGAAGTATATTGCAATAGAACTTGTAGTGACGACCAAGATCAGTTTCAAGCCAATTAAACAGATTTGTTCAATTTGAGCCCTGCACCGAGGAAGGCCGCACACACGCTTGACTTGTTAGAAAGCATTAAAACTTTCATATGAGCTTTCAGTTTTTGGTATGTCGTTGTGGCTAACGGTGGAGCCTCAAGCTTTCAATGCTTTTAAGCTGGGATTGGCGTACTACACGAAGCATAAAACATCAATCTTCAGCATTTGTAGAGTAGAGGGTCCAACTGACAATTCTCTGATTGAGTCTTGCACTTCCTAGCGCCGGCCCAAATTCTCCGAAGAATAATTGGTTCGTATTGCCTTAGTGAATCCGCAGGAACAATGTAGCTCATAACCGTGCAGGATTATTGCATTGCTCACATGAAACTGTGTTGGCTATCATGTTGTTGGCATCCTTTTGTCTCGGGAGACAATGGAGTTGCGCATAAACTAATCCAGTTTGGTTTTTACATTTCATGTCCTCTCCAGTTTCCTCTCCAGTTTTGCGCAGGCCTGGGCTAGATGTAAGAAAATCCTGGGTAGCCCAATCGTCAGGATTCCTCTCTCGACCTTGCTAACGTAGTCCAAAGGAGTGCATAGCATTACGTTTGGCACCAGCTTGGTTGCAGGAGCTGCCAGTAGAGTGTCGAGTCGAGCACTAAACCGCCTACGGGGCTCCACTCCAGATTTCTTTAAAGGTTGTCTCATTTCCGTAACCCTAGATAGGGGCCCATACCGAGTACTGTCAGAACAGAGCCAGCTGATCCCGGGATACGTGTCAGGTAGGATCGTCATTCCCTGAAGCAGTGAAGAAAATCGCTACCCACTACTATGTATCGACATACAAACCACCTAACTGCCTTCTCAGTGTGTGCGTGAGTAGGTATATGTCGGAACGGTGTACCTTAGCTACTATTTTTGAAATACTTAACACCTCACTAAAATGTACTATACCTATAGGTGCCTGTGGATATTGTTTGTATAATGAGGGAGCTTTTATGTCCTTTTAATGCAGTTTTGGTAGTCACTGTCATTACTCATGATTTCTGCGGCAATGTACTTTCATTCTTATTTATGACGAGTTTTTAAAAACTTTTTACGACGATAAACTGCATATTAATCCTCAATTACGTTGCTATAATGTTTAACATCTTTGTTATTGAATCGGTCTACTGCAGGGATCGACTCTGTTGGAAATAATCGAAACTGCACTGTTTGATATTTGTTTGCAGGCGTGGATGTTTGGTAAGGCGGCGAGCTGGCAGAAACGTTAGCACGCCGGGCGAAATGCTTAGCGGTATTTCGTCTGCCGTTAGTACGTTCTGAGTTCAAATTCCGCTGAGGTCGACTTTACCTTTCATCCTTTCGGGGTCGATTAAATAAGTACCAGTTAAGCACTGGGATCGTTGTAATCGACGTAATCCCTTTGTCTGTCCTTGTTTGTCCCCTCTATGTTTAGCCCCTTGTGGGCAATAAAGAAATAATTATATTTCAGTTTCTAGGACAATTTACTTTCATGCTTTTTTTCTTTTTTACGATAGTAAACTGCATGAATCGTAATTAAGACCGCGTTTTCTACCCAACATACATCACATCTTCTCCTACGAATGTAAATCAACTTCATGGCATTAATTCATAATTTCCTAACAGTAGTCACTAACGATTACCACTAGGTTTCTACTTTCTTTTTACAACAAAACCATGAATTCCAATGAATTCAGAATATATTTAAGTGCTACCCTTAACATCACCCCTTAACTTATCCAAATCTATGCCTCTCAGTAATTTCCGTTCGCTCGTTTATCTTTCTTGATTTTTTTTTTTTTTTTGACATTTTCTATCCTGCAGTTAACTTTCAATTTTGTGCTTCTTGCTCAAGATTATATAGATACAGTGATCCCTCGACTATCGCGGGCGTTACGTTCCAAAACACCCCGCGATAGGCGAAAATCCGTGAAGTAGAAACAGTATTGTACTACATATATATATATATATATATATATATATATATATATATATATATATATATATATATATATATATATATATTTTAATTACTTTTTGCAATTTGTATATATTTATTCTATCATTTTTATATATTTATCCTGCAGTTACTTTCAATTTTGTGCTTCTTGCTCAAGATACAGTGATCCCTCGACTATCGCGGGCGTTACGTTCCAAAACACACCGCGATAGGCGAAAATCCGTGAAGTAGAAACAGTATTGTACTACACACACACACACACACACACACACACACACACACACACATATATATATATATATATATATATATATATATATATATATATATATATTTTTTTTTTTTTAATTACTTTTTGCAATTTGTATATATTTATTTTATCATTTTTATATATTTAAGATTTTATAAACTCTCCCCACACTCTTAGGAGTATCCGTGTCTTCTCTTTTATTTGCGAGTGAGGAACATAGTGATAGTCAGTTGCTGGTGCTGTCTTTTCTTCTGTGTGAAGAAGTTCTTATAAACTTCCATGGTTTCATCGACTGCATTTCTCAACTGCAACGCACGAATCTTCTGGGCGTCCTAATCTTCCACCATTCTCTGAAGTTCTTTTGGCGGACTACATCCGCATACCTTCTCCCTTCCTTAAGCATGTCGAGGAGCCTCACCTTCTCTGCTATAGTAAGCTTCTTCCTCTGGCGCTTGGGTTCACTGTCAGAAGCCTTAAAAGGTGCAGAACGTTTGGGTGACATCGTAGAGCTTGAAACAAATTCACTATTTTACACACAAATGCAAAAGAACACCACACACTCGCCTCCCGAGTTTCATTCTCCATACAGTATGAGCAATTCTTTGTTTACTCATCTACTGTACACTACGCATTTTTAAAAAATATATTTTAATTAATGTGTTATACAGTGCAGTACCGTACTGTATTTTTATTTATTAATTAATTTTTAGTCGTGAAAATGCTTATTTTACCACAGAAATAATTAAAATCTAAAGAAATTAAAATGCCAATCGGCCACAGAATCCCGCGATATACTGAGGAGACCGCGATATAAATTTACATAAATTAGCTAGAAAAATCCGCAATGTACTGAGGGCGGTATTGCTCGCCCGGGAGAACAGAGTGAGTGCATTCCTGCACTCTCTCTGCCATACTCTCATTTTCGGTCTCTACGTGACCCGCAGAGACGTCAATTGTGGCAGGAAGAACTTAACATGCGGTGACCACACCCGTTTACCATCCAGGTAGAGCCAGAGGTGTCTCAGCCTCAGCGCGTACATGTGCACCATCAACCAAGGCATCCCTAACCCACCCTTAAGCGGTTTCTTGCAGCAGATGAAGCGCCTCACAAGTGGTGGTTTACCCTCCAATAAAAAGCGGAAAAGCATCCGTTCCAACTTGTCTGTTTGCTTGGAGTTCTTGATTTTATAACTATCCAGAAGGATAGACGTATCATTGAGAACAATTGGCTTCGTTGGCGGTACTGTGATATCTCTATTCTAGCTTTTGGTGAAATAGAAGAGGTTAGAAAGGGTCAAGTGATGAAGCCATTATTTCGGCCTAGCTAATGCAATCTGACGAATGTAAAACTGCTGTCACAGAAAAACTATTGCTTTACTGTGAGAAAAGTTCTGTTGAAGTGTTAATTTAAATTTAGCTATGGTAGATCGAATCCACTTCATGCCTGCAAGATCTACTACATCATTCCCCTCGCCAGTGAGGTTCCGGGAAAGGAAACGAACGATCGAAGGAGAAAAAGAAATTCATGGTTGAGGAGAAATTTTACATATCAGGAGTGAGGATCGTTTAAGTGTATACGGGACAGCTTTCTATTCGGATTAGTTCGAATAGCGGTGTCGCATTGCGTGCCAAAATGTGTGCAGTCAGTGACTGAGCAGTATAGCAAAAGAGCGCGTGTGAGGGCGTGAAGGCGAATACAGGAGTGCAGGTGCACGTTTCGAAATTGACTGTAAAATAAGCTCAGGTGAGCGATTGAGTGTATTCTGAATCCGTGATATGAAAGATCTTCCTGGAGGGTTGCAGTATGCTAAATGCCTTGAAGGTATTTCAGGAGTGAAATGGGCCTGGTGCTGTTGTCGTGGTTAATTGCTGAGTTAGCAAGGACGACAGTGTAAGCAGCTAGAGTGATGCGCGAGACAGATAATTTTCTCTGTTAATTTCGCGACCAAACAGGGGTCTAACAGGGGGAAATTATGTGTAAACATGAGCGCAGAGCATGTGAACAAGCAAAATGCAACGTGCGACAATAATCTTCATCGTTACAAGTGGTGACCCCGAGCGAAAGAATTGCTGCCTTCTGAAGCTACATTACCAACAAATTGGTAACTTTGTGTTAAGAGAATTGCTACCTTCTGATGCTACATGCCGCTACATTTTTGCTGACTTCGAACGAAAGAACTACAGTCTTCATATCAACAGTCGCTATACCAAAGGAAAAGAATGACAACCTTCGTCACCACCAAGATGCACCCTCCTTCGACCTGCTACAGAAAACTCTATACTGCGATGCAATCCACAACAATGTAACACAACCAATGCACAAGGAATTTGCCTATCATGGAAGCCAATAAATGCCTCATTTCGACAGCTACGTGCCCATAAACTAACTGGAAGAAAATATGGGAGCACACACATACAACGTCTTCATAGCAAACTCGAACAAGAAGCGGTCGAAGAGTCCGATGGCGGCAAAATACATACAAGTTTTCTGATTCCCCCAAAAAATCCAGGTGAGTAATTTAGAGGAACAGCTACAAGACTTATTTATTTATATTTTCCTTTTCACTGAGCTTCACAAGGACCATACATGTAACACACTGCATTAATTCAAATTCCTGTTTCACATATTAAATTAAAATTGATTTTGCTTACATTCTCTCAGACTCAAATGATCTGAACAGTTTATTCACGAACTGAACATTTAGGTTTGGGAGTTATGACTAAATGGAAATCGGAAAAATGAAATCAAATGGTATAATGAAAAGTTCTGTTAAAGGGTTAATTTAAATACACACATACACACACACACACACACACACACACACACACACACACACACACACCACACACACACACACACACATATATATATATATATATATATATATATATATATATAGCGACTGTTTGTCGCTTAAAAAATATATAGCATTTGCAAGTGGTTTCCTCATACTGTGGACGGGTAACTACCCGGTAACCTAGGTCTGTGAGTATCACGTAAGGCTAGAGATGGGAACGATGACCTCCTTTGCATAGACTATATGGTCACAATATATATTATACTAGATTGACTTGCTCCATTTAGAGTCGTGGTCGGTAGGACGCGTCCATCTCACCAGAAATGTGAATTCTGGTGAGATGAACGTGTCCTAGTTAAAGAAAATTCTGAGGACAAGATTAAACGAGAGAGAGAGAGAGGGGGAGAGAGAGAGAAAGTGAGTGACTGAGAGTGAATGAGAAGGGAAATATAGCAAAACAAAGACTAAATAGAGGAAATGGGAATGTAATAAACTGAAAGGGAAAAAGAACGAGGAAGAAAAATGATCATCTCTATAAATAGAAAGATATAGCCAGAGAGAAAAACAGGAAAGAGGAAAGCAGGGAAATGTGAATATATTATATATACAATAAATAAACAGGAACTTGCTGATCAACAAACTGAAGAAGATATTTTCTAAGCATATGAAGCGTAATAATAGTTACTTGTCCTTGTTTTTTATTTATTTATTGACCGTGCATTCAATGTTTCTTGTGAGACATGACTAGATGTGAGCAGTCTAAACCGGTCGTAGGCCTCCAGACAAAAGGCTCACGGGACTATAGGATCACGAGACCGAAACCATCTGATAAACGCGTGCGCATGCACACGCAAACATACACTCGACACACATATAGATATACATATATCTATGAGCATTATGTGTGTGTGTGTGTGTGTGGTGTGTGTGTGTGTGTGTGTGTGTGTGCGTGTGCGTGTGTGTGTGTGTGTGTGTAAAGTTGCAGGGATCAGCGTTGAATGAACTATATTCCTTTAAAGTCATATTTAACAAGTTCGAGTAGACACGGATGTGGGAAGAGCTTCCGATGCGGAAATAGTTTCGGGAGAAAATTCTCTTCCAGACGATATGTGTGAAAAACACATTGGGCAGTGACTGACGTCAATCGATCGTAGATCAAATACGTTTCCGTGTTCTTTCCAGTCATCTGCTTCGAATATCAAATCTTTCCTTCACAAACCGAAAAGAGCGAACTATTTTTTTTTTTTTAATAGAGTAGCGAAAGGTACGTTTGGTAATGTACTAGAACTAATCAAATAAGGTCATGCAAAGCAGCGTTGAATGAAATATTTTCATGCGACGTCATATTTAATACGTTCACACGAAAATATTTAATTCAACGTCTCTACACATACCACTAAGGTAAAGATTTTTTTTTTCTCCTGAAATTATTTCTGCAGCGGAAGATCTTGCCACGTCGGAGTTTACTCGAGTATGTGAAATATAATGTTGACCCATTACCTGGGATATCCCAGAAACAGTTGTATGATATTAATTACTTCTACTTTTTGATTCACCTTACTCTAATTAAATATTCTCAATGGCCTCAGATACTCGTCCTGCTTTGGTTTGCTTTCCTTTACTATATGTATGTATGTGTGTATGTATGTATATTATATATATATATATATATATATATATATGTGTGTTATATTTTATGTGCGTGTGTGTGTCTCATATATATATATATTAGAGACACACACAACACATAATGCATACATACATACATACATATATCATAAAGCGTGGAGAATTGGGAAGCGTGTGTGAGAACAGGTTCCGTTAAGCAAAGTTGCGAAATTTTTTAAGTCAAGTTTCCGAGTAAAGGCTTACCGACAAAGAGAACAATACAGGTGTTGATTAAGAAGTGGCATACTGTAGGGTTAGTGCACAACACCCCAAAACAAAGAGACTGTGCAGTTCGAACGTCGGAACATATTCAGGACATTAGCCAAGAGATTATTCGAAGTCATCTGTACTGTTGCCATAGTAACGAAGCTAAAGCACACAGTGAAGCCGCTTGGTACAGATTGATCTTGAAATCTGCAGTGCATGCGCACTAAGTTTTAACGTTCTAGCTCACTTCTACTGTTTACAGCAGTGCTTGAAAGGAAGGTGCGTAGCGTGTGATCGTCGCGTTGAACACGACAGAGAAAATTGAGCAGAGAATCTGCATCAAATTTTGCCAAAAGCTTTGCGATATCTACTCAGAGACCTACGCAAAGCTTACAAACATTTCTCATCGTTCTTGACACAATCAAGGAGATCTTGTGCAACTGAAACCCGAGTGTCCTTTTGTTCAGCTGAAAGCAGTTTTGGCACAAACTTGGCAGACACTGATACCGCTATTATCGTTATACCCAAATCTTCAGTGATAATGGACTGAACTGAACCGTAACTAATCTGCACATTCTCTGATATCTCACGGATGATGATTACTCATGGATGGTGTGCCGACGATTTCCCCTCACAGCTGCACGCACATCTGTGATGTTTTTCTCAGTCCTTCTGTTTGCGGGTCTCCCAGAACTTTCGTCAATGTCGACATTTTTCAGCCATCGTGGAAACGTCTGAACCACTCGTACACTTGTATGCGGCTAATACACAGATCCCCACACACTTTCTCCAACTTTGCACAGGCCTCTGAGTAGGTATCGCCATGACAACTTTCTCTGTCATGGTCAATGCGACGATCACACGCTACACACCTTCCTTCCAAGCACTGCTATAAAGAGTGGAAGTGAGCTAGAACGTTAAACCTTAATGCGCATGCACAGCAGATTTCAAGGTCAATCTTCGTCAGGCAACTTTACTCTGCGTCGTTTAGCTTTGCTATTATGGCAACAGTCTGGATACTTGTTGATCAGGCCTCGTATATGTCGTCATGCTTTACCGCTAAATCCACAAGGTTTTTTCTTATTCTTTCTACCTGTTTATTTTCTCTTGTTCCTTTCTGTTGGTGAACGTAGACTCGAAACGTAAAGGGCTTTTTCACATTCCTGAGCGTCAAACTACTACACCTGCTTATTCTTCGTACACTTGTCTTCGTTTTTTGCTTTTCTGTAAATTTCAACTATATATATGTATACATACATACATACATACATACATACATACATACATACATACATGCATGCATGCATACATACATACATACATACATACATACATGCATACATACATACATACATACATACATACATACATACATACATACATACATATAAGAGGGATGGCCACTAAGTGAACATCCATTATGCTAGAAGTTGACCCCTTATGGTCTTACCATTCGTTGTAAATATTGCGTAGACAGCACATGCAACAAGTTTCAACTTTCTCTATGTCTTTTAGTAGGAAGTCCATGCTTCTGCCACATACAAAAGTATGTTCAAAATATAAGATTTGTATATACTTATTTTAGTTTTCAGACTAACATATAGTATTCACCCCACAAACAATGGGAATGTTTTCCAAAAGCACTTGTAGCCTTAGATATTCTAACATTAATTCCGTCATCAAGACATTGTAACATTGATTTCGTCAACAAGAGTACTCATAAAGTTATTGTCAATCATCACATTTGAATCTTGAGTATGTGTTGTCCCAGGCATCGGTTGGAATAAAACTTCAGTCTCCTGGATACTGATAACCCAAATGCACGAGCTGCCGCAGCAAACTTGTCGATTATTTTCGATATTCCCTCGAATGTATCAAAAGTCAAAGTGCAATCATCAGCAAACAGAAAAATCATGTTGAATCTCTTCCTTGGACTTTTTCTTTGTTCTGAAACTTTGACTTTTTAGATTTAGTTGACCTCCATCTGTGCGAAACTGGAACCTTATATTTTCAAGGAAATCCCCAAAAGCATGTTTGAGCATCATTTTAAAGAATATGGCAAAAAGTACAGAAGCTAAAACATAGCCCTGTTTGGTTCCAGTAGCAACAGAAAATGCTTCTGAACATTGTCTACCAGATATCTCTGCTGCCATCATTCTTTTGTGCAGATATACTATTATCCATATCATTTAATCCTGGAAGACCAACTTTTGACAAAATTTCTCAGAGTGCCTCACGAGTCATTGTATCAAAGGCCTTGGTCAAGTCGATAAAAATCCGAAGATGGTGGGTTATATGGTATGATGTAATCTATGAATACATCAATAAAATTCTACCGAAACAACAGTCGTAAATTTTAAACCCCTTTTATGTCTTTATATATATATATATATATATATAATATATATATATATATA